>NC_036237.1:12037092-12071836 GCF_002742605.1 Olea europaea var. sylvestris | reverse complement strand
TAGGCCATGGATATGCTTGGTCTACCCAATCAGGATATGACTTTGTGTACGTCATCCTAATGACGGGACGCACCCCAAAAGCGATCTGATCCTGTACGATTTCCATAATCTGGTTCCTCAACATGACATTGGGATCATATGGAATTCCTACAGGCTGATTAACCGGTTGATTTGCATGAGGTTTGATGTTTGGTCCTTGATTGGCAACAAAATTACTATAATTAGGGCCATTACCATTAGCCTGGACATCTGTTCCCTCATTACCACGTGGAATATTCTGTCCATTGTTTAGGACATTATCTCTCACGTTTGGACTATCCCCCAAGTTAGGCATGTCATTACCATTGTTTTGATTTGGCACTGTAGTACCCCCTTGGTTTGAAGTAAAGGGACCAGAAAGCGGTTCTACCCCTTGATTCGAATTTAGGACAGAGGGATTATGTCCCACAATTGTCCTGATTTGAAAGTGGTTTGTAATAGGTATAGCCGGTTGACATATTTGGCCTACTAACTTATTCATTGTTTCGTTTAATGTCTTTAGCTGTTTGGCCATATTGTCATAGTG
The DNA here is from genome assembly GCF_002742605.1 of Olea europaea var. sylvestris. Classification (NCBI taxonomy): domain Eukaryota; kingdom Viridiplantae; phylum Streptophyta; class Magnoliopsida; order Lamiales; family Oleaceae; genus Olea; species Olea europaea. The sequence continues at coordinate 12,071,271 of NC_036237.1, read as the reverse complement.
TGCATTTCCATTTTGTGTAAATCTTTCCATATTATGAATACTTCGAAGATTTACCTGTTCAACGACGTCTTGCGTGAGTTCTCCAAGCAATGCACGCATGGTTCGAGGACTCAACTCCGTCATTGGTTCGTAACGACTGTTACTGCTCTGATTTTGTCCATCTGTTCGTGGAGAGGCATGCTGCTCCTCATATCGCTCGATTACAGACTGGATTCCTCCCTGACTTGCTCCTTCCTTGTCGGATCTCTGAGGCATATTGTTTCACCTTTTGTACTTTCAACACCTAACACCACTGTCCCACTGGGAGTGCCAAATTGTTTCGCGCGAGTTAAATCGCTAACAATTAAAAAGGATCAGACGATTGTGTAAGGGACGAAAACCTCTTGAGACAAAGTCCTAAAAAAGGGTGTTCTTTTATTGGAGATGAACTTTACAATTGGAAATGAAAAACAACGTGCCTCCAAGGGGCGCAAACACACGAGTTACTGAAAGAAAAGTGTTTAAGTCTAAAAAACTAAGAAAATGAAAATTACATGTTCTCTGCTCGAGAGTTTTGGATTCGGTCCTTTTCTTCTATGTCTTTTCTCCCTTTTATACTTCATAGACGATCTCTTTGTGATTAACTACTCTAAAAACTGCTTGATCGTCATATAACTACCCACTTTCTTCGTAGTGACCATTTTGTCATGAAACTGCCTTTTAACTGCTGTCATTACCTTTTATCGTTCAACCGCTTTCGATTGAATTCCTTGAGTCATGGAATGTGATAGGGCTGCTTTAAGAACTGCCTTGATAACTGCATTTCTTGATAACCACGACGCGTTTTGTCTGTTGATACCTTGGGCGACTTGAAGGTTTGGGCGAGAATAGAATAACAGCTCTGGGCGACCGTATGACACTCTATTCGTTCAGATTCTGGGCGACTTGCAAACTTGGGCGATGGCGTTACCGCATTCTTGGGCCCCCTTATTTGGGCCTTCACCTTGATTCGTTTGATTGGACTTCGTTCTTTGGGCTATCTGATTTGGGGATCCTCCAATTGGGCTTTACTCCTTGGGCTGTTCGATTTGGGCTGAATTTTTATGTGTCAACAGTAACCTAAATTACTTAGGGCCTATATGGAAACGATTTTTCCTCCTAAAAAATTAGTTTTTTGACCGTTATTTCACTATTTCAGCCGACATATTTGACTTCTTCTCTTATGAGTGGATCTCACTTTTCTCCTGACGGTCAAAAAATCAATTTTTAAAATTACTCCCAAGCAGACTTTTAACGAAGATTCTTTGCTTTGTACCAAGTTAACTATAGAATAATCAGTGATTGGATTTCAATGGTTGGTTCACAAGCAATTAAAATATTATTACTTTAAGTACAAGGTGTCGTGAAAGTGCTTGCAAAAGTCATCATTATTACAATATGTTGTTGGTTTTCAGATGCTCGATAAAGGCCAAAGAAAGATGATTTTACTTTATGTCCACACTTTTATAAATATGCCTTTAATTTGAAAAAAATATATATAAGAATTTAAAACGAAGAATTTGAACTTCTAGTAAACTTCAAATATTATTTCCCATTCACTCAATATCGTGAAGAATCGGTCATCTCTTTGGTCTTTTACCGAATGTTGAAATTTTAATTTTTCTAATCAAATATTCCTTTCACACAACAAAATATTTCTCGTATGATTTTGATATTTTTTTTAATCAAACTTATATAATAGGATATTTTTTCTATATATATATATATAATCAAATATTCCTTTCACACAACAAAATATTTCTGGTATGATTTGATATTTTTTTTAATCAAACTTATATAATAGGATATAATGTAAACTTCAGTAAGTTGTTCTTAGTTTCATTTTATTAAAAGGGGTAAATTATTTTTATAATTGAGAAAATAAGTAATTAAGTGGGGAAAAAAATCAAATGATAATGTGACAAATGGTTCTAGAACAATAATCAAATAATTCACACTTAAAGACTCAAAAATCTCAGCCATAATTATAAATCAACGCAATACATCATATTTCAATATTTTTCTTGAAGTTTAAAAATTATAAGTGAAAGTTAATTACTTTATTAATGGTTCTGGCCGAAGGTTTGAAATCTTGCTTTTTCACCTTTTTGGGTCTCGGACTGCCCCTATTGCATGAAGAACAATCCTATTGTTAGATCCATTATTACTGGGCCTAGGAAGTTAGTTGATGGGCTTTCTCTATTCATTAACTTCTCAATTCAAAACAACCTAGAAGCACAGGAATAAATAAATAAATAAATAAATAATAAAACCTAAGTCCTAGTTTGCTAGAGATTAAAATTTAAATGAAAGTTAATAATTAATTGTAATCATATATTTCATGGGATTTACAACTTTTCAACCATATATTTTTTCGTATTTTATCAAAATCTACTAAAAATCTGATTTTAATTCTCACCAAATAGGGGCTTAGCATGAGTCATGTCAAAACGGGCTCTATATGGTCCACTCGGGAGCCGACCGGTAAAAATGGCCCATGACCTAGCAGGTAATTCAAGTGGGCTGATTCACGGACTTACTGATGTAAATTTCGATCTGAGTAGATTATACTGATTGGACCCAACGACATTGATATTTGAAAATTTAAAAAAAAAAAATCAATTTTTTTATTTAGCCTTAAGCCCTCGTTTGATGATTGATGGTCTTTAATTTAAAATGCTTTTTTCCTACATACTCATTTTTGATCATACATTCACACAATAAAATATTCAACATGTAAATCTAAAATTTTTCTCTACTTTTTAATCTCACATCCTTCGAAAATTCATTATTTCAAACATTACTTTTTCCAAACAATAGACATCACACATGCCCTACATAAGGCCGTTCAACCTTAAATGGCTTTTGTAGCCTTAAATGAGGCTGCTTCACAAAAGCCTTAAAATAAGGCTTCTCATTTAAAAATTATTATTGAATTAATTTTTTATAACTTTTTTTATTAAAATAAATTGTCGCATTATCATTTTGTATTTTTTTTAATATAGAAAACAATGATTTATTTTATTTTATCTTGTTAGCTCCCGTTTTATCTTCTTTATTTTCATTTCGGGGTTGCATGTTACAAATTATTGTTTTATTTTAAGAAAGTGAATAAAACAAGGGAACAATACACAAATCCTACATATAAGAAATACATTTCAAAACTAATAAACTCTATAAAACTTTTCAAAAATCAGGTGATAAATCAATATATTAAATTTTTAAATATAATTAATCATACCAATTTCAAATCCAAGCCCTTCTCTTTCTCTCTACTCTCTATCCTCTCCCTTACCCTTCTCCCAATCGAAGACGGCCATCGACTCCGACGATCACTCTGGCTACTACTTTGACGACCTCTTCGATGATCGCTCCAATGAAAGCTTCGATGACTGCTCCAACGACTACTTTGACGATAGAAAAATCTCCAAAAATTTATGTGTGACCAAATTTATTGTTCGTGACTATATTTGTATTTTATGTTACTATTTATGATCAAATTTGTTTTGATCGTAACTGTATGTGATCGTCTAATTTGTAACTGTAGGTAACCAATTCACTGACTTATGTTATCTGTGATTAATTGTGATCAAATTTGTGTTTGATGTGATTAACTGTGATCAAATTTGCATTCCATATGACTGTTTGTGAGCAAGTCAATCTTAACTGCGACCAAGTCACAAACGAACACCATCAACAAAAAAATGGTTACAAATAATCACAACGAACACATACTTGATCACATAGAATCACCACGAACAAATCTACACACAAGTTATACAAATATCATAATCCACCACCACTTACCACCACCTCCAATGCATCACTATTAATACCTTTTAACTTAAAATCAATGACCATACATACTAAATTCACCTCAAATTTCACAACAACAATCATCACCACCATAATCTCCACAAACACCTTCAAAAAACACCAACCAGCACAACCGTATTCTCAAATGTAGATCAACACTACTACAGATTTACATCACCGACAAATCTGCACACCGCAATCATAGCCATCGGAGGCGACTGCAACAACTCCGGCTGGAGCCAAAGCTTTACAGTTCGATCCCAACGGGTTGTTGTGTTAGCACCACCAGCTCAATCGCTCCAAATTCTCCCATTTTACCATCCTCAGGCCATTCATAGAATAAGAAATAGTTAAAGAAGCCTTCCAGAATCAAAGTCGAAAATCACATATGGCCAACGAAGACACCAACACATAAACACTCTACACACCATCGCACAAATACCTCTATATAGCATGAAGGTCGCTGCAACACCGTTACTGAAGAGGCTGAACAACGGTGAAAATAGAGGAAGATAGAGGAATTGCTACATAGCAGCGTCACGTCGGTTAGAGTGATGGTAGTGATGGCAATGGACCGAGCTGACTCGTCGGTTAGAGCGATGGTAGTGATGGACTCGGCTCGGCCCTTTAACCCACGAGCCGAGCCGAGCTTACAAGCAGCTCGTGAGCTCATGATTTTTTAATTTTTTTTTTTGGTAAATTGCACGTTTTGGACATTTTTTTAAAAAAAATAAATTTTTTTGACGAGCCCACGAGCTTGGTTGGTGGGCCGTGTGCCCACAAGCCGCTCGTGGGCTCGACGAGCCGAGCCCTGCTCGGCTCGAGCTCGTCATTTGACGAGCTCGAGCCGCCCACGAGCCGGGTTTTGACTAGCCGACGAGCCGTTCGGCCCGTTTGACATCCCTAAGCGATAGCGACCTTGTAAGCATCGTCAACGTTAACGACGATAACACTGATGGTGGTTTGTGATAGAGAGAAGTGAGAGAGAATATAGAGAGAGAAGGAAGAGAGTAGAGTGAGAAAAGATAAGGAGGATGATTCAGGTTTGAAAATGAAATTGGGTTAGGATAAATGGGGTGAATATGTGATTAAATATTAATATTTTAAAAATAAATTATCACCAGATTATTGAAAAAATGTTATTAAAATTTGATTTTTGAAATTGAAACTTCAAAGGTAGGGTTTATGGTATTTTTCCCATGAAACAATCTAAATTATGAATTGGGTTGACCAGCAGACTGGTTTTAGGCTTGGATATATTTTTATTAGCAGATTAAGACCCGACTCGCTACTCGATACGGGTCAATCCATAAAAAGGGCCTGCCAAGTCCTCACCTGGATGAACTAGTTCAATTTGACCTTTCCATTTTGACACCACTAAAGTGTTATAATATACTAAATAATACAATGGACAAATTATTTCCTTTTCTTTTTCAGTGTTGTTCGATTCTCTGTATAATTTAGCCTTGAGTGTTATCATGTGCCTACTACATATGCCACTTAGCCCTAAGTCTAGTTAGTTCGACAGTCAACCAATAAGTCAAATCTCTATTCAAGACTTAAATCAAACTGAGTTAACTACACTGATTGAAAGTCTAACGTTTTCCTCGGTAGAGTTGTAAGCGGCGTGATCAGTTTTTTGAAAGGCGCATCAATACAAATGCAATAAACGCATAGTGGCATTGCATTGAGGCTACTTTACTATTCTATTTGCAACAACCCCATGCCAAGTATGTCGTCCCTATGAGCTTGAACTCTGTAGAAAAACCACATGATCATATTTATGAAATTCTGTGAATTCTCCCATATACTTTCAATAACTTTCGCATCAAAATGTGATTGATCGAATCCTTTACAGGAGTCACCAGCCAGATCATTCACGTGTTTGACGCGGAAAAATGTTGAGAAATCGACATCAGCAAGATTAATACAGAAGGATGAAGGCATTGAAGACAATACTTTGTATCCTGTACCCACCACAGGAGCCCTTTAACCTACATGTTTGTTGGCCATTGAGTGATGAAAAACAGGCTAGGAAGAGTCAATGTCAAGAATGACGATACACAGACCTACCTTGTTTTATTCTCAGCTAGTATGTCAAATCTCAATTCAACTTCTACAGATTGATTAGGTTAAGCCACTTTAGTCTTTTGGAGTTATTTACAACTATAAAGGTGTAAAGGACAAAGATACTGGTATTATTAGAAAGGGACATGAAATCTTTCCCATTTTTGTAAGTCAATGTTAGCAGAACACAACGTTCTCTTTTTTCCATCCACAAATGGAAAAATAATTTGAAGTTAGAACCCTTTTCATCATTCGTTCTTTTAGGCGTCATCAGTACTATCAGACCTCTGCTTTTTAGGTGTAATGACTATTCCTAAAGCATGTTCATTCCTTCTGGACCTTCACTGTGAAATTGTTGAAATCAATTCATGATTTTGAGAAATTTTCTGGGGTTTTTAGTCATTCTGGTTGCATTTCAATCTTTCTTTGTTCATCAGATAATGAAGTGTAGCTTTTCTGATTATGATCTCAAGCAATCAAGATAAGAAATTGCATCACAAGTTTGTTACAAGAAGATAAGAACTATGCAGTTGTGATTTGGACAATGGCATGCATTTCGATTTTCATTCAGTTCTGAGAAATTTGATGATGTCATTGCTTCAGAGTTTCATACGAACTACGCATTCACCGTAGACAGTCTCAACAGCCACATATATACTTTGATTACTTTCTGAAGTCGATTTAATTGCCTACTACTATCAAGCTTACCAATGATCTCATGAAATGTTTGGTTAAGTATACTGAAGAATACTGCATAACATTAAGGAATAAGAAACTGAAATCTTTGTCTATTGAAATGTCCAGTATGCAGTATCAAACATGCCCTTGTCTTCAGAAAAATCTTTTAAGTATACTGGAGAATACTGCATAACATTAAAGAAAAAGAAACTGAAATCCTTATCTATTGAACTGTCCAATATGCAGTATCAAACATGCCCTTGTCTTCAGACAAATCTTTAAGCCCTCTTGGGGACTTTCTTAAAGAGGAACCTCTTCTTCCGTCCTGAAAATGAAAATCACCTGATGCAGTGGAGGGATAGTCATTTACAGCTAGGACTAATGTGGTATTTATTTACAATAAATAAAATGAGGATTTTGTAAATCCAGCATAGCACATGGGAGGTTTTGATCCTTGTGTTCTTACTAGAATCTTTTGATTCTCTTACAAATTAACTGACCAACTAAGATCATTTGAATCATACATGCTAAGCCAATGACAGAAACAAGGACAACTGTGATTAATTAGCTATAATATGTTCAAGAACAGCACAAAGGGGACAAATAATTTACTTTAAGTACCATTAAAGAAAATAATACAATGTTTATGTTACAGGTTACCTCTGAAAGAGGAGTAGAAGACTTCACATAATGCCACAAAAACAAACTAAATTTATCTCAAAGTTTCCAAATGTTTAAAGACATTGATTTCTCATACTACTTTGAAGTAGAAGTACGAGGTGTCCCTAAATTAGATGGGCCTTTTTCTCCGATGCTCGGACTAGAATGTCCTCTTCCACCAGACCGGAGAGTCTGCTCTCCTCTTAGTTCGCTGATGCGCGGACTGTATGCTTTCCCTGAAAAGCTCGGGCTCTGAAGAAGTTTAATGTCTCTTGCTGGGGTTGTCGAAGAACTCGAGACCTTAGGACTGCAGATATGCTTGACCTCACCACGGCTTCTGGTTATCATGTCATCTAAAACGTCTCCATCCTCTGCAAAGGAAACTCTTGCTCCCAGTTCTCCCTCCTACATAAACAATCCATTAAAATTGCAAGTACCAAAACATCGATTAGAGCTTTTAAGAAATTTTACCGTGGGAAGGTTGAATGGTATCCCTGGTGCCTCTTCATAATCTGCAGCATCTAAATCCTGAAGGTGTGCCCCTTTAAAAAATTTGGGCAGTAGGTATTGTCTTACGGGGACCAGAAGCATAATCAACAGAGGGAAAAGGAGCCCCGCAATTGGAACCCATGTAATGCCGAAACATAGAAGCAAATAAGTTGTTTGGAATATAGTAAATATCACAATTGTCTTGAAAGGTACAGTCTCCACAAAGGTGGCGTGGTACTCCTCCAATACTCTGCAATTATGAAGACGATGTTCAGGAAGTTAAGAAAGATACAACGTTTAAGGAAAAATCAAATTTCAAAGTATTTGGAGAACATACTTGTATCTTCTGCTTGGTGCAGTGAAAAGTAGTAATATCCTTTCCCAAAACTGATTACCCGGTAAGCTTTCAATTGCCATAAAAGCAAAATACCCCCAAAGGACGGAGCTTGGAATCATTCTTAAGACAGGCATAGCAGCAACACATCCACCCACCATAATGGCTTGAAGCAAGTTACTGAGACGTTGTTCTTTTACCTCGATGGGAAGTAAATCATCAATCTCCTTCTCAACATCAAAAACTGTTTCATCTACTGGAGCATCAAAGCTACCCAAGCTCGATGCTAACTCAACGGTCGATTCTTTCAACTCCTTCAGCCCCTGGTGAAAAAAGAACTTTAATGTCAAAAAATTGTGTGTGAAAATGTTAAAATCGCCTAAAAATATGGTTCACCACGATTTCTCATCGTTGTCCTTTTCTTCTCTTCAAAGTGAAAATATGAATACTTGAAATGCAAAAGACTTGGTTATTCTTATAGCATGTAAATGAATATGCTAATGAGAATGAGAAAGCGATAAATTTACTTTGGAGATAAATCTAAATGTGCATCAGAATTGTGAAGAAATATGAAGCATACTCTTTGTGATGCTTCCTGGTATATCAGAGGAGTCTGCATTTGTTGATAGGCTTCTTGCATATTTCCATATGATTGTCCCAAGCTTGAGTTCTTTCTCATACTCTGTCGTGCTGTAGCAACTAGTTGGTTCCGAAGCAACTGTACATTCGGGAATTTAATTTTTACTGTTACTATTTACAGAAGCAATGGAAAAACACTGGGATTCCTATGCAGCCTCGCTGCAGCTATAGTAGAAAAATATCAATAAAAAATTAAATAAAAGAAAAAGAAAAATAAATAAAAGAGCAACTCCATAAAAAGAAAACCCACCACTGCTCAAAAAGTTGACTAATAATAAGACATAAAGATGAAGACAAGGAATATGATCCATGAACGAAAATTACCTGGTGTTTGAGAGTAGCTAGACTTTTCGTATGCATTGGAGACTGTGGGATTACACCATTTGATGGAGGAATGCCAACAAGACCACACATTAATGTCTGTCCAAATGGTAAATCAAGATTATATCATAATAGAACCCTGAAATCAACTGGTAGAAGTTTTCATGGCAAAAAAATGAACTTAGCATACCAGAAATCCCAAAAGCAGTAAGTCGTAATGGAAGGAAGGTGGCTTCCTCAAATTGAATTCTTTCTGCTGAGCCAATTGAGAAGCTACACTATGGTCGAAATAATAAAGTACTGCAATCATTGTTGCAGGAATAAAAGCTCCAAGGATATAGAGAATGGGTACGTTTAGCATGTCCTGCCAATTGAAGTCCATATTCACAACTCAGTTTTCATTCTTTACAGAAACTAAAGTTCTTAACTCGTAGATTCAATCAATATACATGCCTTAATGACAGTCCAGTTCTCATAGGCTCCTGGTGACCACGGGTTTGGGCTAAAGAGACGCCTTGGAATCCCTTTTGGAACACTTCCAGCGGGTATGTACGTCATGGCTGTCCAAACCAGAACCATGAGTGGTACCCCATAATCTGCTATAAGGCTTCGAAGCCAACCTGAATGATGAACATTATGCCGTACAGTTGCAAATAGTGAGAATTGAAAAGGATAAGCAAATATACATGTACATCTGTTCTAAGCACAAGCAATGGTGAGAAGCAGCTCTGTTAGAGTCTCCTCATATTATAAATATCAACCATATTTCCTTACCGGTTCCATAACGCCATGACCTTGCTTTTCGGCTTCTCAAGGCAGTTAGCAGTAGACCAAATGAGAGAACCACAGCAAACATGCCATTAGCAAATCGCCATGAAGGTATAAACTCCACTGAACTTGGATCTTCCCTTTTTGGAATACGAAACTCATCCACAAGTCCCTAAGTATAGATCATAACAGAAGTGTATGTCAAATATCAAATTCTAAAAGACTAAAATCCTTACTATATAGACATTCTAAAGAAAAAGAAAATATTGGCATTTAAATTCGTTGAAGTAGGATTGGCATTTAAATTCGTTGAAGTAGGATTTAGAGAAACAAACTCCACATTTTCCTTACTCTGATAGCTTGCTGCATGAAAAGCATAGCAATAAGCATTCCAAATAATTCTCCAGCCACACGAGTAAACCTGTTGATAATGGAGCAAGCTCCTAAAATAGCAAAGAGGAACAGAAGAATTGCAGTCCACACGCATACCCTGAAAGAATTCGACAGCAAGAAGCGGCCATTAAAGTAAATTAATCATCACTAATTCGAGAGATCAAAATTAAAGAAAATCTATGTCGAAAACTTAAACACAATGCTAACCATCCCGTCCATGCGAGAAACAGTTCACGGCCCAATTCTGGTCTCTGTTTAGCAAAGGTGAACATGAAGGTGTACATGATCACAGTAGGCTCAGCAACTCCCAAAATCAGTAATGGTTGGCCTCCAATAATTGAATGTATAATCCCACAAATTGCAGTCGACGCTAACGTTTGAACTGCCGTTAGAACACCATCTGAAATTTTTGGTCTCTTTACTCATGAGTCTAAATGATTGACACATTCCATTATTGAATAAATTTGGCAAGTCTAAAGGTGTTAAGAATCTTAAGCTTATTATTTGCGATACCTGTATTTCTTTCCAGTTGCTCCCCAAATGAAATCACTGGGATAGCAGATGCGAAAAATATATATGTCGTGGGTGCCAATATCCTGAAAACAATCAGTACAATGTTTCACAGAAAAAACAGTTAATCAAAGATTATGCTAAATCAATGGCGAAAAAACAAATCGGATTCGAAGGACGAGATTTTGATGTTACCTGAAGCCAGCGCTGAATCCACCAGTCCAATCTTGCTTGTAACACTGTAGCCTTCCTTTAATGTCATTCTTGATTCCACGAAATGGCACAAATGTCTCTTCCATTCCGATAGTTAGTTCAATATACTAAATTTCTTCAATTGCTTTTGAATTAAACTCTAAGAGCTCAGAAGGATTAAGGACAAGAATTAACGGGTACACATCATCGATATATTCTGGCACAGCATTATACACACAAAAAAAGAGGGTTACCCAGATGCGAATTCCAGGAAAACGTGTAAAGATTTGGAAAGATAGTAGATTACATGATTCAATGCCCAGTACTTATTTCCAGCATTCAAATTCAATAACTTTTAGAGCAGCCAGAGATCAACCAAAAACTTGAGCTTAGGGGGGGAGAGAGAGAGAGCAATGCAGGTCAAAAGAAGATGACACAAACAGTTAATTAATGTCAAGTAGACGTAAATACAAACAAATTGGAAGAGGGATAGAGATACAGATGAAGCCAAGCTGGCTTTGAAATTCGCATCAGTATATACTTCCTTTATAAGTAATAAATAAATATGCATGTGCCCCGGGAGTATTCCAATTATGCAAAAGATAAGGGTGACGTATACTCAACTTTCCTGACAATCGCAATGTGAGTATTTGATTCTTGACACATGGATTGGGATTCTTTTTGTGGACACCAGTGTACAGACAGTTCTTATTCTCTAATTTGGTGAGACATATTCCACAATTAATTTCTCTCACGATACTCCAGGACGATGGGGATTTTTAATAAATAAATATGCATGTTCTTTTTGCCTGTTTGACTTGTGGAGCGAATCATTGGTGGCGCCCATCTTCTGTTTTTATAATTAATGAAAAAAAAAATCATAATATGATTATGGAGAGTATGTTTGGCTGTTCTAACTATTATACGGTATTAAAAAAATTTAAAATGTTTTTCATTTATAGTAATTTTTTTATTATAAGTAAATTAACTCATAATTTTACTTGCTACTAAAATTTTGACACAAGCGATTTCTTACTTATGAATTAATTTTTTAGGTATTTGGAAATCCAATTTATAGTGAATTTTACTTATATATTAATTTTTTTACTTATGCATAATATTTTAATTATAAATGTTTTTTTTTTTTATACATGAGTTTCTTACTTATAAGTGAATTCCTTTTTACTAAATTTTGTTTATAAGTAAATACATATTAAACTATGAATAATTTTATCTGTAAATTAATTTTATTTGGAGTGGAATTACAATTCTTAATAATGACATGTGTTGGGTATTTTAGTAAGTGATACCTAAATAACTTCTGGGCAATGATGAAAAATTGAGGCCCGTTTATCTTCATAAGCTATAAGCCTAGGATTGAAGAGTTATAAATTCACACCACAATTGATGTAACCCAATTGTGCTGGGTATTTAGAGGAAATCAACTCATTAGGTTAGGTGCTCAATACCCAACTTTGAAGATAATTTGAAATCACGTGAGATTTAAATGGTTGCAATGGTTATACTTCCTTATCCTTGGTAACCATTTTTAGTTTTCTTGAAAACTATCTACTCGATTCTTTATGGAAAATCTATTTTTCCGTTGCCTATAAATTGGAGTCTCTTAGCCTCACTTTCTACACACCAAAACCGACCTCTGCTTTGTGCATTTTTGAAACCTGGCTTCTGCCTTTGTGTGCTTCTCCCTATGATTGGAAAAGAAACCCAAATTTCGCCTTTGTGTGCCTATGTCTCTGTAACTGAAAAAGTCTCCAATCGGTGTTGTCTTTGTGGTATTGGATTGAACTTTTTTGAGCTAAATCAAAAGGGGAATTTATTGTTCTTCAATTTTTTTTTCCCATTTTGATTTCAAGTTAATTCCATAACTAACATTGTTGATTTGTTCAATTGTAGGTGGAATTAGCATCAACATTGGGTATCAGAGCGAGATGGGGGTGAAATTTCTGGCCAAAATCAGACCACACATCGAAGCAAAATCGGTTGAATTGTGTTTCTTCAAAAAGGGTTTCTTCAAAAAGGGTGGAACTGAAAATTTCAAATTTCGGCCAAAACATTGATTTGCCGAAAAATCTGAGCACATATCTGAGCTCTGCAGATCGAGGCGCCTCTTACAGGATGGTGCGTGATTCGGCAGTGATCGATGATCGATGGCGCGTGGCTCTCTGACAACGGCACATGGAGGAAAATTTCGACAAGCTTCCTTTGGGTAGTTTGCTTGTTTTCTGTTTCAGGTTACACAGAAAAAGTTGGAAGATTTTGCCCTTGGTGGGTCGACAGTCGCAGTTGCCATATATATATTTATTGAATTACTTTAGGCCAAAATCGCGGCCCTAAAACAGTAAATTTGCATCTCTCATAGTTTATGGACTCAAATAGGTCCATTCTGGTAAATTGGCTGAAACCTTTACATTATCACACAAGCAGATCATCGTGTCGGGTGATCATTAGGATTGGGGGTTGTCATTACTTGCTGGTAGAACCTAGGATTACTTGCCATTCTTTATCGTCTTTAGATTCATTTGTTGAACGATGTTGTGTTATTTAATCTCATACTATTTTAGACTTATACTCAGACTCCTATTCTAGTTTCTTCCCTTTATCTAAGAACATGATTCTCACAAAATCCTAGGGTTCTAGAATGGCGTATTATTATGAAACCATAGGAATCTTGTTACTCTGTGTAATCTATGTGACCTGTGACTTTTATATATCTGACTTTGTGTTCTGTGCATTTTTGGGTAAAATGTCTATACATCACTTTCAGTTTGGTATCTTTAATGATAAAGGAGATTTTTTCAATTTGACAACAAAATATGAAAGTATTTTTGTTCAACAAAAAGTTTCTAAAACTATTGATGACTCTTTTCCTACAAACTTGACTACTGAAGAAAAAGAGAATTTGGATGAATTGACATATATTTCTATCATTTACATTTGTCTGATGCGGTATTAAGAAAGGTTGGTAAATTAAAATCAACTGAAGAACTTTGAAAAAAATTGGAGGAGCTTTATGTATCTAAATCCACTCAAAACAAACTTTTTCTACTTGAAAGATTTTTTAACTTCAAGATTGATTTTTCAAAAGATTTGGATGACAATTTGGATGTTTTCAATAAACTTGAGCAAGATATCACTAACTGTGGTGAGAAAGTATCTGAAGAATATAAGGCAATCATTTTGTTAAATGATATCCTTCACACTTATAAAGAAGTTAAAAATGCTATTAAATACGGGAGATATACGTTAACACGTGAAATTGTCGTTAAGAAGTAAAGATATGGAAATGCGAGCCGAGAGAGTTGAGAGAAAAAATGGTGAGGTTCATATGATGAGAGGTAGGTCTCAGTTTAGGACTCGTTATAAACAAAGTGGATACATATCTGGTAGTAAAAAGAAAAGTAGAAGTCTATCTAGGCCAAAAAGTAAATTTAAAGGTAGAAAATGCTATGGATGCGATAAAATTGGACATTTCATTAAATATTGTTATGTTGAGAAAAACAAACAAAAAGAAAAGATTCATGATGAGGCAAATGTTATTACTTCTTCTGATGAATACTGTGAAATTTATGTATTATTAAAATCTAAACCTACTGAAGTAAATCTGACTGTGAAATCACATTTGCATGAATGGATATTTGATTCTGGTGCATCATTTCATGTTTCATCACATAAAGTCTAGTTTGAAATTTGCAAAAATCTGAAAGTAGTCATGCTATTTTGTGCAATAATCATGTACATAAAATTGCTGGAATCGGTAATATCATGTTAAAATTTGACACTAGTTATGTACTAAAACTACATGGAATCAGATATACTCCTGAAATGGTTAGGAATCTTATTTCAGTAGGAACATTAGAAACCGATGATTTTTCTGGTAAAATTGGAACAACGTGCTAAAAATGATTAAGGGTGCTCTTGTCACATATAAAGGTATTAAAAGAAATGGTATTTATGTGACTACTGCTGAAATTATTAAACATTCATCTTCCTCTATAAATTTTACCAACACAGATGATACACAAAAGTGGCACAATAGATTAGCTCACATAAATATTAAAGGATTTAAATTGCTAAATGATAGAGGTGTATTTGGAAAAGACTATGTGTCTAATATGCCTTTTTGTGATCAATGTGTCCTTGGTAACATCACAAGTCATCTTTTTCATCTAGCATGCACAAAACTACTAAAGTTTTTGAATATATTCATACTGATTTATGGGAGCTACTAATTCTACAATGAGCGGTAATCGATATTTTTTGTCCATAATTGATGATTATTCTCATAGGGTGTGTGTTTACTACTTAAAGAATAAAACTGAAACCTTTAAAAATTTCAAGATATGAAAATTGCAAGTTGAAACTCAAATTGACAAAAATATAAAATATCTAAGAACTGATAATTGCCTCGAATTTTGTAATAAAGATTTTGATGATATGTGTGAAAAATTTGGAATTACTAGACATAAAATTGCTCCTTATACACATCAACAAAATGGGGTGGCTGAACGTATGAATTGTACTTTACTAGACAAAGTTAGATGTGTGATGTTAAGTTCTAGTATTCCCAAATCTTTTTAGGGTGAAACTGTTATGACGCGTGTTATCTGATTAATTTGGCACATTTTATTGCATTAAATGGTGATACTCCACATGAAAAATGGTATGGTACTGTGTTAAAAACTTTTGGATGTGCTGCTTTCTCTCATCAAAATGAGGGAAAATTAGAATCTAGAGTTAGGAAATGTGTTTTCTTAGAATATCCTAAAGGAGTTAAAGGGTATAGGCTTTGGGATAGAAGTCAAACTAGAGTTAAGATCATCATAAGTCGTGATGTTACATTTAATGAGGCTGAAATATTGTGTCTAAAATCAGAAAGTGACACATTGAGAGAAAAATAACAAGAAAACACTAGTAATGAATCTAAGTGGATTTAAGGCATTTAAGTGTTCAAACCCCCACCACCTCAGTTGAAGTGGAGCATCAAAATCTTGAATTAGAAGATAATCAGAGTGAAAATATTGAGAGAGATGAGGTTGTAGAGGAATATCAAAGAGAGTAAAACCCTTTGTCTGATTACCAGTTGGCTAAAGACAGAGTTAGAAGAACATATAGGGTGCCTCAAAGGTTAGAGTTTGATTTTGAACTTGCTCATGCTAGTTATGAATAACTAGTTGATAGGGAACCAAACACGTATAAAGAAGCCTTGAGGAATGAACAATCTAATGATTGGGTGAAAGCGATGAAAGAAAAGATAAATTTTCTCGATAAGAATCAAACATGGAAATTAGTCCCAAGACCTAAAGACAAGTTTATTATTGGGTGTAAATGGATTTTTAGAATTAAGGAGGGAATTACCAAAGAAGAGGCTTTAAGGTTTAATTCTAGACTTGTGGCCAAAGGTTACACGCAAAAGGAAATGGTAGATTATAATGAAATCTTTTCTCTAGTTGTTAAGTATACCACAATTAGGACTATGTTTGCATTAATTACACATTTTAATTGAAAACTAGAACAACTTGATATTAAAATTACTTTTTTTTGCATGGAGAACTTGGTGAAAAGATTTTTATAGATCAATGGTTTTGAAAATAAACAAAAGCTTGATCACGTGTATTTTCTTAAACGCTTTTTGTATAGTCTAAAATAATCTCCTAGACAATGGTATAAACATTTTGATTCATTTGTTCAAACAGTTGGTTTTAAAAAGAGTAAATTTGATCATTGCTTATACTATCAAGATAATGCAAATAACAACTGTGTGTTTTTGTTGCTATATGTGGATGATATGCTTTTGATTGGTCCCAACATGAAGTTGTTAAATGATATAAAAACTACTTTAAGTATTGAATTTGATATGAAAGACCTAAGTAATGCTAAAGGAATCTTTGGCATGAAAATTCAAAGAGATAGATCTAATTCATTTTTATTTTTGCATCAGCTCCTTATATCATGAAAAATATGAAAAAATTTAGCATGAATGAATGCCATTGGTTCTATGATGTATCTAGTGGTGTGTACTAAACCTAACTTAGCCTTTGTCGTTAGTACACTTCGTAGGTATATGTCCAACCCTAGTCCCAAACTTGGGAAGCTTTAAAATAGCTGTTTAGATATTTGAAAGGAACATGTAATATTAGCTTGATATATAAGTTCAGTACTGAAAGAGTAAAATTAAAAGGTTTTACTGATGCTAATTATGCTGGTAACAAAGATAATAGGAAATCTACATCTTCTTATACGTTTACTTTGTGTAATTTATTTGTAAGCTGGAAATCACAATTTCAGCATGTTGTTGCATTATCCACTACTGAATCAAAATATATTGCTGCTACTGAAGCCTTTAAAAATTTTTGTGGTTTAAAGGTGTATTAAATGAACTTGGTGTTTTTAATGACAATGTGTCAATATATATTGAAAGTTAATCTGTTATTCACCTATACAAAAATCCTATCTTTCACGAACGGACTAAACATATAAATGTTAGACTGTATTTTATTAGAGATATGATTTCTCAAGAACTCGTAAAATTTGAGAAAGCTCTTTTAGAATATAATCTTGCAAATATGAGAACTAAGGTGCTCTCATTGGTAAAGTTTAGAAACTGCCTTGATCTTCTAAAAATCGGTACAAACTTGTAAGTCTCTTTCCTTAAATTAGTTGTTATCTTATTTGACTTGTAGGTTGATTTGACATCAAGGTGGAGGTTGTTGGGTATTTTAGTAAGTGATGCCCAAATAACCCCTGGACAATGATGAAAAATCGAGGCTCATTTATCTTCATAGGCTATTAGCCCAGGATTGAAGAAAATTATAAATCCACACCACAATTGATGTAACCCAATTTTGCTGGGTATTTAGAGAAAATCAGCCCATTGTGCTAGGTGCTCAATACCCAATTTTGGAGATAATTTGAAATCAATTGAGATTTAGATTGTTGCAATGGTTATACTATCCTTATCCTTGGTAACCTTTTTTAGTTTTTTTGAAGACTATCTAGCCGATTCTTTCTCAAAAATCAGTTTTTCCTTTGCCTATAAATTGGAGTCTCTTGGCCTTACTTTCTACACACCAAAACTGGCCTCTGCTTTGTGCATTTCTGAAACCTAGCTTTTGCCTTTGTGTGCTTCTCCCTATGATTGCAAAAGAAACCCAGTTTCTGCCTTTGTGTGCCTCTGTCTTTGTGACTGGAAAAGTCTCCAATTGGTGTTGCCTTTGTTGTGTGTGATTGAACTTTTCTGAGACAAATCAAAAGAAAAATTTATTGTTCTTCAGTTATTTTTTTTTTCAAGTTAATTCCTAACATTGTTGATTTGTTCAATTGTAGGTGGAATTAGCATCAACAACATGGGTGTTGGTTGGGTTTATCCATAGTCACGATCCTACATAATCACATTTTTATTAGTTATTTATCTATCGATTTATCGAAATATTCGGTTCAGTTCAAGTAGGATAACTAGATCGGATGAATTTGATTTGTAGTAATGATCAACTTAGTACCACTGCTTAACTTATGTAAAAGAATAATAATAAGTAAGGGTGTAAATTAGGCTCGTCGGCTCGGGTGACCTGCGGCTCAGCTCAAGAAAAGCCCAAGCCAACCTAGCTCGGCCCATGGGTTAGGAAAATCGAGCCCCGAAAGGCCTCTTTTACGGGCCATTCGGCCTGAGCCGAAAAAAGTAAACAAAATAAAAATGGCAGTGAATTATCGACTACAAATCTGCTACTTGATTTACTGCAGGCAGCACATTAGCTGCCTTAAATATAGATATAAACAAGCAGTAATTTGACTAGTGTGAATTTAAAATTCAAATTTGAATTCCAAATTTAGTTTAAACGGTTTGATTTTTTTGGTTATAAACAAGGGTTAAATTTCTCAGTTTCGTATCAATTTTAACTTGCAATATTCTAGTTTCAAGTTTCAACTTCAATAACTAATTTCTTTGCTCTAATATTCAATTTTTCTACTCTAATATTCAGTAACTTTTGTTACAATAATTATAGAATATAGATAGATTTTATTAGTGATGAGATTAATCAGTTTAAGGGTAGTTCGAGTACTACGGCCGGCTACAATACATCTCAAAATGTTTCGATTAATTTGGAGGATATCGAAGAGGAAGAATTACTCAAGACTACTAAAAGGTTAAAAAAAGAATCCTCAAATTGTTAACAATATATGATACGTAAAAAAGTTGGTGTTCAAACTGGAGTTGATATTTAGAAAGTATGTTGTAATTACCATGACGGAAGCCTGGTTCAAGCACAACGTATTTGAATAGGCACATATTAAAAAGTTGCAAAGCGAAACTAGTAGGCTCGACTCGAAACAGATCGAACTAGTATTTGACGATTCTGGTTCTACTCTTTCCACCTTTATATATTTACAGGAAAGATTTCGTGAAGGAGTGATTGCATGCGTGGCTACAGCAAAGATACCACTTATGATCATAGACTCAATTCACTTTACCCGACTCATGCAGAATTATCTCCAACCCAGGTATACTTCTTATTACAGAAATAATCTTCGTTTAGATACTGTGAAATTATTTAATAAAAGAAAACAAGTTGCTATTGAACAACTAAAAACTTTTAATAGTGTTATTAAAATGTTATATTGCTATTACGGCTCTTTACATTGATCATCTATGACTTCTATATAAAAGGATTATTATATTCACATGTGTAGAATATCCTCATAATGCAACTAATATATACATAGTTTTAAGAGATATTATATAAGAATATGTTATGCAAGAAATGGTTTGAAGTTTTATTTTTGATAATGCTAGTGTAACGAACTTGTTATCGATAAATTTATTAATGACTTTAGCCCTGTATTTGAAAATTTATTTTACAACATTATGCATGCCACATTATCAAGTTGATTATAAAAAAAGGATTAAAACATAAAATCGCCTTTTAATAAAATTAGAAAAACAACAAATTTTATTATTTTGTCACTAGCCAAAAATCAAGCATCCAACAGTTTGTGTACATAGTATGACTTATAAGAAAAATCATTTGTCACTGATGTTACACATAAATGAAACTTTACATATCTTATATCATATTCGTATGAAAATTACTATATTATAATAGTATGCATATATAAGGACCTGAACATAATTTGGAAGATTGGGAATGAGTTATTGCATTTTGTGTGAGAAAAATTTTTAAAATCTTTTTTCAATATTACAAATAAATGTAGCGGTGTTTATTATCCTACATCTTCATTTATTTTACTACACTTTTTCTACATTTCATAAATATAGGAATTTGCCAATTCTTGTTGATGTAGTCTACTCGATGGAGTTAAAATTTCATAAATATTGGGAAAAATTGCCCTCTTTATTTCTTTAGCTTTGGTGATGGACTCTCGACTTAATTTAACTGACACAAAAACTATTATAAAGGGATTTCAAATTTCATGAATTTAGAATTATCACATGTGCATATAGAATCTACATTGTGTGAAATGTATAACTATTATGCTGAAAAAGAAATGTTAGGGCAATTCTACTTCCCAAAGTTCTTTTTCAAGAAATATCTTAACAAATTCAGATGATCTATGGAATTATTTGAACACAATACAAATGTTCCCTCATTTAGTTTTATTTCATCAATATCTAGAGCGATAGATGTTAGTGGTACAAATCTTGAAATTCCCTCTGAGTTAACTAAATATATATGTGTAAACATTCGTAATATGTTACAACTAAAAGAATTACAAGAATTTAGTCTTCTATCATGGTGGAGATATAATGAAAGGCAAGATCCATTGTATCAAAAATTTCACATGATCTACTAACACATCGAGTATTTACGGAGACATCGGAGGCTGCATTTAGGTTAGATGGTCGAGTTTTATCAGACAAACGATCAAAACTAAAAGAAGATATATCAGAGGCTTTAATATGCTTAAAGGACTGGGAATTTGCGGAATTACATATTCAAAAATAAGTTGACAATATAATGGTCGAAGAATTGTAACAAATCCAAGCACAAGGATATTGTAAGTTTTTAAATTGATTAATTTTTTAAAAAATACGTAATTTATAAATTTATTTATTTCAAAAAAAATTGTATACAAAATATTTTATTCGTATATAATTTAACTTCACCTACGTTGATTATAATTATTCCAAACCCTGAAAAATAAGGAGGGTTGTAACTTTTATTTAATTTATAATTCGTAAAAATTGTAAAAATTTAATTTTTTTTAAATGTGAGAATTGTCAGGAAGTATAATAAAAAAAAGAGCCGGCCTAGATTTCTTAGCCTGGCAAAAGCTCGGCTCGGGCTCACAAAAAAACTCGAACCATTTTACTAAAGCTGAGCTTGAGCCTCGAGTTTCGACCCGCGAGCCGACTCGACTCAGCTCGTTGATAAGTCTACTAATATGACACATCAATTCAACAAAACTAATTTAAATTCTAGGACCTATCATAAATTTGTCCACTAATTAATTAATATGATGGGATGCTTAACATATCATTTTTCATTTAATCCAGTACCTATATACGTATAAAGGGGGTCGCAGTGACCAGGCTTGGACGACTATTTACCAAAAAAACAAGTTTATGTAAAGTTGTTTACCTTAACAGCAAGAAGGAGGATGCCAAAGGCAATGCTAGTGACTGGAGTAAAGTCACGTTTATGCTTGCTCTAATCGAGATCTTTGGAGATGATTCCCTACTACAATTTGGTCAAACTACCAAATAGAATAAAAGATATCCTTATCTGGTATAGTATGCCAAACGCAACCTTTTGGCGAACAAAAGGGTAATTAATTTAGATATGGTTTTTACTGAGTATTAAAACACGATTCACTATTATGCAAAACACTTTTGATGTCGCAATAACTATGGGCGCTAAAGAAGAGGAAACCAATGTCGTTGAAGAAATTTTTGTTGTAGCATTAGCCAAAGCCCAACGCTTTAGAACTAGATCGTGAGATTGTTGGTTGCTTCTTGGAAGATCAAGATGGGCAATTAGCTCCTTGAAAAATACAATAACCTACAATGCTTCTTCTTGTGTTGGGACAACCTATGTCACAGAACCTATAGAGTTTTAGAAGGTTTTGTAAGAGGAATTTAATGCCGTAGTGAAGCGAGTCTCTGACGTACTACTTTGTATCTCTTTTATTGGGGGCATTGGAGGATGTGTATTGACAAACTTTATTAACATCGTGTACAATATCTGGCCAAATGTAGGTAAAATATTGTCAAAATTGCTGTGCATACAATGCTATACATGTACAGCACTCTCACAAAATTGTTGTACTTGTAGTATTGTTCAAATATTGTAAAGCTCCTTAAAGACTTTGATATTCCTTTGAATCCACCGTACTAGAGTCTTGAGAAGTTGCTTGGGTTTAATGCCACTTCTACGTTGAAGCGTGTACTTTCAAATAGTTTGGACCGATGAAGAAGATCGTTTGCACATTTGCTTTGGAGATAACGTCATTCCCAGGTTCTCCTGGATCATATGAGAATTTATGCTAACTTCAATATTTTAGTATCAATGATCTTAAACGGTGATTATACTATTTAAGACTTAGGATTTCATTTTTAAATGTCAACTTTATCAAGAAAACCCTTTAAGCCCCGCTTGAGCCACATTATTGTAAAAATGAGAATGAAAAATACAGTCGTTATGAGTCTCACACAAAAGATAAAAAAGTCAAATATGGTGGTTTGATGTGATGGATAACAATCATATTTTTTATTTTTATGAAGAAATAACGAGGCTCAAACAGGGCCTAAATATAAAATATTTTTTATTTTAAAAAGTCAACTTAATAATGCTGGAAGTTTCAATTCTTAACTATTTAAATTATTAATATTATGTTGAATGTTAGCCGTTGATATCTAAAAATATATATATTAGTTGAAAAATGAGAGAAAAACAATAAATGAATGTAGGAAAAAGTAAAATAAAAAACTAAAATAAAGAGTTTGTTAGAGTGTATAAAATATTATACTCTTTGAACTTAAAAATACTCTATAATATATTATGACAAAAATGCTAAAATAAGGAGTATTTTGGAATTAGAGATGCTCTTATATTTTGATTAGTATTGCACTATTTTATACTAATCGACGATATTTTTACCCTTAAATTGAGTACAAAAAAAGGATGAACAACAATGTACGACTAGAATTGTGATCATGTAAACATACAGATATGGTCAAAGTACCTCATTAATGAGATGCGATCTGCGGTCTAATTTTGCTGTCCAATTTACTGTCAATCCAGTTATAAATTGACACATAATGAAAAATTAAAATTGATGAAAACTATAATTAAAAACTTACCAAAATTAAAGCATGGGCTTGTTGAAAGAATTGCACACAACGTTATGCATTAGATTTCAGCTCCCCGTGGCATAACACAGTGGTGCAAAGAATTGGAGTGAGGTAGTTCAGTTTTGCTGGCAGCTGCAGTGTGAGGGTTGAATTCCTGATATATGGAATTTGACTCTTTGTGGACACCAGTGTACAGACAAACTCTTGTTCCCTAACCAGTTGGAACACATCCCGTGATTTACCTCCCTTACGATGCTCCGGGGATAGGGCGATGGGGCCTTCAAGGTTGGTGCTCAACCTTTTTTATGCATTAGATTTTTGTGAAGGCCAACTCATGGCCAAATGCCAGTGGAAAATATGAAGAGAAATAGAGAGAGAAAATATAGAGGAAAAAGTAGATAATAAAAAGAAGGTTGTTTTGTGTCTAGAAGTAAAAGAGCATTAGTTTCGATATTTAAATCCTGTTTGATTTGTTTAAAAATCAATTTTTTAGTAAACTTTGGTAAAAATGTGAGTTTCATTAATTACGTGGTTAAAAATGAATTTTTAAAAAAATTGAGTTTTAAGAAATGAAGATCAAACAAGGATTTAGTAAATTGACTTTTTATTTTCTGCACATAAATTAGTATTTTTCTCCAATCATTTTTCGTTCCAATCAACGCGTTTTAAATCTCCACTCCGCCCAGAGTGGCAAAAAATTAGAAATGAATAAATCCCAACTTGACATATAGAAGCCAAATTATTTAGGATTATATTACATCATGTTAATGTATTAAATTCCACCGATGGCTGAGCCAACCTGTGTAGTAGTAATGATAATTATTTTCTGTTTAATCATGATTACATAGTACGTAAAAGAAATATTAATAGCATTTAAGAAGGCTAAATAAATTAACCATGTATTGGGACATTTCTGCAGAAACTTATAGATTATTTTGTAAACTGTACATTATTAACAAATAAAAAAAATGTTAAAATTTATATACCAAAAATAAAAAGATTTGGTGAGGAATATTGACCCTTGTTTGAGCCCCATTATTTCCCTCAAAATATATTTTTAAACAATGATTTGATACATTTCAATCATACATTTTTCATTAAATAATATTACATATAAATAAATAAAAAATCATTATTTTCAATTATACATTTCCCGTCAATACACAATTCAAAAATATATTTTTTTGGCAAGAAATGGGGCTCAAATAAGGGCTGAATAAAAGTAGCGGTGGTGGTAGTGTACGCTATTGAAATCATTGTGTCATTGCAATAATAGCTAAGAGAAAGAAATTCAAAATAAAAAAAGCTAAAAGAAAAAGGAAAAGGAAAAAGTGGGAATATGAACATGTTGGGGAATCTCTTTTTGATTCAGACAAAATATGAATCTATTGCGTATTAGAGCAGTGTTTGTTGAATTATAATTCTTTAATAAAATATGTTATCGAATGTTCTGCATCGAAATACATTGTTTCACTTATCAGAATTGTTGGGAAAAGAATTGTCAAAATGAACACAAGAAATACATGAATTTTGTAGTAGTGGAAGATCATGTTGGTGCAACTCGATTGTCACAACCGATCTTACCCTTCAATTTCTCTTTAATACCATATAATTTTATCCATGATTATAACAACTTGTTTAGAATATTCATAAACTTACAAGGTATCGAATTTATTAAGAATAATAACCCATGTTAAGATTCGATATGGGCTATATCCTTTTGAGTGTTTTTGCATTCTTTGCTCGTCCCTGCCACCAACATTGATCGATTAGAGTATCTTGAATTTTTTGATCTTGTCTTTGACTCCAACAAACTGTTTCACATTAGCTATAATTTGCACAACCCAAAAAGTATTAAATGGGTTTTGAAACCTGCGTATTCTAATAAAATTGCATGGTTTTCTCTACTTTCTTGATCTAAATAGACAATTGCGCGCAATTATCACCTAATCAAAATCGATTATTTTATTTCTATTGCGAATTAATCAAAGCGTAAGTTCTTAAATTTGTTTTCAATAAATATGAATAGGCTTCAAAATTATTTTATTTTCTTGCAATAAATTAATTGATCTTTTTAGTATCAAGTTCATTTATCAAAAAATTTCCTTTCATCAAAGTTGATCTCTATTTAGCATTTTTGCGGACTTGTGGTATTGCTTTAGAACATCTAATATGATATAAGTAAGTGATGTGCCAGAAACCTATCATTTCTGACCTTTTGAACCCGAGGATATGAAATGACCTTGCTTTCTCCATTGATGTGAACGAGATATATAGTCCTCAAGAATTTCTCACGTGCTCGAGGATTATCATCATGCGATAGTAGGGTTGTCAATGAGTAGAGCCGAGCTGGCTTGCGAGCCAAAAATCAAGACTCAGACTCGACTCGAGCTTTTCTTGATTGAGCTTTTTTTGGCTATAGCCAAGCCGAGCTTTTAATCGAGGCTCGACCTGAGCTTTCAACTTGAGTCTTACCGAGCCGAGCCAACTTGATTTTTTGTTTTTTGTTTTTCCTTTCATGGCAGCTCTATTGCCTTTGTAAAAAGGCAGCAAGTAGGCTAACGCCTTTGTAAAGGCAACAACCACGCTACCTAAACAAAGGTTGCAGCCAGCCGCTATCTTCACAATTTTTTTTTTTTTTAATTTCGAGTTGGCTCAGGCTCGGCCCATCACCTCAAGATAGGGCTCGATGAAATCGGGCCTCGAGCTTTGTGGCCCGAGCCCACAAGCCATTTTGCCATCCCTATGTGATGGCGAAGAACTACTGTACACACCATCGGGATTTTATATCACTAGGTATTGTTGCTTCTCGGAGGATTATTAAACTCGAGCCTGTCCATAACTGTCATTGATCTGAAAGTACTCTTGCATACTTAGGACTCTGACCTTATCAAAAACGCATCAACGCTTGACTCCCACGAGGACACACTTCGTTGCCTTTGTTTCAGGTATCGGAAGACCACAGTCGTGCTTATTTGCAGTCGTCAAGCTCGAGAGTTCAACAGGTGCAAACTGTTGGTAGCATCAGTAAAATTGATAACACCCTCTTATGACAACTCTATTGCCTTCGTAAAAAGGCAACAGGCAGGCTAACGCCTTTGTAAAGGTAGCAAGCCACGCTGCCTAAACAAAGGCGACGGCTAGCCGCTATCTTTACAATTTTTTTTTTTTAAATTTCGAGCCTGCTCGGGTTCGACCCACCACCCCAAGATGGGGCTCGGCAAAATCGGGCCTTGAGCTTCACGGCCCAAGCCCACGAGCCATTTTGCCATCCCTATGCGATGGTGAGGAACTACTGTACACACTGTCGGGATTTTAGATCCCCAAGTATTGTTGCTTCTCGGAGGATTATTAAACCCAAGCCTGCCATAACTGTCATTGATTTGAAAGTACTCTTCCGACCTTATCGAAAACGCATCAACGCTTGACTCCCACGAGGACACACTTCGTTGTCTTTGTTTCAGGTATCGGAAGACCACGATCGTGCTTATTCGCAGTCCTCAAGCTCGAGAGTTCAACAAGTGCAGACTTTTGATAGCATCAGTAAAATTGATAACACCCTCTTATTTTCCCATTAATTTATTTTAAAACTTGAAGGTCTTATTTGACCCCATATTTACCTTCATCATAGTTGACCTTCCAAGTTGCAAAAAAAAAATTATCAAATTTTAAACATTTTATGTTATACATTGAATAGAATATAACGATATATTTGTTGATTAATCATGTACAACCAATACGTTTAAAGTAACATCCAAATGCATACATATACTATAAATATTGAGCATACAAAAACAATAGTGGTTGAATCAAACAAAAGACATTATCGAAAGAAAGCACTAAAAAATTTGCATCTTTTCTTTAAGCATTAAATACTTTAATTTTGGTCACATTCTACGCTTGTTCTTCCACGTTATTCACAAAAATTAAAGTCCCACTACTGACTCATGATTTTGTCTATCGCAATACCTTTTTCGTTACTTTTAAGAATAAAAGATTTTTAGAAAATATAAAAAAAATAAAATCAACACTAATGTGTTACTAAAGTCTTGACATATGAGATTCATGTGGTCATTTGAATAAATGGTAGGGTTGTTAATGATTGAGTTAAATATTATAAATGTGAAGTGCTAATTTCTCGGCGGTGTTAAATGGTCAACCCAAGTTGCTCGTAGTTTTTTCAAATTGAAGATTACACTTTTAACCTCGAAAATATAATGACGACATAAATTTAGAAAAAAAAATGGTAAATGTAAAAAATAATATTTCATTAAAAGAATTATAAACTTGTAAAAGTCCTTCTTTATTTGAATTGGAGATTGGCTATTATACGCAGATGGGGTAAAAATTGTACACGAATATTAAAAAAAAGAAAAAAGAAATATCAATGTATAGTAGATCCATAACTTAATGTTAAAAATAAAAAAATCCATAAAGGTTATAATTGTTAAAAATATGATATGAAAAATATCTAGCTAACTCTACGATGATTTCATTTTATCTTATACACTTATTAGTACTAGATAAAAAAATAGGAAGATGATGAAAGTTTTGCACGAGTCGTACTGAAATAGGCATATATATTGTCACTAGGAAATGACAAAAATGTAAAAGACGATGATAGTGGATCATTAGTACTACCATATTCAACAACATATTGTGAATATAATTTGCGCAATGTATTTTCTATATCACATTGCGTAATAGGGATCACATGGTAAATGTGAAAAAAAAAATGTTAATACCTTTATGACCATGTAAGTTCATACGAGAGTTCATAACTCCAATTAGAAGGAATAAGATGAGCAAATTATCGCTATATATTTTCAAAATTTCATACATGTTAACAATAATAATCTGATCATTAGAATTTAAATCATAATTAGAACTACATGAATGTTTATCGTTACAAAAATTAATAATAATCATATCATGATTGTAGCATGAGATAAGCAAAGTTCATCAGTTAGCTATATCATTGTAAACATCATATCGGTTAAGTTCTAATATAAATACACATTTGCAAATGCTTTTGTCGAGATGGAGAGACAGAAATAAAAGCAATGATGATGGAGAGTTTGGGTTTGGGTGGGGAAGGGAAGGGGGGAAAAAGAGAAGGGTTTTTCTTTTCTAATTTAGTTTTTAACTTATTTTAATGTAGTAAATAGAAAATTACTATTTTACCCATTTAAAGATATTAAAAATATGGTTAAAGTCAAATTTCTTAGTCAACTAACAGATATTTGGATGAAAACCATCCAAAAGGGCCTTGGCGCAACGTTTCGAAAGGTTTGAGGTGACGATTGTAATAAATTAAAGGTTTGGAGAAAGTTTGCTAATATTTTAAAGATTTGGGACATCTGCTACAATTATCCCTAAAATTTTTATTACTTTATATGGAATATGAATTGTTATACTATTTTTTCCTCTCAATTATTCTTACATCCAAGAAATTTCTAAAAAAAGGATCATTTTTAGGAATTTTTTTACATTAATGTTACTTTTACCTCTCGATCATTTTTCTAAAAATATTAAAATTTTCTAATATAATTTTTAACATCACTTAGGAAATTTCCTAATAAATTTTTTAAAAAAAATTAGATGACGTCTCTTTTGACATGAATGTCAAACTTTTTACATTAATATAAAATGTTATCTCTTCGATTATTTAGGAAATTCTTAAAAATTTACTTTTGGAATAATGTCATTTTACATCCAATTTTTTTTTTTTTTATTGTCATACCCATATAAAATGATGTAAATTGTATTGAGAAATTTGTTGCGTAAAAATAATAAACATTAATGAAATAATTGAAAAAATTTAAAGAAAAAACGAGTTATACACCTCTTTTTAACACCCATGTTTGATGCACGTAATTATTTTTTATGTTCATTTAAACTATTCAGTATGATTATAATATAGTTCAATGAGCTTCAAGATTACGCCGACAATTTATGAATTTGACTAGTGTATGAACACCAAAGAATTTTTTAATTTTGCATATTATCGAAAATCTCGAATATTGGTTTGAATTACCACTTTGACTCACCGTAACATTTGTTACAATTGACCGTTTCTTGTGTTGTTAACGATGTGAAATACTAGGTCGTGAACACTTTGAAATGATATTAATAATGTAATATTTCGCCTTTGTTTGATAT
Organism: Olea europaea var. sylvestris; assembly: GCF_002742605.1. NCBI lineage: Eukaryota > Viridiplantae > Streptophyta > Magnoliopsida > Lamiales > Oleaceae > Olea > Olea europaea. The sequence goes on along the minus strand of NC_036237.1, from coordinate 12,041,896 downwards.
TCCGTAATAACCCCAAAAATGAAGACAAAAACATAAAAAAAATGTAATGAAGTTATAAATATATCAATATTTCTGCTTGCATAGGGGCCTGTGCAAGCAGCATCGCCCTAAATATATAGGCTGGAACATTTGGCTCTTTTCTTTAAAATTTCTATAACACGTTGCCTCTTTATTTCATGTCACATTAGCAAATTTAAATTCTTGGATTTTCGCTGTGAACCAACATCTGTACGTCAATATATATATATATATATATATATATATATATATATAGAGAGAGAGAGAGAGAGAGAGAGATTCTGTTACATCCGTTTTCTACAATTAAGATCGCTTACCATATATAATAGGACTCTAAATGCTAAAAATCCGTGACCAAAATTCAAAGAAATCTGCCATATTTCATTATGCACGGCAACGAAATTTATGTTGCCCATTGATTTTACTAAAAATTGGTTGATTTCATTCCTCTATCGGGTCACAGAGATCGGTGTCGATTTCATAAAAAAATAAATAAATGTTGGAGAAGCCAAACCAGGTAATAATATGAATGTTATGTTCGTCGATTCGAATGTCACATTCCGAATTGAATTCCGTAACACGAATTGGTCCTAAAATCACCGTTGTAGGGGATGATAAATCACAGCTGGCCACGAAAGTGCTGATCGTCCCTGGCTAATATAGTATAGGTAACCGTGTATTTTGCTGCGATTACAACTTGAAATCAATAATCACGAATGTCGTTCGTCAAGGAATTAGTATAATATCTAACTTATGGGTCACAGCTGCTCATATCGTCGTTAGTTGGTTTCTCGTCACAGGTTGCTATTCTAGAGAATCGTTGCTATTCAGTAGAATCGCAGTAGATGCCTGTGACACGTACGCGAACTGTTTGTGTAAATGCGACCTGATCTATGAAATTGTAACATCTCTACTATGAAATGTGAAGTGTTTCAACAACTATGTCCATGTATCAAACATGTCGTTATTCACTTCGAGTTTATGTGACCACTGTGTAACAATGTAGGAAAAGTCATATGTGACCTGATTTGTGGCTCTGTAACCTTAATAGGTAATACGTGACCTGCTTTCTGAAACTGTGACTTGACTTGTGAAACTATAACCTATTTAATGTGACATGTTTCGTCCACTATGTGCCGAGAATGTAAAATTAAACATTTCGTCATTCGTTTCAAGTATATGTGACCCTCTCTGTCAACTCTGTAGTTTGAATGATACCAATCTGTGACCCGACTTGTAATAGTCTTATCCATAACTATCTGTAACTCGGTTTGCTAATTTGTGACCTCATTGCTGTGCAGTGTGACATGTGACATATTTCACCTATGATGAAATTATTGATATTAATTGTATTTGCAGAATAGTGTACTTGCATGTATGTTTACTGTATGGATTGCAATTCTCATTGGCGTTGGTAGCTCACAACTGCAGTTATTTAACCCTTGTGGACACAGTTATGACAGAATTTGCTCTGGATCCTACGAAGGTAGTGGTGTCGTTGAAGTGCACGCTGAATGAAGATTTGTTTCCCATCAGGATAAAAAAAATGACAATAATGTGCTATCATACATTCTACTAAAGGACATGGAGCGTGAACCTGCTAAATATCCGATAATCGTTGACGTTGCTGAGGCAGAAATAGATAATACGTCCATCACAGTGCCAGTCAATGCGCATTCCAACAGTGAAATGTTTACATTGATAGTCACAATAAATTCAAATATTGCTTTATGGAACTAAGTGCATCAATACGGGGATGGGAGCATTGTAGACCGGTGATTGTTGTTGATGGTACATACTTGAATGGTAAATATGGAGGTACCCTTTTCACAGCATGTACACAAGATGCAAATAATAGCATATTCGTTCTTACTTTTGGAATTGGAGACAATGAGGACGACAAATTTTGGATATGGTTTTTCGATAAGTTGAAAAAGGCGTATGGAAATAGAGAAGGGCTGCATTTTGTGTCGGACTGTCACCCAAGTATAAAGAATGCGATAAAACATGTGTATCCGGGAGCCTGTTGCGGTATTTGTTCTTATCATTTGCTGCAAAATCTAAAATCATATTATGGAAAGTCACGCCAAAACATTACACAAGCATTTAATTCGGCTGTCCGTGCTTACACACTGGAAGAATATGATTATAACATGTCTCTAGTAACAACAATGAATGAGAAGATTATTTCGTATTTGGTAGTGTACTACGTCTTATCTCATTTCACATACATATAAATGGTCACATATGGTATTTATATGATGTTCATTGAATTGATTTATGTTTGCAGGCTGATGTTGGACCTGAAAAGTAGTCACGAATACATATGCCAACAAACAGATATTCTACAATAATATCAAACATTGTGGAATCGGTCAACGCGGTCACGAAGGCAGCCAAAAATTACCCTATTATATCCTTGCTAGAGTCATTACTGCAAACCATACAATCGTGGTTTTGTAGACATAAGGATGATGCGCATGAAACTTTCACAAAGTTGTCGAGCAAGTACGAAAAAGAGATTAGGAAAATGAGCATGGATTTGAGGAACTTGAGGGTAATTTTCTATATTTTAACATTCAGATATATATGTGACCCATCGTAAGTGTCAGTATCTTGAATTGTAATGTAACAACTCTGATATGTGACATATTTTGTGATTTTGTGACCTAGTTGGTAAACTAAGTTTGAAGCTCTGTATTCTGTTTCATAGCTATATGTAAATGGAACAAATTTATGTAACATGATATCTAAATCTGTGACCTATGTGATGTAACTGTGTACTCTCTATCAACTCTATATTCTAATACACGTCTATCTGTCGAGTGAGGTCTAGACTACATGTGTAACATGCTTCATGAATCTATAAATGAACTCAGGGATATGAGTCATTCATGCATGACCGACACGTTGGAGTATATGTGACCTGTATACAACTACATGTGATCTGACTGTTATTACATGTACGTAGATATCTCCTTCAAACCAAACAATATTTTCTGTCAGCAATGAAAGATCGACGTTTGTCGTCGATATTGAGCAACGAACGTGCACTTACAGGATTCTACAAGTTGATTTGTTACCGTGTCCACACATTTTGGCTGTAATTACAAACATAAGAAGATATCCTTATGATTACTGTTCTTATTATTACACAAAAGATGCGTACTTGAATGTGTACCAAGATTCTGTATATCCCGTTGGAAATCAAGAGAAATGCACAGTGCCAGAAGAAGTACAATGAGAAATAGTATTACTTCCTAACCATAAGAGGAGTTGTGAAAGACCTACGAAGAAAAGAAAGAGATCATCCAGAGAAGGGAGATCGACGATAAAATGCGGACGTTGTGGAGGACAAGGTCACAACCATAGGAGATGCGCCAGCTTGGCTCCATTATACTAAAATGACCAATAGAATTACATACAAATATTTCATAGATAGGTGATATTCTTTTAAAGATAATGTTTATTGAAAATAGTCTTTTTAAAGAATGCATTGAGATTGGTCAACTAACAGTTAATTGTCTGTCAACTTTGGAGTCAGAATAATAATTTTCTGAGATTTGGACCACATCTGTAACCTGATACTAGATCAGTGACTTGTGTACTGTGACCTGTGATGTGTGATGTGACCTGTGATGTGTGATATGCCGTATGAAAAAGTTAACTGATTTGCGAATATGTAACTTGAAATGAGAATATGTGACCTGAGGTGTGGACATATACGGGTAACATGAATCCTAATGTCTGTAACCCATGTGCTGTAACATGTCACATGTCGTATAAAAGTATGTGTGACGTGATATGTAAATTTGTGACCAAGTTAAGAAACCAACTGTGACATGTCTGTTGTACCACATGACATGTTTCACCGATTACGTAACGCTGTTAGAAATAAAGAACCTGTATAATTTACACCATATATATAAAAATATCATTAAAATGTAATCAAAGATGGATAAATCATGAACGTAAACACTTTAATATCCTTTATTGCAAATCAAAGGTTACGAGTTACTATTCGTTACATGAACCTCTATTGACCAGACAGGTGCAATGTTCATAACATTTACAAACTAAATCTTTGTCCTCACTAACAAATTTAAAGCCAGTTTTCATTCTAGAACAAGCGCTTCCTCCATCATAGGCTGATTTACTCTCTTCGTGTAAACTTGCTGGTGTTTGTAAAGCAGCATAGCAATATCCATTCTGCACTTGCTGGCATCAAACTTCTTGGGAATGGAATGTCTACCACCACGGATAAGATACAATGCATATAACACCACGAATATCCCGCAATCATGACTGTATAACTTGTGACAGACTATTATGAATGAATCCATAAAAAAGATATACGCATTGTAAATCTTGGACACAGACTTACCCATTTGTTTACTGAGGGAGTGTGTCGTTGATGATCACCTTCAATTCTTTAGCTTCTGGTTCGTGATAATCAGGATCCTTCTTTGAAATTCCTAGGGTATTCATTAGAGCATATAATACTTTCATGTGCGACTCAATACCTTGCAAAACCTTCTAGTCACGGTAAGATTTACTTGTCGAGTTGAACGCAGTCAAGATATGACTTCTGAATTGTAACAGACCAAGCATCCAATGTGCTTTGTTGATGGGTAGGGGTGGCAGTGGGCCGAGCCGAGCTGGCTCGGCTCGTTAACCCACGAGCTCGGCTCGGGCTAGGCTCGTTGCTTGTGGGCACGAGCTCGTGTACTCACGAGCCACGAGCTCGTGGGTCGGGGCGAGCCGAGCCGAGCCCACGAGCGGCTCC
>NC_036237.1:11989896-12037017 GCF_002742605.1 Olea europaea var. sylvestris | reverse complement strand
GCCGAGTCGAGCCCACGAGCGGCTCGCGAGCTCGTGAATTTTTTTTATTTTCTTTTTTTTTTTGCAAATTTTTCAATTTTTTTTGATAAAATTTTAATTTTTTCCACTTTTCTAGACGAGCCGGCTCGTGAGCTCGGCCCACGAGCCGCTCTCGGCTCGAGCTTGGGCTCATTATTTGACGAGCTCGAGCAGCCCACGAGCCGAGCTTTGACGAGCCGCGAGCCGGCTCGGCCCATTTGACATCCCTATTAATGGGTATGATCGGCATGAACACATAGTCAACATCAACCCAGTGTGAGCTAAAATGGAGGTTGTGACCTGTTACAACCTCAAGTAGGCTCAACTCTGACATAAGAACATTTGGGTCCTTTATGAAGGCAGGAAAAATGTCTTTTATTTTAATCTGGAGCCATGAGTTTGTGGTGATGGCCTTGTATTTCACATTTTTACCAAATTTTGCTACCTGGCGAATGAAGTAGAAGCAGGTATCCATGTGCTTTTTCAATGAGAAGAAAAGATGTAAGCATTGCGTACAACAGATTGGATATGAATGAATCTGTGACTAGTTCTAATATGAAATATGACATGTTTGTATCATCTCTGGTACTCTTCTTAAGAGGTACGAAAGAAATCAGAATTCTAAAAAGAGTAATGTAACTTAATTGAGTGTGTAAATGTAATTGTACCGCACCACTCAGTGATGACTCCGAATTTATAAGCTCGTGGTCTTATGACCTACTGGGAATGAACCAATTAGAAAAGCAGGCTTGATGGCGTCGTCTTCCTCACTAAACTTTTTCCTGTGACCGACACTAAGGGTTACATTTTTTTGTCAAAACTGTGTATTAAGTAACTTTTCACAAATATGTACGAAATTCACTTACTTGTTTTTTGTTTTGTGCCCCCTCTCGAACCAACCCATGAAGGCCGATTTGTCAACCTCGTCAACATTGTCTTTGTAGTCGTAAAAAATGACAACATTATCGTTGTGCTTGAATAATTTTCCCCTCTCCTGTCCGGCAATGAAAGGAGACTGCAATACCCTCACTGGCCTTAAAACCCGCTTAATTGGTAATTCCGAGGTTGGTTCAACAGTAGGTGATCCCTGTATGTTATTACTATAGGTTACAAATTGATTGAAAATACGACACATGAGCTGTCTGTGGCATAGTTTGTGAACATGTTTGGTCTGTCACCTATACATGTGACTTGTTCTGAATGTGTCTGTGACCTGTGACATATGATTGGAAGATAGTTTGGAAGGGTGTGTGGCCCGTGACCTATTAATATAACATGGTTTGGAATGTATGTTATCTGTGATTTATGAATAGGATATGGGGTGAAGGAATCTGTAATCTGTTACCTAAGAATGTGACATGGTTTGGAACTGTGTCTATGACCTGTGACCTATGAATGGGACATGGTTTGAAGGTATCTGTGCTCTGTGATCCATGACTGGAACATGTGTTGGTATTGTGTGTGATCTGTGACCTATGAAAGGGACATGGTTTGGAATGTCTGTGAATTGTTACCTATGAATAGGACATGATCTGAAGTGTGTGTGATCTGTGACCTAATAATATAACATGGTTTGGAGGTATGTGTGATTTGAGATCTACAACTATTGGAACATATAAATACCTCATTCTCTACAGTCTTTGTTGCGGTCACCACATCAGATATGATGGAATCTACCCTCTTCTGAGTTTCCTCTGAATGCAAAACATTGGGTGGGGTGAATTCAATCCCCATATCAAATGATGGTGGCTCAAAGGAGAAGAGAAGATCATCACTTGGGTCCATTTTGCCCTTCCCTTTTCTGTCGACGTTTGATACTACGTTTTCCACCTACATGTTGAATGGAAAATGTCAAAATGAACTATGTTATTTTACAGAAATGTGAAATATATCAAATGACTACCTTCTGAGCCTTTTCAGATCCACCAGCCCCATGATGTTCTTGATCACCAACTCCAGGAACTTCTTTTTGTCATACTCCACGGTCGCTTGTTTTGTCACCAGACCGTCTAATGATCTCGTCCATTGCACTGGATATCATTATTGACACAGACTCAGATAGAAACTGCATGTTCGTCTGAATATCCATTAGGTCATTTTTAATACAGGCTTGCATTTGAATAATGTCATCCATTTTGTTAGTCTTCCCTTCGTTCAAAGATGACATATGTGACTTGATGTCTTCAAGCTCCGCCTTCAACACTTTATCATCTGCCTGGAGTTCGGATACTTACACACACAACACCTCAAAAGTTTGACAAAAATGAATAACTGATTATTATATGTTGCTTGCGAAATATCTTTGACCAACCGTCAACATACAATGCACATTGGTATATCTGTGACTTGATGTGTATGAAATATGACATAGGAAATATTAATGTGTGACCAATAATGGAAATATTGAGAGTTGACTAACATAACAACTTACGTCATCCCGTTGTGCTCCATGAGATTGTGGCTCCTCTTGAGAATGATGAGCGGCTGTTAGACCTTCAACAACGGGGGATTTTTCATGGGCGGATGACTCCTGCCGTCTTGAAGAAGGAGCAACAAAATTGTCTTCATCATCTAAAGAGTGAGCTTGTCCAATATTACTGTCCATCAGCGGTAGGACTGATGGAATGGACTTTCCGCTAGTACCAGCATCTTCAACAGACCTCTCCATCCTGCGCTTGATTCTTCTTCGGCTCTCGGATGAGGACGTCGGCTGGATTGGCTTGTTGTACTGGACTCCGTTCATGTATGGCATCGCCATTTCACTTTCCAACGGTTCCAAGTCACAAATCACAATCTGCAATACAATATGTAGTTTCTATGAATGCAAAGTAAAAAATTTGATATTGATTACATGATGCTTACTGGAACTTTACCTTAGGATCGAAGAAGCAGTCGGGTCCTTCCAATTTGGCAGCTGATGGTTACTCATCTGCCATCAAGTTTACAATGCGATGATGCACCCTCGATATCCTTGTGACCACGATGCCATCAAGACCGAGAAAAGTCTCGTATATCTATGCTTGGAAGGCTACAAGCATTCCTCGTAACCTGTAGTATGGGGTCCTCCTGCTGAGTCCATCTCTCAATGCACCCAGAGTAATTTGGAATAGTAGCTTGCCCCATAAAAAATTGTTTATTTCATTAAAGTCCTCAACGAGAACAAATAGGAAGTGGTCGACAACCTTCTTGTAGTCACGGGGAAAGAGATAGGCAGTTAAAAAATATAAAACCCCAAACATTGCAACGTCATTGTCTGGTAGGGCTTCAATCAGATCAAGGTCAAGCATTTCGCATGCAGACAGAAATGTGTCCTTTACATCTTCATGTGTAACAGCATCTACTAATGAAAAGTACTTGGCCTTCAACTTTGACTGCCTATTTTCAAAAACCTGAGTATCTGTATCGCCTGAACATCTCAGTCCTATGACCAAATAGAACTCAAATATAGAGAACCTGACGTATTTCCCGGAAACATAAAACCATATTTCTTCCTCATTCGGGTGCCGAACCTACCTCAGAAGGAATTAGTGAATCAACTGTGGTTGAATCACTATTTCATGGCAATCCAGGAAGTGGGCAAAGCATGTGCCCTTCAATATCTGTTTTTAGCTTTGGCTTAACTTTGATTGTATAGTAGTAAGAACACCCTTGTACACAGAGGTGGTAATCTTGCCTGGAAACCAACTTTTTTCAGATATTTTGAATTGTCATACCTATATAAAGTGTTAATAATTATAAAATTGTTAAGTACTTGTATTGTAATTCGGAGACAGAGAAAATGAAATGCATTTAGGTGAAATGGTCACATATAGGTTAAATTCAGGTCACATATATGTGAAATGGTCACATATGGACATCATATTACTAAAGTGCATCATCAACCATGTTAATAGTCAGCTCACAGGCATACAAGGTCTTCTCATTCACAGGCATATTACTAGACATATATTTTTCATTCGTTTTTAACTTTGGTTTGGTCTTCAACCATTAGAGCCACAACTGTGATACAAAGTAGTAGCTGTATATGTGAGTGTCTTTGCATTGAGAATACTTGGTCACATATAGGTGAAATGGTCACACATGGACATCATATTACTAAAGACACGTCATCAACCATGTTAACAGTCAGGTCACAAGCATACTAAGTCTTTACAGTCAGGTCACATATTCACAACAAACTTCAGTCTCATTCACATATTAAGATCACATTCAGAGCCCTATCCCCATTACAGTAAGGTCACAGGCAATCATATCCATATGCATTTACGTCACAGATTCCCAATAAATGCGTATTCGTGAATAAACAACAGATTATTCATAACATCGAAAACGAAAAATCAAATGAACAAACATTCTGCGTTCAAAACCACAAACCATACCCCATTCGAACGACGGAACGAATTCAACATATTTCAAGGTCACAGATCTTCAATACGTCTTCAATACATGTTACCGAACGATTATTCAATTAATACCGTCACTTAATGTATTAACAGAACATAAAAATCAATATACCATGTTCGATTGGACTTTCCACAAGGTCACAGACGATGCCGCATACTTTTCCATATGGGATTTCATTAGGCTTTCCTCATGCTTCCTCTTTCCTCTCCTTTCAGGCGTGGAATGGACGTTTATCGCCTTGGGTTTAGTCATTTTTTTGTCGGCCATAAAATGGAAAGTTTTTTGACAGAGTGATGGGGTAGACGAAGATGTATTCAATTCACTTTGGGTATGTGACGAAGATTAGTTCCTTGACAGGTCGGAGTGAGATAACTTACCGGAGATATTCGTGGGGTTGGTAACTGTTGGAATAGTCTATCAGAGATCGTGGGGAGAAGTTTGGGGCAGTTTCACTGGTTTGATAGAGAATGAAGAAAGATTAGATTTGAAGCCCGTTAACTACAGTATCGCGCTTATTTTAAATAAGTAATTTTTATTTAATTAGTCTAATACCGAACATTTGACTAGAATAGTTGGGCCCATGATTTATGCACAGTAAGCTTGAAATCCCTGGAAGGGTGTAATTTCCTCAAGTTGGAACATAAATACAATATGGGCTTTTTTCCAGGTATGGGTCTGATAAAGGTTAAAAGACCATTTTGCCTTTTTCAAAATTGGCCATTTTTGGTCTGTGACGGGCCAATCCTTAAAAAAAAGAAATAAATAAATAAAAATGTAGCTATTACCAGCATGTGCCTTTTTTGTGTTAAAAAAAAGTGACCTGGGCGTGAACCCAACTCGGCTCGATAAGGCTCGAGTCGAACTTGTAACTCGACTCGGCTAAGGTCAAAAAAAGCCCGAATAAGTTTTACTCAAGTCAAGCTTGAACCTCAAGTTTCGATCCATTGGCATCCTTAACACAAAGTCAACTTTTGAGGTTGAGTCGATTTTGACCAAGTTGCGTGATTATTGATCATACTGGGGTTCGTTTATTTGAAAAAGAGAAAACATATTTACGAAAATACCTTTTTTAAGACAATTTAAAGAAAATAAATAACCGTCTGTTAAAATAATAATAAATAAATAATGGAAGTCAACAATTGACAGCATTTGCCTAGATCCCTTTGCACCTTGCAAAGATCTTCGACCGGGGGATCTCTACACTCGGCTCAATCCTCGCCATTCCTTCTGTGAGTATTAGCTGCTGATCTCTCTCTTCCCACTTTCAAACCATTGCATTTCAGAACCCTAGGTACCTGGTAATTTCATAGCTCGATTTTTTGATAGCTACTAATTATAGCTCGGTATAATTCTCATATTACCGTGAATTCTTAGGGTTGTAGTCTTTTTATTGGATAAAATTTTGTTTCTCTTTTCATTTAGATCCTCTTTTTGGTGTATAAAGGAGGCCGATATTGAATGATGTTTTACTTGTGCATTTTTTGGGATTGAATTTTTAGATTCCTTGGTATTTCGTCAATTTTGCGTCTGGCCTGCGATCTCATTGCAGTAGCCCAAGATGTTACGTGTTCTTTTGAATTTCTATAGTTAGTGATCATCAACTTTAGCAAATGATATAAATTTTACTTGATGGGTCTTTTTTTATTCGACTTCCGGTTACAGTTCTGATGTGACCTTGGTGAGGAAAGTATTGATTGGTAGGCTAGATTTCACCAATAAGAGTCTTTTTGTGATCTGATTCTAAGAATGACTGCTCATGTTCTATCTAGCACAATTATATGGGACCATTAAGTTGCAATGATTAAAAATTTCGTTGATGTATTTTGTTATGTTCTTATCGTCACAATCTTATGATGTTAAAGCACGTATCTTCAACTTTTGCTTGTCTATTCGACAAAATACTGAACTAAGTGTTATAACATTGTGTTATGTTCATAATCTAGAGAATAAATTTCATGTGAAAGACTCCTGAATCCTGAGATGTTATCAGGTTGAGTTGTAGAAAATTCAGGTCTTGAAAACTTTTGTTTAACTCCACCTGACAATTTTGTTAGATTGAGGATCCACGTATATTCTTTACATTTTTTTCCTTAAATTTTCCTCTTAATGCTTTGTAAATTGTAATACATGGTTTAATTCATTGGAGTTGGTAGTTGCAAAGATGGGGCTGTCTTTCACCAAGCTTTTCAGTCGGCTGTTCGCCAAGAAAGAGATGCGCATACTGATGGTAGGTCTTGATGCTGCTGGTAAAACGACCATTCTCTATAAGCTCAAACTTGGAGAGATTGTCACAACAATTCCTACCATTGGTATGTTTCAGACAGTTTGATGTTTTCATTATATTTTACCCTCCATAATTGGGATTCGACTTTACAATGCACACGTCTTAAAAGTTTAATGGTACATGATCCTCCAAGATATTTTTATTTCTCTCTTGTGATTTGATCATTCCCTTCCATTCTCAAAATTTCTCTATACTAGACCTTGGCATTGCAACAGATTTTTATATTTACTTCCTAAGATGTACATGCGAAGGACAATCTTTATCTGAAAATACTTTCTTTTGCAGTTTCATTTGTTAGTGACTGGCATTTCCCTCCTAAATTTTACTTATATTTTATAGCATAAATTAAAGCTGGTCCTTTTATCCTCGAGAATTAGCTTTTCAATGATATTCAGAATTAAATCCCCATTTCTGTTGTGACGGATCCTATTGGTATGAAACTAAATCTTATTAAAATGTTTACACACATTTCTATTTATATATACAAACATTTTTAGTTATCTATTTTGACCTACCTACTCTTTCCTGGAGGGTGGGTCTTTTGGTGGGGTTTCCTGCGTTTTAACCTAAATTTTATGTAAAGCATTTTAACTTGACTTATGATGGAGAAGGATATTTTACTTTTACTACTATGTCCATCTTGTTTTGTTTTTTCTAAATTGCTTCAAGTAATCTAGAGCATATTGCTTCATATCATCTGGAGGCATATGGTTTCATGTTTTCTCTATTTTTCGTTAGAGGTATATATCAGGTTTATTGTCAAAGCAATTTCTAAACTGAAATGTTATGTGGTCAGGATTTAACGTGGAGACGGTGGAATACAAGAACATTAGCTTTACGGTTTGGGATGTCGGGGGCCAGGATAAGGTATTCATTTATGGATTTACTCTCTTTCCCCCTATATATGAAGTCGCATGATCTTTGATAATGTTGTGTTGATGAATTTATTCCTATCTTCAATATGACCTTGGAAGGAGAATTCTGTAAATTTATGCACTTTCGAAAGCAGAAGAGTTTATCTGAGGGTTTCATTTTGTTTGCCTTCTTTTACTTGAACCAAGTAAAAAATAATACAGCAGCTACTGAAGTTATTTAAAGCAGTTCACAAAGTACCACATAGAAATGATTTAATTGCATAAGCTTGTCCAGTAGTCCAATGGCGTGCAGATGCTCCTCAAATAGTTGTGATTGGAAAAGTGTTACTCTAAATACCGAGTAACCTTTCCTATTGGTCTATGCATCTGTCTGTGATAACTGTGCTATATATAGAAGAAAGATTGTGAATCTGTGATAGAATTAAGAGGTTGATTCAGAAATGTAATTGCTTCATTCACTAACAGGAATAAATGTCAAGTCCTGTTATTTCATAAACACAGATCTAGCATTGAACTGTCCAGATGATAAGGTGCATAAAAGAAGCTTGAATTTTATTAGACCTCCGTGAATAATGAATACCCTGTGGCATATCTTGTATAAAGAAAATGAGTGCCATGTTTGTGCTGGTACTTGCTTGTTCAGAAGTCAAGTCAGCTGTTGCATTTGTATTCCTTTAAAATTCAACAAAAATTTTCCAACATGCAGTCTCATTCACATTTGCATGCTAACATTTTGCATGAATTTTTGCAGATCCGTCCATTGTGGAGACATTATTTCCAAAATACTCAGGGACTAATCTTTGTGGTTGATAGCAATGACCGAGATCGTGTTGTTGAAGCAAGGGATGAGCTGCACAGGATGTTAAATGAGGTAGAAGACTCTTGATTCCTGAAACAGGGTTAAAATACGATGAAACATATAACTTTACATATAAAATGTAACAATAACATGTAAATCGATTTGTAAACGAAACTTAACTTACCATGTATTGCATAAGATTTTGCAAATTACTCATTTTCATTTTTATCTTTTCTCTACGTTTGTGTGGTGCTTGTCTATCAGGATGAATTGAGAGATGCAGTGCTGCTAGTATTTGCAAACAAGCAAGATCTCCCGAATGCAATGAATGCTGCTGAAATAACTGACAAGCTTGGCCTTCATTCTCTCCGCCAGCGACACTGGTAACTAGTAGTTGTATCTGTACCCTTTGTCTTTAAATTAGGTGTAACATTCTACTAATGGTACTCAAAATGCAGGTACATTCAGAGCACATGTGCCACTTCTGGTGAAGGTCTTTATGAGGGGTTGGATTGGCTCTCAAACAACATTGCAAGCAAGGTGCGGCGTGTAGATGCTTAACAGCATTTTGAATCTTTTGTTTGCATATTTAATTCTTTGGGTGCTCCTGATGTTTATATTAATTGCAATTTGCAGGCTTAGAGTACTATTGTCTGAGTGCTGGAAGAAACCTTAATTTCTTTGTCGCTTTGAACTTTTGCTTTTCTGTCAAAATTTGGTTCTTCTTTTGCTAAGGTTGAAATCTGATTCTTGTACTTGAGAATAATTCATAGATTTTTGTCGGTTCTTTAGCATCTTCCTGCTATATATTCTCAACCGAGTCTTTTCCATAATCTGCTATTAGCGTACTACAGGGAATCGATTCCTTTTCTCCTAATTAATCTGGACGTATTATTGCTTCTCAGGATAATCCATCCAGGTAAAGTTTAGATCCACTGATAGTGTTAACACATCGGCTCATGCACTCCTGATATTAGCTGTTAAATATCATTTGGATTCGGGTGGGTCAAATTTTAGAACCCGAAGGTGTACGATGCCATTGAGCCCTTGTCAATCCATAACGGCTTGATTTCGTACCATTTGGTGCCATATGATGGGTGATTTTTGTGTCTAGGTGACCAGATTGAGAATAGATTAAAGAAAAGATGATTGAGAATAAATAAAAGAAACAACTGTTATAAGTCAAGGGCATTTTCCTTTATTAGTGCCTGTTTGATTCTCATCACTGGGGGGAAATGGAGTTTCAAATAGTATTTTTTAAGAGAACGTGTGGCTAAAAAGTATAAAGAAGTCTTCTGTATATGTGTAGAATTAATGGGAATCAGACATGTCTCGAGCAAATTGCGTCTTTAAAAGAGAGCCGGGCCCAATATTTCACAAGAATAGGAAGGATTAAAACTCTCTTACCCAATATTTATTATTATTTCCTCCTCGATCACGGGAAGGAGAGAACCAACGTCAACTAAATGATAAGATTTAGCATTACTGAAAGCATAATATGTGTTCTTCCAGTACAGCGCTTTGATATCAGTACAAACTCTAAATATCATTAATTTTCACAAGAATGAAACCCACAATATCAACAACTTAGCCTTTCCTATCTCCCTCTCGACTTAGGAGAGTTATGGAAACTGCTATTATGTTTTATTAAGCAGCAGATGGAGCTGCCACGTAGTGCACGGCCGATGCCTTCGCCTCCGTCATAGCTGCTGCAACCAGTGGCTGCAAAGCCACCGCCTCCAGACGGGTTCCATCGGACACCACCGGCTCTGGTTTCTTGTAATCCAATGTCTCATCATCGTAAATTTCCCACCACTTCTTCACCAGCATTTTTATGTCTTCTCTTTGCATGTTCACTTCTTTTCCTGTGTATCTCCAAGGCTTTGAACCCTGTTTACATAAATTAAGGCCAATAGTTACTAGAATGAATACATTAAAACAACACGTTATGTGCATATTGATGAAAATATGCAGGCAAAGATCTTGGCATCAGATGACTTACCGCTGCACAGTAATGCACAACCTTCACTTTGTCAAGCTCAACATTCTCCGGATGACACCATAACATTGCAAGAACAAGGTTGTACACATTAGGAATCGGCTTATATATATCCTTAAAATACATGTTCAAGAAATCCTGCCACAAATTATATATCACAACTTTTCCATTAGTCTCTCAATTCTAAACAGACAGATATCAGTGTCGATATTGTACATAGTCAAGTCTGGTCGAAGTCTAAATTTTAACCTGTTCAGCAAAAGGAGTGGGAGGAGTGATTTTTAGAGTCTTCAAGAGGTCCTCATAGGTTGCAAGACTCGGCTCAAACACAAACATCCCAGCGTTGAAGTAAAGGGAAGGTGGAAGACCCATCTCCGCCGGCCACTTCACTTTTTCCGGGCACTGTTGGCAGTACCCAATATTGTACTGCGGTGTGTGACTCCATGTTTTCTCACAGAAACAATCCATTACAGCATAGAAATGGCCATCAGGCAAGTCAAAGAGGCTGTCAATGTTATCATATACTTGAATATCACCATCCAAGTATATCATTTTACTGTACTCCACAAACTGCATCATAAACCAAAAAGTTCAGAGCCATCAAATACGAAAGTGTACCTTAACAAACGATAAAGCAACTCTGTAACACACATACCTCCCATATACGAAGCTTGGAATAGTTGATGACATAATACGCCATGGCAAATTGGGTCTGGTTATCAGGTGGGTATACCGGCTCAATTTCCTTAACAATGCAGCCTTGATCCTCCAGTATGCGGCGGTGCTCCTCCGGGACATCCGGCAGCACCGCCACTATAAGAGGATATGCAGTTTTCACCTTTCTTAAACCCTTAATTAACCCAACAACACCCTTCACGTAGTCACCATTTCCAGCCAAGAATGTTACGAAGGCCCTGCCCGAGAAAGAAGTTGGCTGAACAAAATTAGTTGGTTTTACACCTGATGCAACGAGTTCAGGAGCCATAATTATAACTTCAAGAGTGAATTACTAATAACAAGATTTAAAAGAATAAATTCAGATACGATGCTGTGAAAAGATTAAAGAGGCTTCTTAAGAATAAAGGGAAAAGAGAGATGTTTCTTAGGGAGCAGAGGCTATAGGGTTGTGTTCTCTCTTCAAGTTCGTAATGGGAATGGTGTTTATATAGCGGTGAAACGAGGCTACATTATGTACGGGTATGTGAATCAATTTTTTTGAAAATTTACATTATCGGTTCTCAACCTATTATCCAAATAACTTGTTGGTCTTTAAATATCAGATATGAGCATGTCAGTCCACTTTATGGTTAGAAATTCAATCTCTAACAATGAAAAATCGTAAGGTTGATATTCATGCGTAACTTTATGAAGTAAGGTTTTGTCAATGAACTTAAATCGAGTCATTTTTATAAGGACCATATGTAAATTCAATGATGATTTTAGATATCTTCTGCTGTCGGAGATTGTGAGGATCAACTGAGATTATAAATTTTCTACCCCCTTGACTATCCCTCAAATTGCATTTTTCACACATCATCACCACCTTTGTTCTTAATAAATGGAAAGACGTCTACATATTTTTTAGCCCTTGTTTCAGCCTTTATTTTTTTTTTTGGTGTGGTTCAAAATTCATTTTGAAAGAGTATTTTATCGAAGAATATGTGATTTAAAAAATAAAAAAGTGAATTTGTTTGTAAAATTATTTTGTAAGAGAATGTTTGATTAAAAATGTGTTTCGAAAAAATGGGGACCAAACATGGAGCTTATATCTCAACGTATACCTTAGCGTCTTTCCATTGTTAAGAATGAGTGACTTGCCAAGTTGTCTAAAATATATTAAAAAAAGAATTAGGGATTACAAGTTCAAACAATATATTACAACCCAAATCAACTTGCAACTTTTTAAAGTTGAAAAACAAATTTGTTACTTAAGTAATAAATTACGGACCAATGATGCAAAATTTCTCTATTTTTTATCTTTCAAATATTTGATTCCTATGACTTTGAGTTGCGTGCCGACACGTGTCCCCTGTCGACGGTGGACAAGGGGGTTAAGGGAAGTTTCTCGAAATGAAGACGCTAGAAGACATCACTTATTTCGGGCTAGGGCTGAGCGTACGGGCCGGAGGAGGCCCGCGTTTACCTGTAATTTTGTTATTGACCTCGTCACGGGCTGTGTTATTTAGCTTCCACTTGAAAAATTATATATATATAAACAATTTAATTTATAAATAGATAAAAATAAATTATCGATCGTTCATATATTTATTTATAAGTAATTTATAAATTTTATTAAATGGATAATAAATTTTAAAGTACTATAAAGATATGAGAAAAAGGAAAAAAAGGAGACCTAACAGAATTTGCTAATTATATATTATTCTCATCGATTAGGTAAGTAAAATTAAGCAATTAATTAATTGCATCGTGTTAAAACTGATCAAAACACGTTTAATTTTCTAATTTTAACCCTGGTTGAATCCGTATTACATAATTTTATTTTAGCGTACAATCTGAACTCTATATTTTTTAGAATCTCGTCAACTTTATTGTTAAAACTCATACATCATAGGTCACAAGAATGTGGGACATTTTAATGGGACACCATAGTCACTCTGTGTGATTGAATTGCTATATTTACTAAAATTTTGAGCGAAAAATATATTTAATTGATTTTAAAAAAATGAGAATCAATTAAAAAGTTCTTGTTTGACTCTCATTTTTTAAACTCGTTATTCTCAAAATTTTAGCTCTTGCTTGAGCCTCATTCTTTAGAAAAAAATGTATTTTTTAAATAGTATTTTGACATCATTTTAATCGCATATTATTCAATAAAATAATATTACACGTAAATCCTAAATTTTTTTATTCTTTTTAAACCACACATTTTACATCAATACAGTATTCAAAAATTCATTTTTTGCTTTATAATGGGACTCAAACAAGGGCTGCAATTCTTAGTTCACGTGACCTAAAACTTTTATTGATTTTAAAATTATATACATGCAACAATTTTTTATCAAGAAAAAACATGGGCATAGTGGACTAATTCTCAAGGTTTTTTTTTCTTTTCTTTACTTTTTTTTTTTTTTTTGTGACCTAAAACTTTTATTGATTTTAAAATTATATACATGCAACAATTTTTTATCAAGAAAAAACATGGGCATAGTGGACTAATTCTCAAGGTTTTTTTTTTTTTTTTTTTTTTTTTTTTTTTTTTTTTTTACATTGCTTCTAAGAACTTTCTTTTAGCACCTATCTGATTTTGATAAAAATCAACTTTTTAGTAAATTTCGTGTAAGTTTCATGAAATATACGATTTTTAAAAAAAAAAATTTAAAAATGGGGTCAAATATGAACTTAATAGCAAGCTAAGGTATTCACAATTGCATTTCGATGCTAAAGTTTAATATTGCTATTATAGTTATAAAGGGGCTTTAAAGATGACTCAGAGTACAAAAATACATTTTAAGGACCAAAACAAAATTTAGCCTCCATTTGAAAAGAATTTATAAGTAGATAAAAATGAGCAGTAAAAAAATACATAGTACTTATCCGTATATTGAAAATGCGTTGTTCAAAATAAAATTTGATTAGTTTATAAAATGATTTATAAATTTATCAAACAGAAACTTAATTGTATAATTATAATCAAAAATCAAGAATAAATGAGGTAATATAACTTTCGATTCTCAGACTCAAAAGTAATTAAATTTTAATCAAAATCAAACACGAAATTGAGGGTTGTTAAATGAATCAAAACGAGATGCTTGTTTTCGCCCCCTTTTTAAAAATTAAACCAAAAACTCAAGCACGCATGATCTATAAGAATATTTAGCTGCTCGAGCTCGCAAGTGAGACGAGCCATTTACAATATTAACACAAAATGTCAAAAGATTACGCCTTATCAAATGGAAGTAGGAGTGAAATTGATTTCTCCTCTCCCCTACCTTACCTAAACGGCACCGTACACCTAAGTTGAACAATGTGTATCAACATTTAATCCATATTCAACAATGCTTCATGTACATTATAATGTAAAACTTTTTGTACACTCCATCACGTGTCAAACTTTGATTTGACAGTTTTTTTTTTTTTTTTAAAGAAGACTTTCTATCAAGGGTTGTGCTGTGTGTACACAATGGTGTACACACAGGCTTAAACCCCCCTCACATGGAGGAAGGCTCACATGTAATAAAATATTTGTGGGCCTTCCTCCATGTGAGGGGTAGTGTAAGGCTATGTGTAAGCAGCACTTTCCTTTTATCAATCACATGTTGTCAACTTGGATAATGTGCACAATTATGTACAAACAGTGTGTACCAAGTGGCTTTATTTATCCATATTTGTTTAAAGGATTGGGATTATCATAATGAGTTTCTTATTTTCTAAAATTTGTTAACCAAGGTATAGGAATACGATTATGGTAGATTCCATCCATGATAATGACACAACATTCTTTAATAGCAGCTAAAGTGACCCCAATGAATTAATTTTGTTCCTTATTTTAGTAAATAATATTTAATATACAGTTATTATATTGGTTTTTTTGAAAGCAAAAAAAAAAAAAAATTCAATTTCATTTTGAAATATTTAACCCAATGCCATACCAAAATTTCAATAACGAGGGATCCAGCCTGATCATCCACCTTGTCATAAGAACTAATAATTAAAACTCAGAAAATCTCAATTAATTATAATTTACTATCTATGTTAGTCAATTTGTTAGTCCCCTTTATTTTAATTAACATCACTATCCTTCGTGAGCGTTTAAAATTAATAGCAATCTAACGTAGATAAAAAATATTTAACTTACACACCAACATGTATGCCAATCGTAGAATGCAATTAAAGATGTTCATGTCTAAATTAAAAGGCTTTTCAGTCACTAGGTGTCATACATACCTAAATGGGACTAACAAAGTAATCAGCGTTGAAAATAATTGAAATTTAGAGATTTAATTGCAATAAATTAAAGTTTAAAGATTCAATTAAGATTTCACTGAAAGTTCGGTGATCAATAACAAAATAACCTTAAATAAAACAATTAATGAATCGGCCAATTTACTAACAATAATGCTACTTGTGTATAAGAAGTTATAGAAATGTTATCTGCGTAAATAAAGAAAAGAAAAAAAAAACCTAAGATTATAGAAAAATATTTGTTATACATCACCATTCACATAATCTTTTATGAGTGATTGGCACAAAACGTCCCTATTTTTCAAGCTTATTGTGGAAAATATCCACACATTTCATTTTTTGACATTTTTGTCCCTACCTTCCACATTTCTTTGCGTAGAAGGTCATTTTCATCAATTTTTGACAATTTTACTCTCCATTCAAATAAAACAAAAAGAAAAGAAATGGAAAAATAAAAAACTAATTGCAACCATAGTCCCAAATTTTAAAAAAAATTAATATTTAAAATCAAAATCATCAAATCACCCCATCCCAAGCCACCAACACACCGCTACCTACCGCCACCACCTTACCCGCTCCCTTCATCTTCTTCCCACATATATATACATGCCCATTGTTCTACTGATTATAATCCTATATATATATATATAGTGGGTGGGTGGGTGCGTGGGTGGGGGAGCGGGCATGTATGTAGATTTAGGTACACTTTAAATACGCTTTGACTTCAAATTGGGTAGACAATCAAGGGTACAGTACATCAAAAGGCAATCTCTAACTTCCCAAAAATTTCATCTTTTTTGTCCTAAACTCTATTTTCATTCATTGCACAAAATTCAGTTCTGGTTTTTGTTGAGTTTTATTTTGAACTGTTAAAAACTATGAAATGAGTATCTTTTTCTATAATAAGTTTGAAAGATTTGAACGTTTTGTGCCAATTACCCATCTTTTATAGATTAATAAGCTGTCAAAAAAAAGTTGGAGGGTATTTTTACATATTCTTTGATAAATGATGAGGTGACATGCATTTGACATTGATTTGAATAAATGGTCAATGACACTTCATCAGAAGATTTTGAAAGAAACTTTGACGTAATTGTATGTGGAAGAAAGTGATTAGATGGAAAATCTTATTGTATTTAAAATTGTCCAGTGATAAAATGTTACGTGACATTATGTCAAATTTTATGTTCATGTAGCATGATTTAATTTTTTAAAATTGAGCATCATGTGATGACACATGGCATAAAGTAGCCCACCCACTCCAGTGAGTTGTGAGCCAGCAACCTCGCGTGAGTTCCACTCCATGTGAGGGCTCTGGACACCCCTATGTACATATTTTTATGCAAACAAAGCATAACCTTTTTTTATTTGATTAATGAAACTTTGATTCAATAAAATATTGTCGCATGACCCATTGATTTACTAGTCCGTAAATTATGATGTATATATAGGACAATCAAATATTATGCCTTACATTCTCGACAGTTAAAATTTAAAAAAATAAAAATAAAAATTGTAGCAATATTATTGACTTACTAGTGTCTTCCAAATCGGAAGAGGACGAAACTAAATTGGGAACCGCTTGATCATGAGCAACGTCAACAAGTTTAACTGGCAGCGCAAAATTTAAAAAGGTTGAACCCCAATTTTGAGGGTCCCACTGTCCCGCCCCTAAAACTTTGTGAGGGAGGTAAATTGCGGGATGTGCCCCAGCAGGCTAGAGAACAAAAGCTGCCTGTACACTGCGCCTACAAGGAGTCCAATTCCATATTTCAAGAATCGAACACCCACATTGCGGCTGCAGCAAGGCGTGAGATCATCTCACTCATATCCTTTGCACCACTAGGCTATGCTCCGGAGGGCTAACTGGCAGCGTAAAAGTTGCATGGAAAGAGAGTGGCGTAAAGCACGAGATTGGAAATGTTACAAAATTTGCCTGCTCACAACTCACTAGAGTGCGAGGGCTAATTTATGCCACGTGTCATCACGTGATGCCCAATTTTAAAAAATTAAATCACGCTACATGAACATAAAATTTGGTATAGTGCCACGTTACGTTTTATAATTGAACAATTTTAAATACAGTAAGTTTTTTACATCCAATCACTTTTTTTTGCATATAATTATGTCAAACTTTTGTCAAAATCTTCTGACAAAGTGGCATTATTTTATTTGAATTTCATTTATTCAAATCAAGGTGTCACCTCATCATTTATCAAAGAATGTGTGAAAATATTTTTGTACAAATAGTTGAATTGAATTTACAAATAAGATTTTGATGCTGTTTGGCCCGATTATCCAAGGTTTAATCTTCTCAATACATTTTGAATTTTAATCAAATAATTTTTGCACGTGAACTCATAATCAATTCTTATAAATATAAAAAACCTCAATCATATACGTATTTTTGTTTTCAAAAAATTATTTTTAATAAATTTATTCTAAAAAATTTATTAAGCAAGTGCTTCGGTTGAATCTATCAAAAACTCGCATATTAGGATAAACAATTGTCAATACGAGCAGGTTGCCTGAGATTGGATTATTCATGTTTTTATATTTATTTGATGTGGGATTGTATCCCTTAACCCTACTTTCTATCTTAATTATTAATTTTTTAAATGTAATTTAAATTTATTTTTTTTCTACTTTTAATAATATATGTATTTTTTAGAAAATCAACTCTTATAAATCTAAAAAACCTCAATCATATATAATTTTTTTAATAAAAAATATTCTAAAAAAATTATAAGCAGGTGCTTCTGTTGAATCTATAACAAACACGCATATTAGGATAATCAATAATCAATACGAGTAGGTTTGTTGAGATTGGATTACTCATGGTTTAAATATTATTTACATATTAGCTTGTTATATATTAGTTACATATTAGTTTACATATTGGTTGAGATTGGATTATTCATATTTTTATCTTTATTTGACGTGGAAATATATCCCTTAACCCTAGTTACTATCTTGATTATTAATTTATTTTTTAAATGTAATTTAAAGTTAAAAACAAAAATAATAGTAAATTGGTTTAGGTGGAGTTCCCGTTTCCTGTCATCACCCCGATTCCTTGATATGGTATTATAGAATGTTTTTGAGAAAACTGGATTCTATAATATATATTAAAATATCACATTAAGCGAGAATCATTTTTTGGACAATTTTAACCCCTTTACAATTCAATTATTTCAATAATACTTTATTTTCATTTTTCAATATATATAATAAATATTACAAAATTATTGTCATTTATGAGATTTGTGTTATTGGTTCTCAATTAATTAACATTTACATTAATCTAGTTTCAATGAAATTTCACTTGATGAATCTCGAATTACATGAATATAGAGTTATTATAGATGAATTTATTAATATTCATGTATCTAGACATTTTAATGGGTGTTTAAATTTATATATTAACAATTAATTTTTATATATCAAATGTAATATAAAAAGATTATTCTTTTATAATATTTTATTATTAGAAAAAAAAATTAACTCATACAAATTGAGTTTTGAGAGTACAATTTCTTCTTTTAAATTATATATTTTTTTATGAGTCTTGAGACTCATCACATCTTCCAACAAATTGGCACCAAATATTACTTTTACATCAGTTATAAAGTATTTTAGAATAACGTACAATGCACATTTAACTTTGACCAATGTAATAAGAGTTAATACATTATTGATAATTATATTCACGATGCAACTTTTATTAGTTGTACTATATTTTTTATTTTGCGATTTTCAATATTTGCTCATTATAGCACTAATATTCTTAACTTTTTTATTGTTTTCTTATATTCAACATTTAATTTATTATCATACTTTGTATTTGATTAACAGTTTTTGGTCCAAAATGTTCATTGGGAGTATGTAAAAAGACTTATTTGTCCATATAATAATAGATGTAAAAGTACGATAAAATATTATTTCTAATTTTAAAGTATGTCATCAATTTTTTTTTTTTTGCAAAAATTATCTTTAAAGACAAAATGTACTAATTAATGGAAGGTTGAGCATAAGAATTTGACTAGAAAAAATTATGGGCACATGTGTTACAATGAGCAAAAATTGAGGGATCTCAACTACAACTAGACTTTGATGTAAATAATTTTATGAAGGGCACCAAATTGTTTATTTATGTCTTTCATTTTTAGTTTGTTCTCCAAAAACAGAAATAATAATAATAATAATAATAATAATAATAATAATAATAAATTGTATTTTTTGCGAATAAGAAGCTCCAATTTTGTTGTGATAAAAGCAGCAACAGCTCCAAAGTCCACTTTACTACTTCAGGAAGCCATCATCTACTACTCGTTACCTTGTAGATAAATTAATGTATTGTTATTGCCTTATCAACTTAATGTATTATTTTTTGAATATTATTGTCTTGTCGACTTAATAAA
Organism: Olea europaea var. sylvestris; assembly: GCF_002742605.1. NCBI lineage: Eukaryota > Viridiplantae > Streptophyta > Magnoliopsida > Lamiales > Oleaceae > Olea > Olea europaea. The sequence continues at coordinate 12,017,294 of NC_036237.1, read as the reverse complement.
TTTCAAAACATACATTAAGCATAAGAGCAAGAAGAGCGGATTACAACATATAAAAGTCAAAATGTGTAAATCTTTTCTACTCGCTAAACCTATTTGTTACTGCTTGCTCAAAGTATCATGCAGTGCTACATGGGAAAATTTATGATACTTTCGAAGTATGGAACTTAATACTTTCTTCCATTGTTTAATTAACACTAGTCGATGTTACGTATGTTGCACGAATTTTGTATTTATCGTATTTTTATTAGCGTATGGATTTTAATTTTTTGGAATATTTTTGAAGTAATATATAGAAATGTTTCGATAATATAAGAAAATAATTGCAAATTATTACTAGTTTTTACAATTGCATAACGGTATTTTGTCACATCTAGAAAAAATATACTTGAATAAGAAATATATGAGATTACACAAACTATTTTGCTTGTACTGTTGACATTCAATGTTTGACAGTGCTGATATGATTGAGTTGAACCTGAAGAATATGTTTCTAAATCTTGTTTAAGTCCAAATAAGTTGGAAAATACTTGTACTGGAAAATTGAAGATTCAGCCACAAAGTTTATTACAAAATAACAGTAAATTAATTTATAGAGAAGTAATGGATCCATCATCGCATACTTTGTGTACTATGAAAATTGGGAGTTCGTTATAGCAGCTCAAAAACTCAAACATGTATACGTCACCTATTTGAAGTTGTTTCTCTGTAGCATATTTTGACCAACCTGTGGTGAAACATCATACGTCACCATTTGTTGTCAAACTCGTAGAAACAGTCCAGTTGCGATGCGAAGAGTCATGGATTCGAACATTTCATATAAAATTGGGTAGATGTTTTGCACTGAATCTTGAAGGTACATACTAAAAATAAAATAAAAATGAGCGAAAAAAAGAATTTAAAATTGTGGAAATATAAGTAAAAGAAAACTTACAATTTTGCGACTGTCATTACGTCTGAATGTTAGTCTAAAGACGGGATTTCCTGTATAGAATGCCTCTTCTTCAACAACTTCGGAGTCGGAGTGGTATGTATCATAAGTCACTTCTAGCTGTGAATCGTCAAGTATGGAAATATTAAAGGTAGAATTTCCAATATATTCGAACACAATAACATAATCATCTTGTTAATTGTGATGGTCGAAGAATTGTTTCCATCCACCAGCTAGATAAATGTCGTTATGAACTCTTTCTAGTTGTATGGTAGCAATTATACCATCGTATCTAATTAGATGTATTCTGTTGGCAAGTTCATGTCCTAATTCGACAAAAGATCTTGGAAGCAACTATACAATGAAAACTAAAAGTATTTTTAGCTGATATATGATTTTATTAGTTTTAAGAAAGTATAAGCACTACAATAAGACTTACTAGTCGAATGTTATGGTTTGAAGAAGTGTTAACAATTTGAAAGAAACAGTGTGGTACATGCATGTCTGACATGATAAGGATTAGTGACAAAAAAAAAACACAAATTTAGCAATAACAACACAAATTTAGGTTGAGTGAAATAGATACTTCAAAATTGAAATTTGTAGTTTTGTTAATGCATTGTCAAAGAAAACTGTATTTTTTCTTCTGGTATGTTTATCTCCTGTAAAATTACTTTCTTCATTGATGAAATTGGATAGAAGAAAATTACAAACAAAATTTCATTAATCATAATATTATTATATCAACTGATTATATATACATAGGAAAACATTAAATATGTAGAATTGAAAGTTTCAAATCTCGAAAAATCGTCAAATGATTTCACACATTCAAGTTTTCAATATGAAGTAATTAAATATAACAAATATAATTTAGCTAAGTAGGGATATTTTTATTAATAGATAAGCATCAAACTTCCAACCTAAGTAAAACTTAAATTAAATAAAACTACTTTCTTTCTGTAGATTTGGTTTGTAGCTGTGCTAACTTGAGATAGAAGATGGAAGAGGCGAAATTTGTTCCGTAAGTTGAGAGATGAAAGGGATTAAATGGAATAGTGGAAGAATAAAAAGTGATACCTTTTGTCATTTTAGTTTTGGCATGTAATTTGTTTGGCTTTTTTGGCAGGATTCTTTATCTTTTTCACAGCTTTTTTGTTTTTTTTTCTTTGTATTATATTTATTATATTTGTTCGTCTAGCTTTTGTTTTTGGCATTGCAGTTATTCTTTTTTGAAAGTTTATTTTTTGTTTTTATTTTTGCAATATCAAGTTAGACATATTGTTTTAATTATATTCTTTCAGTAACGTAAAAGAAAATATCGATGTGATTTATTATATTATATAAATGTATAAAATTTATTTAATATTGAATTTCTTAAGTACTAAATGTTGTAATTCAATATTGTCTTCTTTTTATATAATTGTATTGTATTTGTTGATTTGGGAATAATAAAAAAGAAGAGTGGTTATGATTTTATTTTTTTTATGCTATTTGTAAAGAAAAATTTATTGTAATTTTATTAATTTAACAAGAAGATTTATTATGATTATTTAAAAAAATTTCAACACCAAACAATAAATCTATACTCTTAACCTGTCAACTTGGTGAAGAATTAGATGAAATAGTAACAAACACGTGAGTATTTTTGGAAAAAGCCAAAAATCACTACAAAAGTTTTTACTTTTCATGGTAAAGTTATTGTATGTATAGTGCAATCAATAATACTTTTCACTAATCATTTATTTCAAATTTCATATTGGAGCTCTCTTTCATTGCTAATTTGAACAAAAATTGACCAGGTAATTGTTGTTAATTTTTTGTAGTATCTTTTTGTTGTAATTTTTGGTAGGATTCTTTCTTTCTCTTTTTCATGTTAGTTTTCTTTCACTTACTTTTTTATTTTTTATCTTCTTCTTATTATGTTTAGATTCATTTGGTTTTCTCTTCTGGCACTGCAATGATTATTTCCTTATTTTTTTTTTGAGAGTTTTTTTTGTATTATATCGAAGTTAAACTTATTCTTTTAGTTATATTATTTTATTAGATTTACAGTTTTTTATAAAAATATAAAATTTATTTTATATTGAATTTTTAATTACTATATAAAAAATAAAGAAAATTCAATGTCGTAATTTTTTATCATATCATCATAGTAAATCTTTCATTTTAATGCATATTTTTAAACTAATAAAATAACAAACGTAGAAGTCAAATAACAGACAAATATTAGGTTTCATAATTTCTAAAAAAAATAAAAATCGAAGTGTGGCATGTGTAGAGCAATTCCGCACATTTGTAATTATTATTATTATTTTAGTTCATTTAAATTATTAAATTAGTAAATAAGACGAAATTAATTCTAGGTTTTGTTTACTTTTTTGCTATTAATTTTTAAGAAATTTGATTTGTATATTTTTTTTAATGTATTTTTATTAGCTTAATAATACTAATGATTATTTTTTAAAAACTCTAAAGGTCACAATAAATCTATAATTAACCAACCAAGTTGGTGAAGAATTAAATAAAATAGTAAATGAGTTTAGAAAACCAATCAGTGTACTTGGAAAATGCCAAAAAATTACTGTAAAAGTTTTTGTATATTAAAAACTGTTTGCAAAAATCCAACAAGTAAACAACAAAAAATTGGCAGCAATTCACTTGAATTTTTTTTTTTGGAGAATGCCAAAAAGTTAGTACAAACTTTTCTTGTGAGTCAAAAGCTTCTATATGAGTGCAAACTATCCATTTCTTTGAATTTCAAATTGAAACATCTTTCAGCTGGATTTTTCATCTTTAGCAAAATCTTAAGTCAATTTTAAAACAAAAATTTCCAGGTAATTGGTTAGATCTATCTACAATCTTGCTTTTTTTGTGGATTTTCTTTTTGTTCTACTTAATTTGTTTTTCTTTTTTGCATTGGAATTTTTTTTGGACTACTTTTGATCTACTTTGATGTATTTGAAAAGCTAAATGTTATCTTTTTATCAATTTTTGTTGTGTTCGACTCTATATAGAGAAAAACAGACAGGGTTTCAGAAACAAAAATGAAGGTAAAGATATACTCCATGGATACATACTGGAATATAGGTCTATAGGATTGTTTTTGAAATGCTTTAAGAGTATATTGTGATAGTGCTTTCTTTTATTTTAAAAAATCAATGTTGTGTGTTTGTTGAGTATATGTGTCTGTAGGGTGCCTTTGATTGCTTGGTATCTTTATTGATAGACCTTGACATGTTGTTGGCTTTTTGATTCCTTTAAATTTCCCACAGTACAAATTTATATGTCTCCATGTGGCATGATTATCTAAAACCATACATCAAAGTATTCACTTTGTTATTGTCTATCAAGATATGCTCTTGAGTACATTGTTTTATAGTACTAATTTTTTGTTTATTAATTCGTTATATGGATAAAGTGGAAAATATTTGTGTAAGGTATGTTTTAATTTTTATTTGTAATCACATTTTCTCCAAAAATTAGTTTGTAAATAAGTATTGTTCTTTAATGCAGATGTTTCTAGATTATATCTTTTCTCCAAACCTATGGTTTTGTGCTACTATTAGTCAATATCCAAATCATCAGTACGTTAGAGATTTGATACAATTGTTACAACCAAATGAATAAGCATCACTAATGTGCACTATTTTTCATAGATTTATATATGGATTCATGTACAAAGACGAAGAGCAACAATTTAGTAGCAAGTTGATACATAAATTCATAATGAGGATTGTGAACTCTGGCAAAAACAATGAAGTGTGGGTAAGATTTGATGACCATCTTGCCCGTTTTGGAATGCAAGAATTTTGTTTAATCCCTGGATTACCTTGCCACAAAGCATCTGTTAATCTTGACGGTAGTAATCCTCGACTTAGAAACCAGTATGTCAATGGTGTGAAAAGGATTTCTATGAGAATGCTTCATGATGTCTTCCATTCATGTGAAGATCTAGAAGATAAGTTGAAACTTGGATTGGTTATGTTGATAGAGTGTTCTCAAACCAATTAAAAGACACATTGATTACAGAATACTAGATATGGTTGAGTAGCTTGATGATTTTCTTTTGTATCCATGGGGCTGGAAGGCATACTTTGCTCTGTTGAATTCATTGCAACAATCACACCTCGAAAGAATATATAGAATGCAACAAACTGAGCAAAGGGAGTGTAAATATACGCTACATGGATATCATCTTACTTTTCAGGTATTTCTTTTTTCCTAATTTCCTATACATTGTATAGTTTAATGTTGTACATATCTAATATTTAGTTTCAATTTCATTTTGCAGTTTTGGATATACGAAACATTCCCAAGATTTGGAAGAAATTTGGACACCGGAGATACAAAACATTACAAATTTCAAGAATACATAAATGGAAGCCGAAGCGAATATTGACAGACAAAATTGTAAAACAATATTTGACGACACACGAGGTATGGTAATTATATGAAAATTTACAATTAGTTATACATTTAATTATTCTACTATGGTATATCATAGAATTCTAATATTTTATTACATTTATAGATTCAAGTCATTGTAGTTTTACAACCAACAAAAGAAGAATTACAATTGGACAATAAACACACTATATTAGACAACATTATCACAGGAAAACTTGATAACATTGTACCACAAATTCCACATAGCAATTGTGTGCAGCAAACAATTAATGCTGATGATGTTGGTACTTCTAGAACATACACTTCATTTAGAGTATAGCCTAATTATGCTTTTGTTGACTGTAACTATGTAACAAAAGAACAGATGGAAGAGATGTTTAGTACACATAGGCAATATGCATCTGGTGTTTGCAATAACTTGAAGGCACACATGGTTGAAGAATCAAGAAAACAACATGTTGAATATCTTGAAAACCAGAAGCAAATATTTGAAGAACAGCAAAAATGACACCAACATCAATATCAAAAGCTGCACTCTACCTTCCAATCTTGTATGCAATCTGCATCATATGTGGATACTCAAGCTTTCTGCCAGGATTTTTTTTGGTACACATATGGCTGAAGAATCAAGAACACAATAAGCTCATTATCAAGCAATTTTTGATAATTAGAAAGAATTCTTTCAGCGACAACAAAAGTAGTAGGAAGATCACTATCAGAGAATGCAATCTCACATGAAATCTTATGTGGACAACATTTTAACTTCAGTGAGATCTTACATTGATGAACAGAACAACGTGATGAATAGAATGGGTGATTGGGAATCAAATATGGAAGCTATTGTTGCTTGTTTATGGCAAGATACTCCTGGCTAGAGCAATAAAATTCGTGGCAAGAAAGCAAGACTTGAACAAACTCAACCGGAAATGTCCACAAAAGAGAAGTATAATACGAAGATAAAATCTTCAAGTTATCCTCTAGAGGACTATTTTATGGAGAGGTATTCAACAATTAGAGATTGGGTGATGCTAAATAAGTTGGGTAAAAAATCTAATTCTAACTTGTTAATTACATTGCATTCATTTAACACTAATCTAAACTATGATATACAATACGTATTGGGATTTTTGAGGCAATATGTATGGAAGAGACATGATAAAAAAATAATGAATGAAGACAAAGATATCAGTATTGCGGTTAGTGAAGCTTACACATCATAATTAATTTCAGTCTACACTTGATATATCTAATTTATGTCTATTTATTGTATTAGACTATAGAGATGGAGTTAAAGTTGTTGAGGCGATTGATTAAAGAAGGCTATACTCTCATCTCTAAAGAATGTGCAATTTTGGACTTCAATTTTGAAAACAAATGCATTTGGCAAATGCTGTAACAAAGAAGTTTAAAAGAAGGAAGTGTTAGTGTACATGATCTTCAGATGAATTTCACTGTATTACAAAAATACATAAGTGGCAATTTGCTAGAGGGCAGTTGTCTATGGGCAGCATGCAACTATCTATTAATTCCATGTTTATATCTAGGCGATTATAACTGTTATCTTTTTGTTGTTGATTTTCGTGAGTGGAAATTTTAGATGTATGATTATAGTCATGACGTCCACACATAAGGAGAAATCAGAAAACAAGTAGATCCAGTATTGAAATACTTCAAATATGTTTGATTGGCACAATTTTCATCGAATTCCATTTTCCACCAATTTTGTGTGTTTGATAGCAAATTTTTTTCATGGAATTCGTTTTCCATCTTTTCCCCCACACACTTGCATTTTCTATGATTTGGTGGAAAATCAATTCTAGGAACAATTGTAAAAGAGGATATCCTTTATATTGACAATTTTTATGTAAAACAAAGCCAAATGAACATTAAAATATAGATGATTTTTGGATCTTTTTTCTTTTTTGCAACGGAAACAAATTCTAGAACAATTGTAGAAATGTATATCTTTTAAATTGACAATTTTCATGAAAAATAAAGTCAAACGAATATCAAAAGACACTTTTAGTTTAACATTTTTCAGGTGAAAAATTATAGCAATCAAACACTATTTTGGTAATTCCCACTAAAACAAATCCTAGGCAATTCAATTTCCTTCAATTTGTTTTCTTTCCACCCAAATTTCATATTTGCAATCAAACGGCCCCTTATTGATGAATTCGAATTTTTGTTCTAACGGACCTGATTTAAGAAAGTACAAAAAGAAGGCTTAAAGTGGATATTATACCTTACTTACCTTACAGAAATAATGGGTAAGTATTTATTGTGTTTATTGTGCTACTTCACAATAAGTAGATAGAACAATACCATTGATTGTTCTTAAATCTTCAAAAGATTTTGGCCCTCTAATATGATTTAGTAAAACTCTTAAAAAATACCTCTTACCGTACATGGATTAGCACTAACTATTCTACAATAATATCCTTGCTTTTTCTGGGACTCAAAATTTGCATGGATGCATCATATACAAAATAAGTTGGAAATTTTTATAAAGTAGAGTTTTTGCCTTTTCATTTGAAATATTCATTCTAAAGAATTCTGTTAACATTGTTCGGTAAACATAGCCTTTATTTATAACTTTTGATAAACCATCTGTCTCATTGTATGTAATCGTTTGAGCATCTTTAGTGTGTAACTGCAAAGAGATTACTGTAGGAGATATATCGAATAAATCAAAATTAAATATCCTTCGTATAGTTTCAGGTGGAGATATCCATCTAATTGTTCAGTAGCTTGAAATCTCATCAACAAAGTGTTTATTTGTTTATTTATTTAAAGTAAAATGAATGCGGTCATGTACCTTATATACATACTGATGCGATCTAAGAGACGCAAGCAGCAAGGTCGAGCCCAGGGAAGAATTCGTTGATAGTCGAAGACGAACCAATGATGCGAGTAAGGACGAAGCGATGGGATTGCTCGTCAAGGCTACTATAGATGAAACCATGTTCGGGACGCAAAATGAGACAGTTTCATTTTGGAGACTAAGGCCAAAACCAATTGGATCGACTTGATAAAGAAGGACGAAAAAGGAGCCTCAAAGGTGAACTGTGCGATGGCATAGTTCAATTGATATGCGGCCACAAGAGCCTATACCGAGACCAAAGTGGCAGCGGCTTGGACTACCATGCGACCACATGGCACAAAACTTGGCAGAAAGTTTCATTTTTCACGTTTCATTTTTCCTATTTTGATAGAATTCTATTCTTTCTAGACTTTTACCATATTTAGGATATTATGGACGATTTTACCTAGATTTTTAGGACTAGTATAAATATTCTTCTTATTCCATTGTTTAAGAACGCTTAACATTATTGATATTTGAAAGGCTTTAATTGCTTTCTTCTTATTCTTCCATTTAACAATTGACGAACTTATCAAGATCTAATTCTTGTGGCGTTCAAATTAACCGGGTGAGATTCTCATATTTTTGCGTAATAAAGAGGTCCGCACATCGTCGGCGATTCGAGTTGCTTAGTTCCAAATTTATTGAATTTAATCAAAAACCTTGCTTTGGCTTTTTTGGGTCGATTTCAATCTTGATTGTTGGTTTGGTAGTGTTTGCCTACGTGGATTCACATCACATACTTGTATAGATATTTAACAGCCTTAATAGAAGAACATGCATCTACATTAATGTGACAATCATATTTAGCTAAAATGTAAGGATTATGTGGTGCAATCCATCTATTGTCCAACATATAGCCTCTTATTTTAACACTTACACTATCATTGCGACGATTGTAAAGTGGGTAGGAATCATTACCTAACGAAGTATTTTCAACTTAATCTCTTAGATACTTATTTTACATATAGAATTCTTTTCCATACAAACATTCTCGGGATTCAAATTCTCACAAGGACCGTGCATCATATGTTTTAAACAGAGCATGCAAGTAAGGGTATTTTTATTTTTGTCAGGTATTTCAGATGAGATAATTTCGTTGACTTGTACAGAGTTCCGAATCTTAGAATCTCGTTTAAATATTAGGAGAAAATGAGCGTGAGGTAATCCTCTTTTCTAAAATTCGATCACATAAACATATACAGCTATAGGACCTAACAACTTTCTCTTAACCAAATGATGTCTTTAGCTCCTCAAACCTGACACGAAATATTCGTACTAAGAAATCTCGTCTATTCTGTATTTCGTCACTATGTTTCAATTCACATTTTATTTCAAGCCAATTTGGATTACATATCATTGTCAAAAATACATCAGGTTTACCATATCTCTGAACTAAAGACATTGCATCATATATCTTTTAGTCATATTTCTAGGACCCTTAACAAAATCAAAAGGTAACACTAATGATTTACCAATTTTAAAACCTCCATGCTCACCATTTTGTACATTGTCTACAATTCTCCGATATAGTTCACGTCTTATAACCTTTTGGTTATTACGAAAGTAGTTTAACCTTGTTATTTCAATTTTAACATACATATTCATTACATATTGCTATAAAGTCTGCCAGTATGTAAAAGAACACAATTAGAATTGTTTACACACCCAATCTGAAGCTTGTAAGAATAAAATTCCCGACATGATACAGTTATTCGTTTCTTCTTTATCTTCAAAACTGTAAGAAAGAAAAACATATATCAACAAAAACTTCATCCACTAAATGCAATCAATAAGATAAGTACATTCAGTTAAAAAATAGAAATTACTATAATCGATAAAGTTTACTATGGTCTTCCACTTCCAAGTGTTGATCCGCAAAATCGACATGATTAACTTCTATTAAATTTGGACAAGCTGGAGCTTGTGAAACACTTACATTTACCTTCTGAATACCTTCATACTATCCAGGTTCTCCATACGGAAAAAGTAGGGGATATTGAAGAGGATCATAAAAATCATAATAGTATTGAACTTTATATGCATTACCTGAATGTCCATAAATTAATAAATCATGGCCTCTACTATTTGTAGATGGGTCATCGTCAGCCCAAACTACGTACAACCACTTGTTCTAATATTGACAAGTTATATACTCTTTGATCAAGACCATGATCAGACTTCAATAAAATACGACATGATTCTAAATCACTAACTTCACTTAATGATCGAAAAAACTTTGAATATGGATTTTTGTTTAGAACATCTATCAACTTTCTTAAAGTGAACTCACAAAACTTATCTGAAGCATTGAGTCTATTACAAATTTCATTTTCAGTATCATAGAAGTATAGCTGTAAATAAGTTAGATTCTCATCCATCGATACAAGTGAGTTTATAAAATGGTATACTTGTCTTTGAACTTTGAAAGCATATATACCTTCATTATTCTTACACAATTCTTTATCATACTTAACACCGAAGGAAGTGAATGCAAAATGATTGTTGTAACTGCGAACAACTTTTTTAAAAGCTACAACTTCTTTAGATATAGAAGTAAATAAATCATACATTTCAAGAGGCATATCATGTAAATGTAATTTGATTTTTTCATCACAACAACAAAAGCATTTGCTTTCTCTGTAGAATTTTGCTGCACCACAATGACCACAAATTTTAGAAGATGGCAAGACGTAAGGTTGATTAGGAATACTTCCTTTATCAATTTGTCTTGTATATTCGATAGTAAGATTAGAAATACTTCCTTTATCAATTTGTTCTGTATATTAAACAGTAACATAACATATCCTGATTGAAAATGTTGATTAGCATCACCTAGAAGAAAGAAAGAAAAAGCAATTTGAAAAAAGAAAATAGTAAGGAATAAAACATTCTATATAAATAAACTAAATATAATTACAACTAACCATTCTATTCTATATAAAAAAATGCATTGAAAAGAAAAGAAGACAAATGCACAATAAATCATTAAACAATGAAACAATTTTTCACAAAATTTGACAAAATTCGACAAGGATAAAATATTAGCAGCTAATGTTATACCTTTAACATATCAATATACCTTTATTTTACCGAAAGTAAAAACACATAATAAACACCATCAAAAGCTAAAACAAATACGATGAAGCACAAAAAAACATATAGCTAAATTGGAAAGTCTCACAAAATTTAAGGACGAAAAGATAAATATAAATATAGACCTCTTAAACTGAAGCTCCTTAAACGTCGATCATGTCGCACTTCATGCATAAGATTTTTCAATTGACGATGTGTTGTGCACATCTGCTTTATCTTTCATTCACAAGCTCCCCTATTCTTAAACTAATCACCAACATTTTTTTCAAAAATAATAGGATTATGTGATAATAAGGTGGACACTATATGTACAATTTCTGCATTTCTCGGACTTTTATTTCCTCCATCAAATATGCACCGAAGAAAATCAACTTCCATAAATGTAAGTACCTAACGTTGTCTTTCCATAACTGATTCATCGGTAACACGAACTAATTCATATAAAAATAAAATGCAAAAGACAATAAGTTTACATTTCAGAAAAAAAGAAGCCAAAAAAAAGAAAGAATGAATGAAATAATCACTAACCTGTCGCTACTTAATGAGCCCAAGCGAACTGGAGATCTTCGCGAAGAATTAACTGAAACGCCACGCCAGATGAAAAAAGCTCAAGGTTCACAGTAGAATAAAAAAGGATTGAGAATGTGGGTCGCAAGAAGAAAAGATGATTAATAACCAAAAATGCTACGTTACAAAAAAAATGGAAATGACAAGAATGTCATCAATCAATTTCGAAATCGTACCTAAAAACAAGGAGTATGGTTACCTATGGCCGCGGGCATGGGTCACACGAGCTGAAGAAATAGAAAGGGGAAAAATGGGAAAAATAAATCTTGAACGGTGAAATGGGATTGCTTTACTGTTTCATCTATAGTGGTGTGTCATTCCCCTTTTTAATAGAAGTTAGATATGTATTATCTATCCATGGTTCACTCCCAATTAGATAATGAATATCATTTATTTAATACATGTGTCTATTAAATTGTTGTGGAAGTACCGAGTAATCCATAGTATTGGAGTACTAGCATGAAAAATCGGTACTAACCAAAGAACGGTCTAATTACTGGAACTAAAAATATAATAGTTAATAAAACAGTCGATGAATACATCAAACTTAGCTAGTAGCTTCCATAAAGGAAAATTAAGTGTATGCTTGCCTCATGTTTATAAATTGTTTAACTATTCAAAAAACTTTTTATTTATACATGTCGAGTGACTTACAAATAGTAGTCATTCTCTATATTTAAAAATTAAGTTTCTTTTGAAGAATTTATATATGATTTATAAAGAGAAATAGTAGTGAATTCCTCAAAATGTGTAGACAATAATGAGTTATAATTATGAATATGTAATTAAATTTAATATTTAATTTTAACTAAATTTATTTCTTTCTAGACATGATCTAAATTGTGCGTCAATTTAATTTATCATCCTGAGTAACGTTTGCATGGAAAGTTGCATGGAAAGCCGAGACAATAATTGTAAATGATGAAAAAACACTGCACGTACAGGAGCAGTGTTTCACAAGGGCCTTACAAGCCCTTCACTATTTGTGGGTGGCTCCACATGTATTTAAAAAAATTGTGAGATCTGCCCCCACTTGTTTCTTGCCTAACAGGGACCTATTTCACAGGTCCCTGTACGTGTAGTGTGATTCGTAAATGATGTCATATTTGCTGGTTCCCCACTAGCTATTACTCTTCCTTTATGTGGGACCAATTGGGCCGGATTATATAAAGGAGTTTTATTCCTTTATTCTACTGATTGTATTTTGAAAGCCCATTTGTGCAATGGGTACAACCCATTCCTTTACCTTAATTGAATGTTGCCACATCGGTCTCCTTACTTTTGCTCGAACATCAATTTGTTTCTCAAAGTCAAGAAAAGAGCAAGTTGGTCCTCAAACTTATAACTTAGTTGTACAATTTGTTTCATCACAACGAAATTGTCCAAAAACTCTCTTAAGTTTTCGAATAGCTCCCCCACCACCAACTCTCTGAAGTTAGCTTATGTTCTCCAACTCTAGGTTACCACAGAAAATTGAAGTGATGTTTTCATCATGTGATGATTCAATAAAATTATTGATGGTTTTTGCTATTAAGGTCCAATTTTTTTCCTTTTAAAGGTTGAGAACTAAATTGCTACACGATCACTGTATAGAGGGTCTAATATTGCAATTTTCCCTATTAAGCAATGCAACTAGTATCTTTCATTCGATTGAGAATAATACTGCTTGCCAAGCTTAGCGCTACAATTTTTTACGATATTATTTTAAAATAAAGTATGTGATAATTATTTTTCTTTTATTTATCAGTTGATCGCTACTTTGATAATTTAATAAAATATTCACAATCATGATAAGCTATATATATTTTAATCTTTCTATATCTCCCTCTTCTATCACGTTTTATTGAGCACATGATTATCCTCATTCAAAAGAGTCTTAGATACATTTACGCATGACATGCTCCAACTGTTTAAGCTGTCCTTTTCATAATTTGTTAAATAGGAAATTCAGTCACTTAGGTTTTCATTTTTTCAAATGATCTCACTTAGTTGTCATTTTCTTAATTTACATTTTAATTATACTTGTCGAAACGGTAGGCATTCATTTTAAAGTACTCGATTCTTTGGAAATTATAGAAAATTGCACCATTGGTCCCATCTCATATCGCTTGAATAGCAAGACGTTTTCAACCCTTACAAAAAGAGAAAGTGTTGGAATTGGTTCAAAAATAACCGAAATTAACCAAAAATTGATTGTGTAAAATTGAAAAAATGAAAAGGTGTGACTTCGTGTCAATTTCGGCCAAATATTCGGACTTGATTCGATGGTCAAATTACAAAAGTAAATAGACCAACTTATTCTACTCGTCAAGTAAATCGTCGTAGTATATTTGAAATCTTCTGGATGAATGAGAAATTGCAGTCCAAAATTGGAAGAAATGAAGTATTGCAACTTTTCGAAACGATGCAGGTTTTGACCCACACTACTTCATTTGCACCATTTCTACATCTATAAATAGGACTCTATGGACGTGGTTTTGAGTACCATTGCATTGAGCATCCATTCTTCCCTGGCAATTCATCTTTCTCTCATTTTCATAACATTTCTTTGTAGAGGGAAAATTCAGTCGAAGTTTCGCCGTTCTTGTAGTTTGAAGTGCTGCTACCACAAGTATGTATCTGTTGTATCTTGAGAGACATTTTTCATTCAACCGTGATCTCCGTAGCGGACAATTTATCTTAAGAAAATAGTTATACTGGCCTTGAATTTCTTTTTTTACTCCTTATTTCATTTTGGTTTTGTGTGGTTGTTTTAGTTATATACTTTGTGTCTTTATATTCTGTTCTAATTATGCTCCTGTGGGTTAAAACTTTTGCTTACAATAATAGTGTTTCGATTACGTTCCTGCGGGTTGAAACTTTGTTCATTTACATTATACAACCATTATACAGCTAAAATAAATACTCGAAACAGCAGAAAGTTGATACTCAACCTTCAATTTAGTTGTATGATCTGCCACCACCAACAAATACTGTCCAACTTTCTCTTCAATTATTGTGTGACTCTTGCATTTCCAACTTTTGAAGGCAGTTTTTATAAATTTGGATGAATCTAGAAATTTTAAGTGAGATATGTTTTCCAGGAGGTCACATGACGACTTTACAAATTTAACGATTTGTCAAGATAGATTATGCAACTATAATAAAGATATAGTTGAAAACCAACGTACTGTTCAAATAATAAGATGGGGACTATAAGTGGACATTATACATTTATTTATAGCATCTTTACTTAAATTATCTATGGTAAATTAAAGGTAAAACCTCAATTTGGATGCACTTGAATAAAATTGGTAAGAAATTGGAGCTTAATTATGATTGATTCGGAGCAATCAAATTGCAAGTGATCAATTAGAAGTATTAAGAGGTGAATCACAAGTTTCGGGAGTTAAATTCAATAATTGAAAAGTTTGAGAACTACGTATCAAACTTTTAAAACTAGTATCTGATCGATAATTAATGATTTTGGAATGTGGATGACTAAATATGAAGAATTAAAGTTGAAGAACTTTCCATGAACTATTTGAGGATATGAAAAGAACCAAAACTATGATTTATGTACCAAAATGAACAGAATAAAAGTTCAGGAGTGCTCTACAAATGGTGTGATCGCTCGGTGTAACAAAGTTGGGTACTGCTGCGATCTCACAGACTACTTGGGGATGCAATCGCAAATATGAAAATTTCTGCAACAATGCCCAACTTCGTTACACCGTGCGATCGCACCCAAATAGTGTGATCGAGTTCTATTATGACTCAAATTTCGAATCCAATCACTTTGGGGGTATGGGTTAAGACATAACATTTGGCTCTAAAAATACACATCTCAATCCAACAATTGAAGAAGGCTCGTGGGGATTGATTATACACAAGTTATACAAGTCAAATGAGGCTCATATTTCCTTCATAGAAGAAAGCCCAATAGTAAGCATTTCATCGATAATTTCACACTTTTTCAAGTTTTCGTAGAAGCTTGTTATACAAAACATCCAAACCTATTTTCATATATCTATTTCTTGAAATGAAGAAGAAAAAGAAGAATTATAGGAGAATAAAATAAGTGGCCATTGAAAAGATTCAAAATTTATGAATATTTTCCACTTTCTTTTCAATTATTCAACTTTGGGTGATGTTTTATCAACTATTTTGAATTTTTGTAATTAATTTGATGCTTGACTAATTGTATAGATAGTAGGGTAATGTTGAATACAACTTTTGAAATTTAGATATTTAATTCCATATTTCGACGTTAAAACATGTGTTTGATTTTGAATTGTTGTTAGGTACTTGATGCTTTTAAATTGGTTGACTACCAGTTGAATTATCTTGTGATTTTATCGACATTCAATAAAAGAAATAATAATTTGACGTGTAGTAAAAATAATTGTAAATTTCGATATATGATAGGGATATACTGTTATACTTTACCTAAGGTCTTGTGCATTTTTAATGCTTGTTTGCATCTTTATATCTTTTAAAAAGATATGTAAAGGTCACATGTGATAATATCTTTAATTCTACTGATAGAGATTATAAATCAAATTAGGAACATTGATATTCATATTTGAATATGTGTGTCCAAATCAAGCATTATAAAATTGATGAAAGTAGGAAAATTTGTGATTCATGTATTTGTCAATTGTTCAAGTTTATAAACCCTTTCAACTAATTATATAAATTAGTTAACTTAGTATAAATTTATATTGTTAATATAAAACTCACCCATAACTTATCTTTTTATTTGATTAAAGTTGATGTTAATTGAAACTATTAATTACTTGATTCTTGGAATAATGATATTTTATCATTACTTTATTTATTTACTACGACACCTTGCACTTACTTTCGTCGATCATAGACCAATTATGTAATTTTTTCCTATCAAGTGACTTTTGTTTTTTAAGATATTTTTATCTTTCATCCCAACAATAATATGGCTTGAGAGGTGTAGGCAAATTTATAAATTTTATTATAAGTAAATTTAAGTTCTTTACACAACCATATTTTCTCTATTTTGTTTAGTTCTTCCTAATTCAAAATTTCAATACAAAAAGATTATTTACAATCAAAATTAAATATGTTAATTATTTTATTTTATTTTTTTACGAAAGAATTGATATACGACTTATACCTCCACGACATTTTATCAATATCACATCCTTTTGTGTACGGTCTTGTCAATAATTTACATAAGACAATCCAACTACTTAATTATTTTTATTTTTTTGTTGTTGATTTACATTTTATAGTTAAAAATTGCAACAACAGTTAGTGTTCCTAAATTTTAATACACACACATGAGAATATTGCCGTAGACTATTGTTATAAAATCCAGGTAAGTATTAGTAGGTCATCCAACCCAAGGGTTTCGATTTGATCATCTCAAATAAACAACGTTCTTAGGTTTTGTTTGGTAGCTTGTACTCTTCCACAAGCACATACGTGGATATATGTAGTCCACAAACTTCCAAATTTACAGCATTATTTAAAGCTAATTAATATAGTACTTCTTCACAGCTTTAAAGATCAAAATTGACCAGATTTAGGGGCTGGCATGACGTGGCGTGGGGAATGTGCTATGTTCTAAAAACTTCATCTAAGCATCGCCTAAGCTCGAGGTTTGAGCGAAATGTCACGTCACGTTTTGACAATGAGCGTCTGGCAAGTGGCGCTTTATTAATTTTTTTCTCTTTTACTTCATCTAAGCATCGCCTAAGCTCGAGGTTTGAGCGAAATGTCACGTCACGTTTTGACAATGAGCGTCTGGCAAGTGGCGCTTTATTAATTTTTTTTTTTTTTTTTTTTTGTGAAAATCTTATAGTTGATTTTTATTAATTTTTTTCTCTTTTTTTTTTTTGTGAAAATCTTATAGTTGATTTTAATTTCTAGTTTTTAAACGACTCTATCTAAACAAAAGTAAAAAATGAAAACACATCGGAAAATTTGAAGTGAGAGTTGTCTAGGTAAAAGCTGAGACTTTGAAAAATAGTCTAGCTTTTGTATTTCGAAAACCTAAAAAATTGTATAATTGATTAATTGTAAAAATTATTAAATAAATAGAGTATTTTATAATTTTAGATATTTGATATGTATTATATTTTTAAATAATTTTTAGAATGATTAAAAATTAAAAATAATTTTGACAATAAGAAACGCTTTTTGACGCCTAGGTCTCGCCTAAATTTGCTTAGGCTCGTAAAATTTGAAGCTTGGCTTCCATGTTTGACCACTTTACTCTTTTTAAAATACTAGGAATATGGATATAGAACATATTTGACTTGATAAATTGAACGACATACAAAACAAAATCACGTAAAATATCATCTCTTTCTTTTTTTTCTTTTATAAAAATTTTAGGTACGAGTTTTAGTTACTCGTACAAAACATCACATTCTTGAAAAAATTGAATATGAAGAAAAAGTAGGATTAATATAGCATACTTTGTAAACTCTATATCTACACTAAAATGTTTTGAATAATATTAAAGAAACTAAAATTTCGTCAATTATACTATCCATTATGACGGATGAAACATAGGTATATGGAAATTTTCCACCGCATAAGCCCTCCAAAGAATACCACTTTCTTTTTACATTTTATTTTTGTTTGTGGAGTTGGTGGTTTTTTTCACCTAAACCAAACTCTATTAAACCCATTGATGGATAACTTTGTCTGAATATTTGAATTAAATTTATATTCATCAATGGATTGATGTGTTCCTTCTTCAATGCTAAGCGGCGTAGTATGTCCCTGTTTGAGTCTCATTTTATGGGGAATCAATGTTTTGAATAATGATTTTTTTACAGAACGTGTGGTCAAGAAATAGGAATAAAAAATTAGGTTTACATGTAAATTCATTTTATGAGAGACTATGTTGTTGAAAATGAGTTTTAGTAAAATGGGTTATCGAAAAAAATGGTACTCAAAGAGGGACTTTGTCATTTCTCCATATAATATATGATAAAAAATATGTTTTGGCTAGGTTAGGTAACTTAAGCAACATCTTGTCACTAGCAATTCACGAAATATCCCCTACATTATTGTATGCATGTGTATCTATATATATATATTTTTTTTTGATATCCAGATATCCCAATTTACATCAAACTAAATTCTGAACCTCCAAAATCCATGCCCCTAGAACCTTGGAGGGGGTAACATGTGTATCTATATTATATATAGAGCGAATCGAGTGAGAGAAAAAACAACATTTCTTTGTTCTCACTTCTCAAGCTTTCCCTTTATAGAAATGGAAGATAACAGCATATGGTCCATCTCCAATTCATCAAACATACGAGGATTGCAAAAATACGGCTATACTGCTACTTCTGATAATGATTCATCAGGATATCATGATCACGGGCCGTTCATCAGGGATCAAGATCATCTTCTTCCGATAGCAAATGTTGGTCGAATCATGAAAAAAATACTTCCTCCCAATGCAAAAATCTCTAAAGAAGCTAAAGAAACCATGCAGGAATGTGCATCAGAATTTATCTGTTTTGTTACGGGAGAAGCATCCGATAGATGTCACAAGGAGAAGCGAAAGACAGTTAATGGGGACGACGTTTGTTGGGCGCTCGGGAGTTTAGGATTCGACTATTACGCTGAATCGTTGAAGAGTTTTTTGTATGGATACAGAGAAGCAGCAGGAGAGAAAGTTGATAATAATCAGAATATCAAGGCTGCAGTTTCTTATACTCCATTCAGTTTCAATGTGAACTAGGATAAGAGTGAAAGCTCCCCTCTTCAGGAAATTTTGGGCCATAAGAGATTAAAGGTTGAATTTAGTAAGTTAGAGATTTTATATTTATTGCTTTCATTCTTTATCGATATAACTGTTTTGTAGATCATAACGATTGTTTATTTTCTCTTTGTTGTTATATCAGTGTCCGGGGGAAAAGAAAAGTTGGATCGACTCATTTAACAAGGTTCTATGAATGGTTAGTGCAACGTCACATGTTTCTTCACAAGATTGTTGTACGTAAACTCATGTTTTATCTAATGTCATCTGTAATGCTTAAAATTAATAGTTTTAACTTTTGGGTAATTATATTCACACTGCAATTTTTACTTCTTGCACTATATTTTAATTGTACTTTAAAATACTTGATTTTTGCTCATTACAATATTTATGTCCTTAATGATTTTTCATGTCATTCTTAACCTCAAACATTAGTTAACATATTTTGTATTCGATAACAGTTTTATGTTCCAAAGTTCGTTGAAATAATGTAACACAACTTAATTTTCATCACATTTCAAACAATAAATAAAAAAAGTAAAAAATATTTTATTTCTTCATTTCAAAGCATGAAAATAAAATATTTTGATATAAATTATCATCAAGGATGAAACATACAAATTAATAGAAAATTGAAAATAAAATTTCGACGAAAAAGTTAAGAAAATAATTGTTACAGTGATAAAAAAAAATTAAGGAGTTTAAATGTAATTAAAATATGGTGGTGATAAAAATTTATATTTTACTATATTAAGTAAATTTCATTTAGCTTAAATTAATTAATAATAGACAACAAATTGAAAGTTTAACCACCTAAAAAGAAAAATTATATGTAATGTACAAGAATAAAATTTTTATTTTTCTAATTATTGAACCTTCGTTTGCTAAATAAAATAAACTCTCTTTACTACTCTTTAAAAAAATAATAATAACAACGGAGAAGAGGAGGGTGCAACCTCTGCCATTTCCTTTTAGAGTACATCATGATCTTAATTAGAACTCCTTTTAAGCACCAAATCGAAAGGGGACCTGAAGGAATTATCGATGCGAAGAGAAATATAATTACTAGTCCTTTTCATAAATATTGAGATTTTTTTTTTCATCTATTATTATATGTTATATTAGAATAATTTCTTTAATACGTATAAACATATTTTCGTATATTATTTATATATTGTATATTAGGGTTGATTCTTGTAATTGATTTTTCAAAAAATAAAAATAAAAATCTGATATTGTTTCCTTGATTCTTATTTTGAAGAATTTTTAGCATTTAAATTAAATAAAAATTTGGGTGACATTTTCTTTGACATATTTATATACATCTTAAAAATTGAAATTATTGGACATCATATTTCACTTTATAATAATATATTCTGTTGATATTAAAATTATTCTATTTGTATTTGTATGCACGTATTTTTGGTTAACGGAATATATCATGAGCTAATTTATCCAACAAAAAAAAAAAAAAACCTAGGTTTTATCATAATTATTTATTTATATATTCGAAATGCTATTACTTTTATGACGTCGTTAGTCCTGGGAGTTAAATTATATGTAATTTCATTATATACTTTACTTTGTTTGTGTTAATGCTGAGGCCATATATGACCCGAATCATAAATTGAAGAATATGCATCGTGTTGATTTTTGACCAAGTAAAAAATTCTGCATGATCTCCAATGTGTCTACAATGCTTCTACGGAGTTTTATTCAAATTTGACTTCTAGTTTATGAGATAAAATTCTATATTGTTAAGAAATTTCAGCAACCAAAAGGTTTTTAGCGAGTTGTTTTAAAAATAAAGAAAAAAAATTATTTTGATTTGACTTATTTATAATTTTTATTATGTCTCTCTGAAATGTTAGAGAGTGAAAGATTCGATGGCTTGTTTTTCGTGTGTAGCTATTTTTAGTATTGGGATTTGTTTCTTGATTTTCGAATTGTTACTCGGTGAGCCAACACTGAGTCTGAAACTAGTGAAAAATAATTCTTTCATTGCTAGTTTCTCCATTTAGTCACGTTATGCAATTTTGAAGTGTTCAAGAGTTTTCTATGGAAAACAGAAAAAGTGAAGTTACTCTTCGTTGACTTGACCTTCTTATATTTATAGAGTTTATTTAAGAATATATCTACGTGACTAAAAGATAGTATGTTTGCTTCAGCCAACAAGACAGTTGAGGCTTTGATCCACTTAACCTACCTTCGTAGTTCTTCTAAAGATGAGTCATCGAAAAGAATCCTCCCTCGTAAAAGAGACATGTAATCTAACCTTATGGACATGGCTTTCGACGAGATACTCTGATTCTAGCAAAGTGCTCGTGGTTATGTGGGGTTCTCACATGGTTCATGTGATGTGGTAACTACTCCCCTACTTGTCGCCCCCAGGGCACATCTCCAAGTGGTAAAAAGGGAGAGTGGAGAAATCCAGTTTTGCTTGAGGCTGCTGCGTCAAGGGTTCGAATCCTGAAATATGGATTTGACACTTGAATAAGTGCAAGTGTACAAGCAGCCTTCCACCATGTACCCTTGGAAGCAGAACCTGCGATTTACCTCCCTCACGATACTTTAGGGCAGGGGCGGTGGGGGACCCTTAAGGTTGGGGTTCAAC
The DNA here is from genome assembly GCF_002742605.1 of Olea europaea var. sylvestris. Lineage (NCBI taxonomy): Eukaryota > Viridiplantae > Streptophyta > Magnoliopsida > Lamiales > Oleaceae > Olea > Olea europaea. The sequence goes on along the minus strand of NC_036237.1, from coordinate 11,995,072 downwards.
CTTTTTACTCCCCTACTTGCCGTCCTTATTCTTACGCATGGCGAGAGTTAACAAATTCAATAATTATTGTTACATTTAATTGGCCAAACTATCTAATATAAAAATTTAAATCCACATGTTAGAAACATATTTTTTTTATATAATAATTTTAACATGTCCTCTCACGTACAAATTGGATTCATTTTTTCATTTTACGACTAACAGGTAAAAATTTAAAAATGAGTGATTTCATAACTTGAATTGAACATCTTAGCTTGCTAAGATATCAAGTCAAAATTACCTCAACGTCAATTTTTACTTTGTTTCTCCCACATAGTGTTTCTTTTCCTTTTCCTATTTAAAAGAATAATGTTATTCATAGTGAAAATTATTGATATTCGACTTACATGACATACACATAGCAGTTTGTCATTTGATATATTAATATGGTAGCATACACATAACAATTTTTTACTGTCTTACATCAAACAACAAACTTATCATATATATACCATGTAGGGCGACTACCTAGATTTTCAAGGGTTCAAGTGTTAGTCTAAACATTACGGTATAAAGAAAACGTCATTCTCAAGTTTTGTTTGAGAATTTTAGCAATTATTTCATGTCAGCCAAAAATTTTAATTGTCCCTCGTTTGGCCTCCATTTTCTGGAAATGAGAATTAGTGGAATAGTGTTTTTTTGAAAAATGAGTGGTTGAAAAAAAAAAAATTTCGATTTACGTATAATATTATTTTATAAAAGATTATGTAATTAAAAATTGGAAAAAAAAATGAAATGAGATTCGAACATGGGCTAAGCCATTGGCTGGTCATTACCCAACAAGGGTATGGAGCCACAGCCCTTAGTTGATTAACTGAACTTACCAGCCTTATTCTTTTAAAAATATATTTTTTTTTTTTTTATACAATATTTTGATATCATTTTAGTCACATATTTTCAATAAAATAATATTACACACAAATTCAAAATTTATTTTTATTTTTTAACCACATATTTTTCATTAATACACTATTTAAAATTACAATATTATAAAAAAAAAATGGGGCTCAAAGAAAGACTTAAGGTTATAACCGTCAATTTCTCACACATACTCGTCTCTCTCGAGCTATTCGATTTTTTCAAATTCCAAATTCATTCAATCATTTTCTCAGAATTCCACCTATATCCCCTTCCCAGCCTCTCCTTAACAATGTCCACTCTATCTAGTGTTTCCTCCCAACCAAACCAGAATCCAAACCCTAATTTTCCCTCGCCGATGCTCGAACCGTACCTCGAACAGCAGCAAGAAATGCATCCTGACCCGCCCGATTATGAACCCCAAAACGATGACGTATTCTATTCTGATGACAACAACAATCCTCCCCGGAGTTTCGTTTTCCCGGACCCTGACCCAGACCCAGACCTGAATTTGGTTTCTCGGTCAACTCCCAAGCTCCTTCATGTGTCGTTTAACCAAGACTACGGCTGCTTCGCTATGGGCACTGACCAGGGGTTTCGAATCTATAACTGCGACCCGTTTCGTGAGATTTTCCGTCGGGATTTCGACTGTAATGGTGGCATCGGCACTGTGGAGATGCTTTTCCGGTGTAACATCCTGGCCCTTGTCGGCGGTGGTGAAACCCCTCAGTATCCACTAAACAAGGTCATGATCTGGGACGATCACCAGAGTCGCTGCATCGGGGAGCTCTCCTTCCGGTCGGAGGTCCGCGGGGTCCGGTTGCGAAGGGACCGTATTGTCGTGGTCCTCGAGCAGAAAATTTTCGTGTACAATTTTGCAGATTTGAAGCTGTTGCAACAAATTGAGACCATTGCCAACCCTAAGGGCCTTTGCGCGGTTTCACAGGTGGCCGGGTCTTTTGTCTTGGTTTGCCCTGGGTTGCAGAAGGGCCAGGTTAGGGTGGAGCATTACACGTCCAAGAGGTCCAAGTTTATTTTGGCTCATGATTCGAGGATCGCATGCTTTACGCTGTCACTGGACGGGAATTTGCTTGCCACTGCTAGTAGCAAGGGGACTCTGGTTCGGATTTTTAATACAGATGATGGCACTTTGTTGCAGGAGGTAAGAAATTGTTTGCAATTCTACTGCCTTGGGTACAAACTACTTCTTTTTAAGCTTCGAGCTCTTTTTATGGCCTAATTACATTTGAAAAGAAATGAATGACTGAATTGAGGAAGAAATTGATAAATTCCGTTTTTAGGAAACAGGAGGTAAAAACTTGACTGCTTCTTAGAGGAGCCGAAATTGCATCCCTGTTAATATTGAATTAGTTCATATATTTTTCTTTTTCCAGCATAAACAAAGTACTAGCTGTTTTTGTCTTACCTTAATGGATACTGCCTCGAAAACTGAGGGAAGGATGAGTGTTAACAACAAAAAACTCATAAAGGAATAACTGCGAACTCAAACCCCAATTATGCAAACCATATTAAGACAGTTAAATGATATACGAACCTTTGGAGGCAGGAGTGAGCATTTATAAGTGCAAGGACTTGCAATAAAAAATGTTAAAACTGTTTTCATTAAGTCATTCCACATTCACAAAAACCGTTATCAAAGCCACATGAATAAGAGTATAAAGCTTGACTTTACAATCAATGAATGAAGGACATATGAGTTAATGAATAAAACGTGAATCGTTAACAGATCCAATTGCAAGTTAACCAATCAATGGCTGCCACGTATCACCAACAAAAGGACCCATTTAACCCACGGCCTATCTAAAAATCTATAAACAGGTATGGCCAAGAAAGGATTGAAAAAAAAAGAAAAAGGGAGCCGAATTTGAATATCTTCATCCCAAATGTCATTTTTCTTCTTTCTCTTTATTGACTACCAGAATAAAGAGTTTAGGAGGAAAAACCCTGGCTAGGTGAGAGAAATTTGTTTATTACTATTTAGAGGTCAATAAAGAGAATGTTTGTTTTGGTTTAAAAGGTCTAGAAGATCCGTACTTGGAGAGTACTCTGCTGCGGGTTTTTCATGTCGAGGGGAGGTTGAATTGTTTGGATGCACATGAGTTCTTCATAATTATCCTGAGGAGTTCATAATACTGTGGTAATTGACTGTTAGTTTTAGCATGTCAAGGAATTCAGGGTGTATTTGATGTAGAAAGACTCATTATGATTGAAGTGCCTGATTCTGATCATTCAAGATGCAGAAGTGGAGACAAGTTTACAATTATGTCTTACGAAATGATTTGGGTTTTGTCCTGTTTTGTATATCCTGTTTCTTGCTTCAACAGCAACGACACTTCACTAAGTTTTCCAAAAAGTGCAGATGGAGTGTATCACTTGGTTTAGTGAATGTTGTGATAATTTCATTAAATGAAAACCAATTTGTTTTGTATGAAAGATGACTGCTGGTTTATCCTAATTTGGAGAGGCAGATGATATAAGAATGGATGCAGTGTGTTGATGCTATCTGTTATTTCTCTTTCATTGTCATTCCCTCCAGTCGGTCTATCAGATGTTGAATTTGAACTTATAACTGGTGTTACTTTTTCATTTTTACTGACATAGATTGTACTGTTACTCGTTTTGTATCATTGAAGAGTTCTTGTTCTTGGTCTCTAATTATTTATTGTGACCCATAGATGAACGCGTGGTTGTACAAATTAGGGAAAAGAATCCATTTCTGTGTTTTGGCAGTTTTTCTTTTCATCATCTTTACTATAGGATATTGAGTCCTTCATCAACTTGTTGATAAATTAATTTGTTCTGCATTGTGCTTGTAATCATATGTGTCAGTGCCTTCCCGATAATTGTGAAGCTGAAAATGTTCTTTCAAATGCATTTATGCTCAATCAACTTGGAAATTTGATGCAGGTAAGAAGGGGTGCAGATAGAGCAGAAATATATAGCCTGGCAATCTCGCCCACTGCCGAGTGGTTAGCAGTCTCAAGTGATAAGGGTACCGTTCATGTTTTTAACCTCAAGGTTAGTTTAGGAAACCTTGGAAGTGATAGCTCCGATAGTCTGCCTGATCGAAATCTTGCTGCAACCACATCTAGTTCTTCTCTCTCGTTCATCAAAGGTATTCTATTTCTTAGACTTGGACTGAAAGTTGTACTCCTCTTAATTAACAATTTAACATTATTACACACTGCATTATTTTCTTCATGGACGAGCGACAAGTGGAAAATTTGTGAAAGGTGACAAATATCTGATTAATAGGAGAACTCACAAGATCAGTTTACATTCTCCTACTGTATTGACATCAGAAGAAAATTGAGAGACAGCAGAAGAAAATTGAGAGACAGTGATCAATGAGTAATAGAAATTTTTTATAANTGTATTGACATCAGAAGAAAATTGAGAGACAGCAGAAGAAAATTGAGAGACAGTGATCAATGAGTAATAGAAATTTTTTATAAATCTACTGCATGTGAAGGAAGAAGTCTGATAAAACTGCATATAAAGGAAAAGAACATACTTTGTTGAAAATGAGCACTGTATTAAGCTGTTATTTCATCCATGAATCTGCAAGAAAACCTGGCTTGTCTGAAGTCAATTTAGTGTAAAAAGGAGTTATTTGTCATCTGAATTGGATTGTCTCTAGCACATGAAAACCTCATCTTGGTGTTATTTCCTTGTTTTCCTTTCTTTTATTTTCTTTTTTTAAATAAATAAATAAAACACTGCTGCTATTCTGCTTTTTGCTATTTATTTTTCAGAATAAGCGAAGGCAAGTTTTATTAGCATAAAAACTAACTTCTAAAATTATGTTTGGCAAAATAATTAAATTAGAAGTAAGATTGACTCACTTTTAAGCACTTCCTATTTTTCCATTTTTTATAAGGTCCCATCAAAGAAATAACAAACCCTCTGACGTACTTTAGGATTTTCAATTAGTTCTGCACTGCTGCCATGGTTCATGAGGGTGTGCATGCACATGTCTATGATGTATATTTCCCTTTCCCCTAGGGGGAACAGTTTGCATTGATAGGGTATGCAGTGGCCATCACTATCATTTTTTTAGTTCTCATTGGCCTCTGTTACTAAACCAGATTACCATTTTGGCAGGAGTGCTGCCCAAGTATTTCAACTCTGAATGGTCAGTTGCTCAGTTTCGTTTGCTTGAAGGTGCTCGATATATTGTTGCATTTGGTCATCAAAAGAATACAGTAGTAATTCTTGGGTTGGACGGAAGGTCAGTTAACATCTGCTTTTATTGATG
>NC_036237.1:11889167-11989796 GCF_002742605.1 Olea europaea var. sylvestris | reverse complement strand
ATTTAAAAGAATAAATTCAGATACGATGCTGTGAAAAGATTAAAGAGGCTTCTTAAGAATAAAGGGAAAAGAGAGATGTTTCTGAGGGAGCAGACGGCTATAGAGTTGTGTTCTCTCTTCAAGTTCGTAATGGGAATGGTGTTTATATAGCGGTGAAACGAGGTTAAAATATGTACGGGGATGTGAATCAATTTTTTTGAAAATTTACATTATCGGTTCTCAACCTGTTACCCAAATAACTTGTTGGTCTTTAAATATCAGATATGAGCATGTCAGTCCACTTTATAGTTAGAAATTCAATCGCTAACAATGAAAAATCGTAAGGTTGATATTCATGCGTAACTTTATGAAGTAAGGCTTTGTCAATGAACTTAAATCGAGTCATTTTTATAAGGACCATATGTAAATTCAATGACGATTTTAGATATCTTCTGCTGTTGGAGATTGTGAGGATCAACTGAGATTATGAATTTTCTACCCCCTTGACTATCCCTCAAATTGCATTTTTCACACATCATCACAACCTTTGTTCTTAATAAATGGAAAGACGTCTACATATTTTTTAGCCCTTGTTTCAGCCTTTTTTTTTTTTTTTGTGGTTCAAAATTCATTTTGAAAGAGTATTTTATCGAAGAATAAGTGATTTAAAAAATAAAAAAGTGAATTTGTGTGTAAAATTATTTTGTAAGAGAATGTTTGATTAAAAATGTGTTTCGAAAAAATGGGGACCAAACATGGAGCTTATATCTCAACGTATACCTTAGCGTCTTTCCATTGTTAAGAATGAATGACTTGCCAAGTTGTCTAAAATATATTAAAAAAAGAATTAGGGATTACAAGTTCAAACAATATATTACAACCCAAATCAACTTGCAACTTTTTAAAGTTGAAAAACAAATTTGTTACTTAAGTAATAAATTACGGACCAATGATGCAAAATTTCTCTATTTTTTATCTTTCAAATATTTGATTCCTATGACTTTGAGTTGCGTGCCGACACGTGTCCCCTGTCGACGGTGGACAAGGGGGTTAAGGGAAGTTTCTCGAAATGAAGACGCTAGAAGACATCACTTATTTCGGGCTAGGGCTGAGCGTACGGGCCGGAGGAGGCCCGCGTTTACCTGTAATTTTGTTATTGACCTCGTCACGGGCTGTGTTATTTAGCTTCCACTTGAAAAATTATATATATATAAACAATTTAATTTATAAATAGATAAAAATAAATTATCGATCGTTCATATATTTATTTATAAGTAATTTATAAATTTTATTAAATGGATAATAAATTTTAAAGTACTATAAAGATATGAGAAAAATGGAAAAAAAGGAGACCTAACAGAATTTGCTAATTATATATTATTCTCATCGATTAGGTAAGTAAAATTAAGCAATTAATTAATTGCATCGTGTTAAAACTGATCAAAACACGTTTAATTTTCTAATTTTAACCCTGGTTGAATCCGTATTACATAATTTTGTTTTAGCGTACAATTTGAACTCTATATTTTTTAGAATCTCGTCAACTTTATTGTTAAAACTCATACATCATAGGTCACAAGAGTGTGGGACATTTTAATTGGACACCATAGTCACTCTGTGTGATTGAATTGCTATATTTACTAAAATTTTGAGCGAAAAATATATTTAATTGATTTAAAAAAGATGAGAATCAATTAAAAAGTTCTTGTTTGACTCTCATTTTTTAAACTCGTAATTCTCAAAATTTTAGCTCTTGATTGAGCCTCATTCTTTAGAAAAAAATGTATTTTTTAAATAGTATTTTGACATCATTTTAATCGCATATTATTCAATAAAATAATATTACACGTAAATCCTAAATTTTTTTATTCTTTTTAAACCACACATTTTACATCAATACAGTATTCAAAAATTCATTTTTTGCTTTATAATGGGACTCAAACAAGGGCTGCAATTCTTAGTTCACGTGACCTAAAACTTTTATTGATTTTAAAATTATATACATGCAACAATTTTTTATCAAGAAAAAACATGGGCATAGTGGACTAATTCTCAAGGTTTTTTTTTTCCTTTTTTTGTTTTTTTGTTTTTTTGTTTTTTTTTTTTTTTTTTTTTTTTTTGACATTGCATCTAAGAACTTTCTTTTAGCAGCTCTCTGATTTTGATAAAAATCAACTTTTTAGTAGATTTCGTGTAAGTTTCATGAAATATATGATTTTTTTGAAAATAAATTTTAAAAAATGGGGTCAAATATGAACTTAATAGCAAGCTAAGGTATTCACAATTGCATATCGATGCTAAAGTTTAATATTGCTAATATAGTTATAAAAACGCTTTAATGATGACTCAGAGTACAAAAATACATTTTAAGGACCAAAACAAAACTTAGCCTCCATTTGGAAAGAATTTATAAGTAGATAAAAATGAACGGTAGAAAAATGCATAGTACTTATCCGTATATTGAAAATGCGTGGTTCAAAATAAAATTTAATTAGTTTATAAAATGATTTATAAATTTATCAAACAGAAACTTAATTGTATAATTTTAATCAAAAATCAAGAATAAATGAGGTAATCTAACTTTCGATTCTCAGACTCAAAAGTAATTAAATTTTAATCAAAATCAAACACGAAATTGAGGGTTGTTAAATGAATCAAAACGAGATGCTTGTTTTCGCCCTTTTTTTAAAAATTGAACCAAAAACTCAAGCACGCATGATCTATAAGAATATTTAGCTGCTCGAGCTCGCAAGTGAGACGAGCCATCTACAATATTAACACAAAATGTCAAAAGATTACGCCTTATCAAACGGAAGTAGGCGTGAAATTGATTTCTCCTCTCCCCTACCTTACCTAAACGGCACCGTACACCTAAGTTGAAGATATTGGTGTATCAACATTTAATCCATATTCAACAATGCTTCATGTACATTATAATGTAAAACTTTGTACACTCCATCACGTGTCAAACTTTGATTTGACATTTTTTTTTTTAAAGAAGACTTTCTATCAAGGGTTGTGCTATGTGTACACGATGGTGTACACACAGGCTTACACCCCCCTCACATGGAGGAAGGCTCACATGTAATAAAATATTCGTGGACCTTCCTCCATGTGAGGGGTAGTGTAAGGCTATGTGTACGCAGCACTTTCCTTTTATCAATCACATGTTGTCAACTTGGATGATGTGCACAATTATGTACAAACAATGTGTACCAAGTGGCTTTATTTATCCATATTTGTTTAAAGGATTGGGATTATCATAATGAGTTTCTTATTTTCTAAAATTTGTTAACTAAGGTACAGGAATACGATTATGGTAGATTCCATCCATTATAATGACACAACATTCTTTAATAGCAGCTAAAGCGACCCCAATGAATTAATTTTGTTCCTTATTTTAGTAAATAATATTTAATATACAGTTATTATATTGGTTTTTTTGAAAGAAAAAAAAAATTCAATTTCATTTTGAAATATTTAACCCAATGCCATACCAATTTTTCACGAGGGATCCAGCCTGATCATCCACCTTGTCATAAGAACTAATAATTAAAACTCAGAAAATCTCAATTAATTATAATTTACTATCTATATTAGTCACTTTGTTAGTCCCCTTTATTTTAATTAACATCATTATCCTTCGTGAGCATTTAAAATTAATAGCAATCTAACGTAGATAAAAAAAATATTTAACTTACACACCACCATGTATACCAATGGTAGAATGCAATTAAAGATGTTCTAATAGCTCTATTCATGTCTAAATTAAAAGGCTCTTTCACTCACTAGGTGTCATACATACCTAAATGGGACTAACAAAGTAACCAGCGTTGAAATTAATTGAAATTTAGAGATTTAATTGCAATAAATTAAAGTTTAAAGATTCAATTAAGATTTCACTGAAAGTTCGGTGATCAATAACAAAATAACCTTAAATAAAACAATCAATGAATTGGCCAATTTACTAACAATAATGCTACTTGTGTATAAGAAGTTATAGAAACGTTATCTGTGTAAATAAAGAAAAAAAAAACCTAATATTATAGAAAAATATTTGTTATACATCACCATTTACATAATCTTTTACAGATTAATAAGGTGTCAAAAAAAAAGTTGAAGGGTATTTTTACACATTCTTTGATAAATGATGAGGTGACATGCATTTGACTTTGATTTGAATAAATGGTTAATGCCACTTTATCAAAAGAATTTGACAGAAATTTTGATGTAATTGTATGTGGAAGAAAGTGATTGGATGGAAAAGTTTACTGTATTTAAAATTGTCCAGTGATAAAATGTCACGTGATATTATGTCAAACTTTATGTTCATGTAGCGTGATTTAATTTTTTAAAATTGAGCATCATGTGGCATAAAGTAGCCCACGCACTCCAATGAGTTGTGAGTCGGTAACCTCACGTGAGTCCCACCCTATGTGAGGGTGTGGACAGAGCCGGTCCTATATTTGATGGGCCTTGAGACGAACGATGAAAATTAGGCTCCTCAGTGACAAAATTCAAAGGTATATTATGCGACTCACTGCTAACTTAAAAAACTAACATTAAAATAATAACGAAATATATCATAGAAACGATTTATATTATAAAACATCAAACCAAAAATTTCAAACAATTAGTTAAATACTATTCGTCTTGCTGTTTTAGAAGCAAAAACATCATTCAAATCTGAATAACTTAGCTGCTCAACCATTTCTATTTCTATTGATAACATAGTCAACCCGTTTAATCTTTCTTATGACATAGTTGATCAGAGATAGGTCTTGATCAACTTCAATTTCGAGAAACTTCTTTCCGCAAATGCAATTGTAACCGGTACGATTAACAAAATTTTGTAAGCAATATAAGTATTTAGGAAACAAATATCCAATGTCTTCAAATAGTGTAGCACTTCAATTGCTCTTGTTACTTCATTTGGTAAATAAATCTTCAAGACTTGTAACTCCGAGCATAAATCATCTCCACTGATATCCGAAAGCTCATCATGTTCAAGATATTTTTTAAGATTCATACAAGAGTTCAACAAACTTGATAAAGTTGCACTCCTTAACATCTTCAAATTAAATAAAAATCCAAATATATCATCATATTGTTTGAATTGTTCAAATCAAGTCCTCAGAGAAGATAGAGTTTGATCAATTATAAAAACAAAGTACTCAACTCTAAATGATTTTTCTGCTGATTGCTTTACCTCATTACTACAGTTTTCATCAAATTGCTTTTTTCTTCGAATTATGCGTTTTTCTATAAATACAGCTTCAATTTCCATTTCGTTTGCCTTTTTTATCGCTTCATCCATGGCAATGGTAAATCCAATTTCTTTATAATCTTCAAGAAATGAAACAAGTCATTGCAATAGATCGATAGCATGATCAATATCCATTGATTCGGTTTGAAGAAATTTACTCAAAATATTGACTGCATGCAATAGCCTGTACCAGATTACCATGCCAAGCAAGAACTCAAAATTTTGAAGTTCATGTGTTGCCAACGACTCGGCTTCACTCTTTACTTTAGGACCTTCGTTAGTTTCTACCAAATCAAGTAATGCTTCTCTTATCTGTGCAGTTCACTCCATTATAGGCTTCACAATCTCAACATGACTTTCCCAACATATTTGTGACAATAGATTCACTGTTAACCCTTTTACATTATCTTTAAAAATTTGTCATTTCTTGGTAGAAGATGAAAACAAAGTGTAGATGCGTCGCATCACTCCAAAGAAGGATACAGCTTTGGAACAACAATTTACCATATCACATAATGCTAGATTTAGACTATGAGCGCCACGTGGAGTATAGAAAGCTCAGGGATTCATTTCATGTACTCTTCTTTGCACACCTTTGTGCTTTTCACTCATGTTAGATCCGTTATCATACCCTTGCCCTCTAATGTCATCAATATCCAGATCAAGTTTGATCAAAGCCTTTTGAAGCTTGGTTGTAAGTCCAAGTCATGTTGTGTCATCTACCTTAAAAAATTCAAGCCAATATTCTTCAACTGTAGGTAAGTTTGCCGAATCATCTACAAATCGTACTATTAACGACATCTACTCCTCGTGACTTGCATCTGGAGTACAATCAAGTATAACTGCGAAATATTTTGCATGTTTAACTTTCTTGACAATTGCACTTCTCACCTCATTAGCCAACAACTGTATCAACTCATTTTGAAATTTTTTTTTTGCCAAGATATGTGTATTGAATCTCTTTTGTATTAGCCCACCGAATGTGCTCTTTCATTATTGGATCAAATTCACTAACTATTTCCACTATTTGTAAAAATAGACCACTATTCTCAACATTTAGCCTCTCATCATCTCCTCGAAATGGCAAGGTGTTTTTGGCGAGTCTTTTTACAATAGCGATTATCCTTATTAATACATGCCTCCAATATTCTCTTTCCGCATCAATCAACAATTCAACGCTTTTATCGATTGTAGTTTTTGTTCGAAGCTTATTTTCCAATTCAATTCAGCTAGTCATTCAACATAAATGCTCTCCATTTCCTTCATGACTTTTAATAGACCGATGCAAATTATGCCAATCTTTGAATCTATTGTTACCAAGTTGGCCAACTCTGGTAACATTTTTGGGTGTTTTAAACAACTTGCAACAAAAGCAAAAGATCATGTCCATAGATATTGATTATACTAGCTATCTTCTATCAATTGTTTGCTCATTTCGTAGCAATTGCTTATATTGTGAAGAATCAAAATGCCTATTTGTACAATCTTTTGGAAACGAGATATCATCAAATATTTTTGGACCCCTTTCAACTAAGTAATCCCTTGTTCTCTGATCAATGATTTTCTAATTCTCGGGATCATCCAAATTTAGAGAAAATCAACCCTCTTCTTTCTTGTCATCTTCTTCATTAACACATGCAGGTTTTATCACCTCTTCTTCCTTATCATCTACTACATTAACGTAGGCAGGTTGACTCACTTCTTCATCTTTATCATCTACTTCATTAACACATGCAGGTTGAATCTCTATTTCATCCTCATTCAACGTATTCACGTTGTTGATTTTAAAGTACTTGCCAATATCCCCTGCTTAACTTTGAATTAATGAAATTTCATTCCGTTTTATTTTTCTCTTTTGAGCACCAGACTCATATTTAGGAGGCATGTTGTATGAGTCTATATCTGATGCCCAATGATTAACCTAAAAAATAATTATAAAATATCTCAAATCATCACACAGTTAGAGTTTTTAATATAGTTATTATGTGCGCTTGTGCAATTGTTGATCTTTTAATAATCAATCATATAAGCTGACCAGACCACAATTATATAAGCCGACAAGGTTTCAAACATTTTCAATTTCTTCAATAACAAGTTAAGGCAAGCCATTGCTTACCTAACAAGTAGAATTTCGACGAAAACTGCGGAGTTATACCTTTAAGAATTCCACTGTCACAAGACTCACAACTCCCGACCCTAAAACAAAAATTTCACATCAAACGCTATTACAAATATTAACATGATCATCAAATTACACGCTAATACAAATATGAACATGATGGGAATATTGAACTCCATATTCAAATAAATATTATCAATCATCTCATAATTAAAGTTTTTAATACAATTTCTACGTGCGCTTGTGCAATTGATCCTACAATAACCAATCATATAAGCTAACTAGGCCACAATTATACAAGTCGACAAGGCTTCAAAAATTTCCAAGCAATAGATAAGTGTTTCGCGCGGGTTAGTCGCTAACAATTAAAAAGGATCAGACGATTGTGTAAGGGACGAAATCTCTTGAGACAAAATCCCAAAAAGGGATGTTCTTTTATTGGCGATGAACTTTACAACTGGAAATGGAAAACAACGTGCCTTCAAGGGGCGCAAGCACACGAGTTACAGAAAGAAAAGTGTTTAAGTCTAAAAACTAAGGAAATGAAAATTACATGTTCTCTATTCGAGAGTTTTTGATTCGGTCCTTTGCTTCTATGTCTTTTCTCCCTTTTATACTTCATAGACGATCTCTTTGTGATTAACTACTCTAAAAACTGCTTGATCGTCCTATAACTACCCACTTTCTTCGTAGTGGCCATTTTGTCATGAAAACTGCCTTTTAACTGCTTCCATTACCTTTCATCGTTCAACCGCTTTCGATTGAATTCCTTGAATCGTGGAAGGTGATAGGGCTGCTTTAACAACTGCTTTGATAACTGCATTTCTTGATAACCACGATGCGTTATGTTTGTTGATACCTTGGGCGACTTGAAGGTTTGGGCGAGAATAGAGTAACAGCTCTGGGCAATCGTATGACACTCTATTTGTTCAGATTCTAGGCGACTTGCAAACTTGGGCAATGGCGTTACCGCATTCTTGGGCCTCCTTATTTGGGCCTTCATCTTGATTTGTTCGATAGGGCTTCGTTCTTTGGGCTACCTGATTTGGGGATCCTCTAATTGGGCTTCGCTCCTTGGGCTGTTCGATTTGGGCTGAATTTTTATGTGTCAACAATTACCCCCCAATATGGCAGAATTAATAATAATTATTGAATTTTGCCATATTCACTTCGTGTTTCCAGCAACATTCAAAATTCCCAAGATTTTCAATCATTGTTTCCTTCTATAACTTGAAAAAGTACGTCGTTTTGCAAACCCTTATAAACCTCAAACACGCCATTTCACTGCTACCAAACCACGCCTCATATTTTTTGCGTCTCTTTCACGACTCACTGTTCATCTTTTGCTTCCTTGCTACGTAACCCTGAAAAGCTTCGTTTCTTCTCCAATGGCTGCTTCACAATCTCAAGCTAGCGATTCCTTTAGTTTTGATGACTTTCAGAGACTTCTGAGTCGCCCATACATAACCCCAAGTTTTCTCGCACCCGCCGACGTTGGACGTAACGAGTTCTACTTGGGTCCTTTCTTCAACAATGTAGAGGTAGTCGAACAGGCGGCGGTGAGTCAGCTGTTTCCTTGCACTCAGGGTCCTCCATTCGTGAACTCTCTACCGCTGGGGCCACTTCGCGAAAGAGGTATTCACACTTGGCCTAAATCTGACGTAACTTTTCGTAGGTGGCATGCTCGTCTTGTGGGTCATGGTCCTACTAAGGCACTTTTTGATAGCGCTAGGATTTCTGATTTGTTAGAAGTCTCTATTCGCCCCCCTACTTTTGATTCAGCGCTCTTTTCGATTGCTTTGAGTTTTTGGTCCCCTGAGTATAACACCTTTATTTTCCCTCTTGGCCCCATATCTATTACGTTAAGGGATGTTAGGGCCCTGGTGAATCTACCACCTTTGGGCGATGCCATTTTCCCAGGTATCTTAGTTTCTGGTGGCGTCCCAAAGTTTGGTAAAAACTATACCGACTCTTATTCAAGCCTGCAGACCCTCCACAATCATTCGAGTGCTGAGCCTACCCATACTGAGCGAGTGACTTTCCTTTTAGTTTGGCTTTGTAAATATATTTTGTGCGTGCCAAGTATAAAGCCCTCTCTGAGTTATTTACCTATAGCGCACGAATTAGCGCGTGGCAGGCCTTTGAATTTATGTTCTTTGTTTCTGGCTGCCCTTTATAGAGACATGACCTCTCTCCAAGCTCAATTGAAGAATGGCGCATCTCCTACTAGCAGTGGACCTCTTTGGTTTACTCAACTGTGGTTGAGATCCTATTTTCCATCGCTTGGTGCCCCATCCATTTCTCGTCCTTCTGCTAGTTGTTACGGGCTAGCTATGGAGCCCTTAACTCCTGTAAATATGTCCAGAAGGGACATTTTTTCATTCTTTTATTCTTTAGATTCAATCTCTTCCTTTTTTCCTTTTCCTCCTTTCTTGACGCCAAACTATGTACATCGCCCTTCCACTATAGATAACGCGAGTACCTCCCAGCTCACTTGGATCCAGTTTTTAACTGGGAGTGAGCTATTTCATGACATTCTAACTGGGACTAATGCCAAGGCAGGGGTAGAGATTATGCTCCCCAATTTTTTGCTCGCCAGCTTGGTTTTGGCCAAACTTGGCCTATTCCTCCTTGCTATTGAAAGAATTTAGTTGACCGTTTTCTTACCATTACTAAAGCGGAGGCAGAGGCAGAGGCTATAGATGCTCGTAATCTCCTTTTAACCAGTCATTTTTCATTGGGCCCTTTCAATTCTAGTCACGTCATTTACCCTCTTTTTGAACAACTCTGGCCATCGGTTAAGCGCAGATTATTTGCGACTGAGGCCAATCGTGCCTTTCATTCATTAGACCAACCGAGTATTTCTTCTCCTCCTCTTGTTTTGGTCACTCCTTTGTCTGTTCGGAGCCCCTCTCCATCTCGTCGCACTAAACAATCTGCTCGTCCATCTTCTTCCCTCCCTGCCAAGCCTACTACGGTCAAGAGTACTCCAAGCCGCAAACGGCCAGCCTCAACATCTCCCATTTTGGAGGATGATGTCGATGATGATGATGATGCCCCTCTTATTGGCAAGAGGAAGGTAATTAAATTGGTTTACTTACAAGTATACTTTTCCACACCTGAAGCTTTTCTGTGTGCTGATGATCTTTTAGATTTCTCAGAAAAGTCCAATCTCTCCTTTAAAGGCTTTGACATCGACAACTCCTGCTCCATCATCTTCTGCTGAGGCTACTTCATCCAAACCGGTTGATGAGGGGGCTACGCTTAAAGAGACATCTTCAGTCCCAGAATCCTCATCACAACCCATGGATGAGCCACCTTCTTCTCAAGGCGTCGACCCCCCAAATATCAAAGCAGAAGGTAATTCAGTTTTTAATGTCTTACCTTTGCTCGTGCTATTGGTTTCTGATTTGTTACTCTTGCCCGTTGTGGCAACATCTTCTCGCTCGGACAAGGGGAAGTCCTCACGAATGGATGAGTCGTTGGTGGCAGGCTTGGCTGAGGGCACGCCATCTTCTACGATTGTCGACGAGGTAGTCTTTGCTTCATTTCTATTTCCACCTTGTTCGTTATAGTGAGGATTTTTGATATTGGCAATCTTCTTCGCAGGATGCTGACAGGATTGTGCGTTCTATCCAAAACTTATTCGCTTCCTGGGGGCAAGTCCAGACGTCTCGCCTTGCTCCATCTGATCGTCCTGCTGCTTCTTCAGAGGAGGACTTGAAGTTCCTGAAGGAATCAATATTTGAGTACATATCCTTCATGGATATGGATATTGGAAGGGCTAGTGCTGCCAGGCACAAGGATGAACTTGAGCACTTAAGTGCGAAGTTGGAGCAAGCACTGACGCTTCCGTCGCTCAATCTTTCTGCCGATTTTAAAGCGACGTTGAAGGTTATCCACTCCGAGGTCCTTTCTATGCTGGCCAAGAATGCTGAACTAAAGGCCAAGCGTACTCAATATCTTCGAGCTGTAGCTGAGAAAGAGTCTTTGCGCATGGAGATTAATAAGGTTGAGGACGAGTTGAAAGAAATCTCTTCCGAAGTCATGATTGAAGACTCTTTGATGGTTAACTTGGCTGCTCAAATGAGGGAACTTCAAGTTAAAATGGACGACTGCAGGGCGAGGATGGCTGCTAAAAAGCGCAACGCCTCCCAGGGAATTGAGCGAACTAAGTCCTTGGTCGAGCAGTACAAGAAGTTGGAAGTTGATGATGATGACATCGCAGCTGAATTGAACATCACTTCCTCTCGACAGAACGAGGATTGGAAAAAACTTGGGGAACGAATTCGTTCCATATGGGGTAGACTGTAATTAAGACATGCGATGTCTTTTTCTTTTGTAATTCGATTTTTCCCTTTGTAATTTTGTTCATCATTAATGAACATTAACTTCTTGTGCATTTATTTGACGTTTATTTTTTAGTCATCAATCCTTTAAGCACTTAACTGCTTTGCACTAAGAATCTTGTCCATTTCCTTTTAATATTTCCACCACTTTTCCCAAGACTTTGGGCTATTTAATTCCGTTTATTAGACAGAAATGTGGCTGTTCATATTCTGTCTCTTCATCTTCACCCCCCTATAAATGCTTCGTATTTTTCATCTTCATCTTTTCATCTCTTCATTTTCTTCTTCGAAACCAATTTGCTGCCATTTCTTGGCATTCTGACGATCAATCTGATCCAAAAATGGACTATTTAGTCCGCCCACCTTACTATTTACCTTGATGTCACCTTTGGTATGGGAGGTAGAGGAAATATTTTCTGGCCAGCAGCGAAGTTCTTTCCTGCAAAATTCTTCCCATCGTCTCTTTGTTCTCCACAAGGAGTCAATGATGGAAGGCAATTTTTGGGCTGCTTGTGGGCCACTTTGCTTGCTGAGAGTGCTTCTCAGCTTGCCTGCTGAGAGTGCTTCTCAGCCTCTTTGCTCGCCATTGCAGCGATGCATTTAGGAAGGTGGTGGGACCAGTATACCCTCTTACTCGTCAATCCCACCATTGCAGCGATGCATTTAGGAAGGCGGTGTGAAGCTTACTCAGCGATCAACCGAGAGATCATCTTACTTTAGTTGTATTTTGTAGCATATCCATTATTTGTATCTTTTGTATTCTTGTAATGAACGTTTGATAATAAAGAACTTTATTCGAACGTATTTCGCTCTGACCTTATTATCTTTTGATCGTTCAAAATGTTTAGTTATGTTTTTATCTGTTCACATTCCCATAAAGAAAGAACATATTTTTTCAAATATTTGCCATTAATGAACCTTACGTGCTTGGTGCCGTCTAAATCTTCTAAGTGGTACGCCCCATTGGGCAACACACTGTTTATTTTGTATGGTCCTTCCCAATTGGGCGACCACTTCCCGTACTTTGGATCCTTGGTATCCAGAGGGAGTATCGTCTTCCAAACTAGTTCACACAGGCTGAACGACTTGGCTATGACTTTTTTATTATAAAACTTAGCCATTCTTTTCTTTTGAACTTGCAGCCTATCTAAGACGTCCAACTTCAATTCGTCTAAACTCAATAAATTTTGAACTAGTGATTCGGCATACTCATCATCATTCAACTTATGTTGCAAGCACACTCGAATCGATTGCACGTTGATTTCCATAGGCAAAACGGCCTCCTGTCCATAAACAAGTTGGAAAGGAGTAACTTTGGTACTTGACCGAGGTGATGTTCTATAAGCCCATAAGGCCTTGTTCAAACATTCGTGCCAATTTCTGGCCTTTTTATCTATCATCTTTCTGATGATATTTTTTAGAATCTTATTAGAAGATTACGCTTGTCCGTTGGATTGAGCGTAGTACGGTGTGGAGTTTACTAATTTAACCCCAAACTCGCTCAAAAATTTGTTCACTTGATCCCCATTCAAAGATGTTCCGTGATCTACCATTAAAGTTTGTGGAATTCCAAACCTATAAATAATGTGATCACGGATAAACTCTATAACATTCTTCTGGGTGATCTCTTTCAAAGGTACCGCCTCTACCCATTTGGTGAAATAGTCGGTTGCAACTATAACAAAAGTATGTTGCTTGGACGATGGAGGGTAGATCTTCCCTATCAGATCTATCGCCCAACCTTTGAACGGCCAAGGTTTAATAATAGGTGTCATCTCTCGTGCTGGCGCTCTTTGTATTGGACCATGCTTTTGGCATGCTAAACAACTTTTTGCATACTGAACGCATAGTTCTCCCATCTTTGGCCAAAAATATCCACTCCTAATAATTAACCATCTCATCCTATGGCCAGCTTGATGAGCTCCACATATCCCTTCGTGCACTTCAGCCATGATCGTCTTGACTTCTTGCAAACTTACACACTTTAGTAATACACCATCAGAGCTTTTCTTAAACAACTCTTCATCTATTAGTGTGTAATTCAACAAACATAGCTTTGTCTTCCTGCTAATCCCTCCATTAGGTTCTTTAAGAAACCCTTTAATCTCTGTTCGCCAATCCACTGCATCTCCATCTTGTATACAGTGAAGTTCAATTTTTCTCGCCCTTCTTTGAATACGGGCAATATGATTCCATATTCACAAGTAGACTTCCAATTCAAAACCTTTGAGTATCCTGATGCCATTTGGGCTAACTCATTTGCCATGTCGTTATATATCCTATTAACGCATTGGAGTTCTACTTGATCGAATTCTTCTAGTAATTCTGGGGCGATCTCGTATTGACTTATAATGGAATCACTTTAGCATTTAAAATCACCGATCAATTGATGGACCACCAATTGAGAATCGCCCCTAACGATCACATTTCTTACTCCCATATCTATCATTAGTTCTAGGCCTACAATTAAGGCTTCATATTCGGCCTGATTGTTGGTACACATTCTGTCTAAGGTGAATGCAAACTTGTAGCAAATCCCTAAAGGATTGATTAGCGCTACTCCTACTCCTGCACCTTTAGAGGTTTTTGACCCATCGAAATACAACACCCAAGGTTTTAATTCGAACGAATTGATTTCTAATTCGATTTATTCAGGCATGTCAAGGCATGGATGATCGGCTAGAAAGTTAGCCAAAGCCTGATTTTTTACTGCGTTTTGAGGTATATATTGTATTTCGAATTCTAATAAAGCTAGTAGCCAAAGGCCTACCATTTGGTGTAAAATAGGGCGCGAAAACATATACTTAACTAAATTTACCTTAGAAATTAAATAAACGGTTACGGGCCGTAAGTAAGCCCTTAGTTTTGTACATGTGAAATACAATGTAAGACATAATTTTTCAACAGCAAAGTAATTGCATTCACATTTCGTTAACCGTCTACTTAAATAGTAAATTGCCCTTTCTTCACCAACTTGGTTTTCCTGCGCGACCATTCCAGCTATTGATTCTTTTTCAGCCGACACGTACACTTTCATCGGTCGTCCTTGGATTGGTGACACCAACACTGGTGGACTTGATAGATATGTCTTCAGACTTTCAAAAGCCTTTTGATGTTCTTCTTTCCAGACGAATTCGTCCTGATTTTTCAGCTTTAATAGCGGCGAAAAGACTTTAGTTCGCCCTGCACAGTTAGAAATAAAGCGTCTTAGAAAATTTACTTGGCCTAGAAACCTTTGCAACTCCTTTTTGTTGCTAGGTGGTTTGGCTTCTAAGATAGCCTTCGCTTTATTTTTATCAAGTTCAATCCCTCTCTTGTGTACTAAGAAACCAAGAAAGTTCCCTGCATTAACACCAAATGCACACTTCAAGGGATTCAACTTTAGCATATATTGCCTCATTCGTTCAAACGAACATCTTAACTGTTCGAAATGGTCATCTTCTTTAATGGACTTGACCACTATGTCGTCTACATACACCTCAACAAACTTGTCTATCATGTCATGAAAGATTAAATTCATAGCCATTTGATAAGTTGCCCCTGCGTTTTTTAGGCCGAAAGGCATAACCACCCATTCAAAATATCCTAAAGACCCAGGGCATCTAAAGGCAGTTTTGTGTATGTCTTCTTCAGCTATATAGATTTGATTGTATCCTGAATACCCATCCATGAAAGAATACATGACATGTCCGGCAGTTGAATCTACTAAAGAATCCACCGTGGGCATTGGATACTCATCTTTGGGTGTGGCTATGTTTAAATTTCTAAAGTCTATACACACCCTTAGTTTACCATTCTTTTTTAGTACTGGCACAACATTCGACAACCATTCAACATATCTGGCTGTTCTTATAAAACCTGCTTTCAATAATCGCTCTATCTCTTTCTTAATCTCAGTGAGTACATTAGGAGCAAAAAGCCTTGGAGGTTGCCTATGAGGTTTAAAACTAGGCTTAGTTGGTAACCTATGTTCCACCAAGTCTCTATCTAAACCAGGCATTTGTTCATATTCCCAAGCAAAACAATCTTTGTACTCTTTTAACAAAGCGATTAATTTGTTACTAACCTCTTGGTCGAGCATCTGACTGATGAACGTTGGGTGATCTTCTCCTTCATCGCCAATATTTACTTTGATCAGAGGGTCTTGTGCTTGAGCGTATCCAGGTTTGGCAATCCGCATCACTTCGTCGTCCAGTTCTCTTGTAAGTGTTTCCTCTTCCAAACAGTCCACCTTGTTGACTTCTCAGCCAATACTTTGCTCTAACTCGAATACTGCCAACTTGTCCTTCAGTGCTTTTAGGGCGGTCTCTTGCTTCGCCTTGTCATTGCATTCCTTATTGAAGCCATCAGTCTGGCTTTGAAGGCCTGAATGTCGGCTATTTGCTTTTGTAACTTAAAGTCCATTCAAGACTCCTTGATTATTCTTTTGCCAATTACTAGCTCTTCCAAGGCCACTATATTTAGCCTCATCTGTTTGAACATCTCGGTGAGTGCATCCACTGAGAACGGTTCTTCGCTTTGCGCGACAACCTGAGTTTCTTCTCCGTCTTGTACTACCCTGACAGGTCCATAGTTTCCCTCATACATGAACTTTTCCACTGAGTTTGCTTCTGAAACAAAAGGCCTATGATCGGCCTGTACCACCTCTGCTTCGCCTTTGTCATTCCAAAAGATCAGGCATTGATGGAGCGACGAGGGTATACAACGACTTTCGTGTATCCAATCTCTTCCTAGGAGCACATTGTAACTAGTGGGACCATCTATTATAAAGAAGACAGTGGTCCTAGTAGTCATACCTATAGTTATGTCTAATGACATAACTCCCTTAGCTGAAGTTGCTCCTCCATTGAAGCTAGTGAGGATGACTTTTGTAGGAATCATGTCACCCTCTGTTTTTGCGAACTTTCTCATCATCCTGGATGGAATGGTGTTTATAGCTGCTCCATTGTCGACAAGCACTTTTGCCACTGGGACGCCGTTAACTAGAGCTTTAACGTATAATGGCCTCAAGTGTTTAGTCAATTTCATGGCTGGCCGTTTAAAAATAACCTTTTCGACAGCCTCTATTTCTACCTCTTGCTTGTTTTCTGTCGAATTATCCCCCTATGATAAGTCGACGTGCAGTATGTCACGCTGATCCTCTGTCTCCTAAACTTCCTTCTTACTTTTTTCTAATGCTTCCTCATCAGTTATCCAGCCTGTGGGAGGGGGCATTATTCTTGGAGGCGACCCATTCAGAGCGAGGCACTCTCTTCTTCCTTTTGGGTGTCCCATACAGTACGTAGAAATCGAAAGGACTCCCAGATGGCTCCCCCAACAAGTCTACTTCGCGAACCCCCTCTTGATATAGTTGCTTAAACAGAGTATTGCGCGATACTCCTCTCTTTTTCCTTTCTGCTTCTAGATCGATTTCTTCTTCAATGTCTGTCATCCCATCGTCCTCCTCATCGTTGTAGGCCTCTCCAGAAGTCTGGCCTTCTTCACATACCAACACACAGGCTTCTCCTTCGTTGTCCTTCCTCTCTTCTTCCTTTTCCTTATTCTTGAATTCATTGGCCAGTAGGTAATTATTGGCCACGACAGGAGGCAACGTACCGAATTAGATAGCAAGGGGCTGATCTGGATCTTCTTCATTCCTTTTGTCCCTCTCAAACTTTGATCTCAAAGAAGAGGTTTCTGGCAGTTCCTTCATTGATTCATCTGTACTGATTTCTTTACTACCTTCGAGGACGTTTTGATTGGTTACCTTGAGTAGTATAGGCGCTTTAGGATGTGGCATTCCTTGTTGCTGCCTCATCATCCGTCCGTAATTTCGTTGGAAACGCCTTTGTTGGGTCCTAGTCATATCATCGAAGGGTATGGCCCTTCCTGCACTGTACTAGAATGAATGTCATACATTTGGCCGGCGAGGTTGCGGCCTAAATGTTCTTCCAGTATCTGCTGGTCTGAACTGCCTTTCAAAAGGCGGTCCTCTATAGAATGATGTACCTCGCCCTCTACCAGGCTGAATGTTTGGGAAGAAGGCAGGACGATGAGGATGCTGCCATGTCCCTGGTTTCTCCGTGTCTCCATTTACTTCCCTTTTACACCTTGCACACAGGACGTTTTCGTCCTTTTTTGGTTCTTTTCCTTTGATTCGTTCAAAGACACTGGGACGTGGTCTAGGATCTTCTTCTCCGTCATCTACGACCAATTTGAATTTTGGTAACTTGTTCTTGAATCCAGATGTTACCATGTTCACTCCAAGTGGCTATGGGAAAGGATTCTCATCCACTGCCATCTTTTTCTTATCATCGAACGTAATTCGTCCTGATTCAATGGCATCCTGCAATACATGAAGGAAAACCAAACAATTGTTAGTCAGATGTGACCATGCATTATGCCATTTACAATATTTTTTACCCTTAATTTGTTCAGGGTTTGGCAATTTGTGCTTATCGCTCAATCTTATCTGCTTATCCCTATATAATTTATCGAATATAAGGTCAGCTTTGGTCACATCGAACGAGAACGTTCTAGCCTCTATGTTTCCCTCCTTTATGGGCTCATCTTTGCCCGATGGTCTAGGCTTGGCCATTATGGGACAAGTATATGTATCCCCTTTGACCAATTCGGCCAAACACATTTCGGCCTGATCGTATGACTCGTCGTCGATGGTATGAACGTCAAAATTTGGGTCTTTGTAATAAGTCCTTTTACTAGAATTTTTCATTTGTTCTTCTTCTCTTATCAGTCGCTCATACCTAATTACATTCGTACTCAACTGGAAAAGGTCAGGAAATTCCTTGTCCTGAAACTTCTTTTTTAAATCAAAGCTCAAGCAGCCTTGAGCGATCTTGACAAATTCTTTTTCGGGCAGAGGTACAAAACACTTGCTTCTTGCTGTCTTGAACCTTTGGAGAAAACTTTCTGCCCATTCATTTGGCATTTGACGTAGATTCGCCAAATCAGCCAAAGTGACTTTAGACTCAGTTTTATAAAACTGAGCGTGAAACAACTGTTCCAGTTGTTGCCATGTTTGAACAGAGTTCGCTGGCAAGTTGATGAACCAGGAGAAAGCTACTCCTGTTAACGAACTAGGGAAAAGTCTCATTTTATGGTAATCGGTTACATCACCACTTTGCAACGTGAATCGCCCTATGTGTTCTAGAGTAGACACCTCTCCTAAACCGATAAACAGTGAGAATTCTGGTACTTTGTACCCCCTAGGCCATGGATATGCTTGGTCTACCCAATCAGGATATGGCTTTGTGTACGTCGGCCTAATGATAGGACGCACCCCAAAAGCCATCTGATCCTGTACGATTTTCATAATCTAGTTCCTCAACATGACATTGGGATCATATGGAATTCCTACAGGCTGATTAACCGGTTGATTTATATGAGGTCTGATGTTTGGTCCTTGATTGGCAACAAAATTACCATAATTAGGGCCATTACCATTAGCCTGGACATCTGTTCCTTCATTACCACGTGGAATATTCTGTCCATTGTTTAGGATATTATCTCTCACGTTTGGATTACTCCCCAAGTTAGGCATGTCATTACCATTATTTTGATTTGGCACTGTAGTACCCCCTTGGTTTGAAGTAGAGGGACCCGAAAGCGGTTCTACCCCTTGATTCGAATTTAGGACAGAGGGATTATGTCCCACAATTGTCCTAGTTTGAAAGTGGTTTGTAAGAGGTATAGCAGGTTGACATATTTGGCCTACTAACTTATTCATTGTTTCGTTTAACGTCTTTAGTTGTTTGGCCATGTTGTCATAGTGTGCATTCCCATTTTGTGTAAATCTTTCCATATTATGAATACTTCAAAGATTTACCTATTCCACGACATCCTGTGTGAGTTCTCCAAGTAATGCACGCATGGTTCGAGGACTCAACTCCGTCATTGGTTCGTAACGACTGTTACTGCTCTGATTTTGTCCATCTGTTCGTGGAGAGGCATGCTGCTCCTCATATCGCTCGATTACAGACTGGATTCCTCCCTGACTTGCTCCTTCCTTGTCAGATCTCTGAGGCATATTGTTTCACCTTTTGTACTTTCAACACCTAACACCACTGTCCCACTGGGCGTGCCAAATTGTTTCGCGCGGGTTAGTCGCTAACAATTAAAAAGGATCAGACGATTGTGTAAGGGACGAAACCTCTTGAGACAAAGTCCCAAAAAGGGGTGTTCTTTTATTGGCGATGAACTTTACAATTGGAAATGGAAAACAACGTGCCTCCAAGGGGCGCAAGCACACGAGTTACAGAAAGAAAAGTGTTTAAATCTAAAAACTGAGGAAATGAAAATTACATGTTCTCTGTTCGAGAGTTTTTGATTCGGTCCTTTGCTTCTATGTCCTTTCTCTCTTTTATACTTCATAGACGATCTGTTTGTGATTAACTACTCTAAAAACTGTTTGATCGTCCTATAACTACCCACTTTCTTCGTAGTGGCCATTTTGTCATGAAAACTGCCTTTTAACTGCTTCCATTACCTTTCATCGTTCAACCGCTTTCGATTGAATTCCTTGAATCGTGGAAGGTGATAGGGCTGCTTTAACAACTGCTTTGATAACTGCATTTCTTGATAACCACGATGCGTTATGTTTGTTGATACCTTGGGCGACTTGAAGGTTTGGGCGAGAATAGAGTAACAGCTCTGGGCGACCATATGACACTCTATTCGTTCAGATTCTGGGCGACTTGAAAACTTGGGCGATGGCGTTACCGCATTCTTGGGCCTCCTTATTTGGGCCTTCATCTTGATTTGTTCGATTGGGCTTCGTTCTTTGGGCTACCTGATTTGGGGATCCTCTAATTGGGCTTCGCTCCTTGGGCTGTTCGATTTGGGCTGAATTTTTATGTGTTAACAATAAGATCAAAAAGTGGAAACCAAACCATAGATAAGATCACAGGAACCCAAAATTAAAAAGAAAGACAATTAAAAACGGATTATAAATTCAATTTGCAAATTGCACAACTCACAATTTCACAAATACAAATTAATAACTCGCACCAAGAGTTTGTAAAAATGATCTTTACAAACAATGCAAATTTTAGAATCCGGACAAAATAGTCACAGTTGGACAAACCAAGAGAAAAATCGTTAAGGTTGTATGTCTTTCCATTAAACTGATGATTGCTGGGAAGCCCATCATAGCATATCATAAAAGATTTAGGGACTGTAACTCCGGTAAACTAACAAAGAAACCAGGCAAAGTTCAAGTATTGAGTTTAATAAGCTTTCATCACAAAGAGTTTACAAGTGAAAAGGAAATTAGAAAGTAATATAGCTGGCCTTGCGTAATATATTTTCAATTCCATAACAATTATATTTCTAGTAACGATAAACTACAATGGAAGTTGTTTGATGCATGAGCCAAACACGAACGACTTCAAACTTGATACATTTGCAGCCCCAGTGGAATTCAAGAGTCCTTATCGACATGGATCTCCATCCTTCAACCAATGTGGTAGTATATGGTATAAACTTAGCACCAAATGTGATCAAAACTGTGCTAATTCATATCGATCCTCATAATGCTTCGAATCAAAATGAAGCCACATGTCTCCATAAAGAGACTCATCTTATGTTTTTATATGTCATATCTCGAGATCACGGTAATATTATGAAAAGACATAAGTCAAATGCATGCTCAAAATAATTCATGAATAGGGGAAAAATATTTTATTATTAGAAGGAGCTGTACCCGAAAACATATGGGTTGCATACGTACCCCGCAAAGGGATCAAACCCAAAACGTAGTTCTTTATATAAATATATAACTCCCACAAACCAAAAATATCAAATGTTTCCACAATGCCCATAGTCGTAACATGTGTCTTAAAGACTTTTGGAGCGAGTCCCTTAGTCAAAGCGTCTGCAATCATTGACTCTGTATTGATATGCTCTATTTTCGTTCGCCCTTCTTTTACTCTGTCTCTAACAACCAAAATTTGATGTCAATATGTTTTGACCTACAAGAACTTTTATTATTCTTTGAAAAGAATATTGTTGCACTGTTATCATAGTAGATGGTGATCGGTCTTGAAATGGAATCCACAACTTTCAAGCCAGAAATGAAATTTCTTGACCAAACGACTTGAACTGTAGCTTCATACATGCCACAAATTCAGCTTGCATAGTAGAAGATGTCACTAGAGTCTATTTAGCAGTTTTTCAAGAAATAGCATCACTAGCTAATGTAAAAATATAATTTGAGGTTGATTTCAAATCATCTCGCTATAAACTATTGTTATAAAATCCATTTAAGTATTAGTAGGTCATCCAACATAAGGGTTTCGATTTGATCTCCTCAAATAAACAACGTTTTTTGGTTTTGTTTGGTAGCTTGAACTCTTCCACAAGCTCATACGTGGATATATGTAGTCCACAAACCTCCAAATTTACAACATTATTTAAAGCTAATTAATATAGTACTTCTTCACAGCTTCAAAGATCAAAATTGACCAGATTTAGGGGCTGGCATGACGTGGGGTGGGGAATATGCTTTGTTCTAAGAAGTTCATCGAAGCGTCGCCTAAGCTCGAGGCTTGAGCAAAATGTCATTGACAATGAGCGTCTAGCTAGTGGCGCTTTATTAATTTTTTTCTCTTTTTTTTTTAAATTTTATATTTGATTTTAATTTCTAGTTTTTAAACAACTCTATATATACAAAAGTAAAAAAATGAAAACACATTAGAAAATTTGAAGTGGGAGTTGTCTAGGTAAAAGCTGAAAGTGTAAAAAATAGTCTAGCTTTTGTATTTCGAAAACTTAAAAATTGCATAATTGATTAATTATAAAAATTATTAAATAAATAAAGTATTTTATAATTTTAGATATTTGGTATGTATTATATTTTTAAATAATTTTTAGAAAGATTAAAAATTAAAAATAATTTTGAAAATAAGAAATGCTTTTTGATGCCTAGGTCTCGCCTAAATTTGCTTAGACTTGTAAAATTTGAAACTTGGCTTCTATGCTTGACCACGCTTTAAAAGAGAGAGAGATTATAGAACATATTTGACATGATAAATTGAATGGCATACAAAACAAAATCACGTAAAATATCATCTCGTTTTATTTTTTTTTGTTTTATAAAAATTTTAGGTACGAGTTTTAGTTACTCGCACAAAACATCACATTCTTGAAAAAAATGAATATGAAGAAAAGGTAGTATTAATATAGCATACTTTGTAAACTCTATATCTACACTAAAATGTTTTGAATAATATTAAAGAAACTAAAATTTCGTCAATTATACTATCCATTACGACGGATGAAACATAGGTATATGGAAATTTTCCACCGCATGAGCCCTCCAAAGAATATCACTTTCTTTTTACATTTTATTTTTGTTTGTAGAGTTGGTGGTTTTTTCACCTAAACCAAACTCTATTAAACCCATTGATGGATAACTTTGTCTGAATATTTGAATTAAATTTATATTCACCAATGGATTGATGTGTTCCGTCTTCAATGCTAAGCAGCTTAGTATGTCCTCGTTTGAGTCTCATTATGGGGGAATCAATGTTTTGAATAGTGATTTTTTTTTTTTTTTTTACAGAATGTGTGGTCAAGAAATAGTAACAAAAAATTAGGTTTACATGTAAAATTATTTTATAAGAGACTATGTTATTGAAAATGAGTTTTAGAAAAATGGGTTTTTGAAAAAAAATGGAACTCAAAGAGGGACTATGTCATTTCTCTATATAATATATATAAAAAAATATGTTTTGGCTAGGTTAGGTAACTTAAGCAACATCTTGTCACTAGCAATTCACGAAATATCCCCTACATTATTGTATGCATGTGTATCTATATTATATATAGAGTGAATCGAGTGAGAGAAAAAACAACATTTCTTTGTTCTCAAGCTTTCCCTTTATAGAAATGGAAGATAACAACATATGGTCCAACTCCAATTCATCAAACATACGAGGATTGCACAAATACAGCTATACTGCTACTTCTGATAATGATTCATCAGGATATCATGATCACGGGCCGTTCATCAGGGATCAAGATCATCTTCTTCCGATAGCAAATGTCGGTCGAATCATGAAAAAAATACTTCCTCCCAATGCAAAAATCTCTAAAGAAGCTAAAGAAACCATGCAGGAATGTGCATCAGAATTTATCTGTTTTGTTACGGGAGAAGCATCCGATAGATGTCACAAGGAGAAGCGAAAGACAGTTAATGGGGACGACGTTTGTTGGGCGCTCGGGAGTTTAGGATTCGACTATTACGCTGAATCGTTGAAGAGTTTTTTGTATGGATACAGAGAAGCAGCAGGAGAGAAAGTTGATAATAATCAGAATATCAAGGCTGCAGTTTCTTATACTCCATTCAGTTTCAATGTGAACTAGGATAAGAGTGAAAGCTCCCTCTCTTTGGATCGACTCATTTAACAAGGTTCTATGAATGGTTAGTGCAATGTCACATGTTTCTTTACAAGATTGTTGTACGTAAACTCATGTTTTATCTAATGTCATCTGTAATGCTTAAAATTAATACTTTTAACTTTTGGGTAATTATATTCACACTGCAATTTTTACTTCTTGCATTACATTTTAATTGCACTTTAAAGTACTTGATTTTTGCTAATTACAGTACTTATGTTCTTAACGATTTTTCATGTCATTTTTAACCTCAAACATTAGTTAACATATTTTGTATTCGATAACAGTTTTATGTTTGAAATAATGTAAAACAACTTAATTTTCATCACTTTTCAAACAATAAATAAAAAAAGTGAAAAATATTTTATTTCTTCATTTCAAAGCATGAAAATAAAATATTTTGATATAAATTATCATCAAGGACAAAACATACTAATTAATAGAAAATTGAAAATAAAAATTCGACGAAAAAATTAAGAAAATAATTGTTACAGTGATAAAAAAAATTAAGGAGTTTAAATGTAATTAAAATATGGTGCTGAGAAAAATTTATATTTTACTATATTAAGTAAATTTCATTTAGCTTAAATTAATTAATAATAGACAACAAATTGAAAGTTTAACCACCTAAAAAGAACAATTATATGGAATGTGCAAGAATAAAATTTTTATTTTCCTAATTATTGAACCTTCGTTTGCTAAATAAAATAAACTCTTTTTACTACTCTTTATTTTATTGAGATTATTTTATTTTTATTTTTTTCATCTATTATATGTTATATTAGAATAATTTCTTGAATACGTATAAACATATTTTCGTATATTATTTATATATTGTATATTAGGGTTGATTCTTGTAATTGATTTTTCAAAAAATAAAAATAAAAATCTGATATTGTTTCCTTGATTCTTATTTTGAAGAATTTTTAGCATTTAAATTAAATAAAAATTTGGCTGACATTTTCTTTGACATATTTATATACATCTTAAAAATTGAAATTATTGGACATCATATTTGACTTTATAATAATATATTCTGTTGATATTAAAATTACTCTATTTGTATCTGCATGCACATATTTTTGGTTAACGGACTCTATAATGCGCTAATTTATCCAACAAAAAAGACCTAGGTTTTATCATAATTATTTATTTATATATTCGAAATGCTATTAGTTTTATGAAGTCGTTAGTCCAGGGAATTAAATTATATGTAATTTCATTATATACTTTACTCTGTCTGCGTTAATGCTGAGGCTATATATGACCCGAATCATAAATTGAAGAATATGCATCGTGTTGATTTTTGACCTTGAAAAAAATTCTGCATGATCTCCAATGTGTCTACAATGCTTCTACGGAGTTTTATTCAAATTTGACTTCTAGTTTATGAGATAAAATTCTATATTGTTAAGAAATTTCAGCAACCAAAAGGTTTTTAGCGAGTTGTTTTAAAAATAAAGAAAAAAAATTATTTTGATTTGACTTATTTATAATTTTTATTATGTCTCTCTGAAATGTTAGAGAGTGAAAGATTCGATGGCTTGTTTTTCGTGTGTAGCTATTTTTAGTATTGGGATTTGTTTCTTGATTTTCGAATTGTTACTCGGTAAGCCAACACTGAGTCTGAAACTAGTGAAAAATAATTCTTTCATTGCTAGTTTCTCCATTTAGTCACGTTATGCAATTTTGAAGTGTTCAAGAGTTTTCTATGGAAAAAAGAAAAGGTGAAGTTACTCTTAGTTGAGTTGACCTTCTTATATTTATAGAGTTTATTTAAGGATATATCTACGTGACTAAAAGATACATAGTATGTTTGCTTCAGCCAACGAGGCAGTTGAGGCTTTGATCCACTTAACCTACCTTCGTAGTTCTTCTAGAGATGAGTCATCGAAAAGAATCCTCCCTCGTAAAAGAGACATGTAATCTAACCTTATGGACATGGCTTTCGACGAGGTACTCTGATTCTAGCAAAGTGCTCGTGGTTATGTGGGGTTCTCACATGGTTCATGTGATGTGGTAACTACTCCCCTACTTGCCGCCCTCAGGACACATCTCCAAGTGATAAAAGGGGAGGGTGGAGAAATACAGCTTTGCTTGAGGCTACTGCGTCAAGGGTTCGAATCCTGAAATATAGATTTGGCTCTTGGGTAAGTGCAAGTGTACAAGCAGCCTTCCACCATGTACCCTTGGAGGCATAACCTGCAATTTACCTCCTTCATGATACTCCAGGGTAGGGGCGGTGGAGACCCTTAAGATTGGAGTTCAACATTTTTACTCCCCTACTTGCCGTCCTTATTCTTACGTGTGGCGAGAGTTAACAAATTCAATAATTATTGTTACATTTAATTGGCCAAACTATCTAATCCAAAAATTTAAATCCACATGTTAGAAACATATTTTTTTATATAATAATTTTAACATGTCCTCTCACGTACAAATTGGATTCATTTTTTCATTTTACGACTAACAGGTAAAAATTTAAAAATGAGTGATTTCATAACTTGAATTGAACATCTTAGCTTGCTAAGATATCAAGTCAAAATTACCTCAACGTCAATTTTTACTTTGTTTCTCCCACATAGTGTTTCTTTTCCTTTTCCTATTTAAAAGAATAATGTTATTCATAGTGAAAATTATTGATATTCGACTTACATGACATACACATAGCAGTTTGTCATTTGATATATTAATATGGTGGCATACACATAACAATTTTTTATTGTCTTACATCAAACAACAAACTTATCATGTATATACCATGTAGGGCGACTACCTAGATTTTCAAGGGTTCAAGTGTTAGTCTAAACATTACGGTATAAAGAAAACGTCATTCTCAAGTTTTGTTTGAGAATTTTAGCAATTATTTCATGTTAGCCAAAAATTTTAATTGTCCCTCGTTTGGCCTCTATTTTCTGGAAATGAGAATTAGTGGAATAGTATTTTTTTTAAAAATGAGTGGTTGAAAAAAAAAAAGAAAATTTTTCGATTTACGTATAATATTATTTTATAAAAAATTATACAATTAAAAATTAGAAAAAAAAATGAAATGAGATTCGAACATGGGCTAAGCCATTGGCTGGTCATTACCCAACAAGGGTATGGAGCCACAGCCCTTAGTTGATTAACTGAACTTACCAGCCTTATTCTTTTAAAAATATATATATTTTTTTTTTAAACAATATTTTGATATCAAAAGTTCGAAGCTTTCTATTTGTCTTTTCTTTTGCGGCATGCAGCTCTTTAGCAGTATGCAGGACTTCTTGCGTGACTTTAATTTTTAATTTTTTATGCCCTAGCATGTTCACCATCGGTCAAATTTTCCCGTCAACCCCCCCGTATTATATGGACCTCAATCTGTACTTGTGTGAGTCGTTGCAGTCCAACAGAGAC
Organism: Olea europaea var. sylvestris; assembly: GCF_002742605.1. Taxonomy (NCBI): domain Eukaryota; kingdom Viridiplantae; phylum Streptophyta; class Magnoliopsida; order Lamiales; family Oleaceae; genus Olea; species Olea europaea. The sequence continues at coordinate 11,962,294 of NC_036237.1, read as the reverse complement.
ATTACCCTTTAAGCCATCTTCCCTATTAAGGGCGTGTTTGCCACAAACTATAGGAAAGAGCTGGCAAGTACTAAAGAAGATATAAGTTTCATTTTTTTCTTTAATACCATCGAGTATTGTACAATTCAACTTACCGAAAAATTTAAATGTTTTCTTCACTCTCTTAGATGAGTAGAATAATTGATTTGTTGTTGGAACTACATGCAGTTTCTATCGGTGTAAGTTTGACCCGGCAACTGGTGGAGAGATGGCCCAGCTGGACTATCACAATTTCCTTAAGCCTGAAGAAGCTTTCTAAGAAAGGATATGGAGAAATGTACATATGTCCATGGTTAGATTTCTCAAGTCATCCTCTTTCCATGTACTGATTTGTTGGTTAACGATGATGTAATTATCCCGAAGTAGATGTTGTATAACTAACTGGTCAATTTAAAATAATTGAGAAGTTCAAGTAGTATTTTGTGGTTACATTTTCTATCGGTGTGCAGTTTTATCGTCTTTCCATTTGTATTCTGCGGTCAATTGTTAACTAATGGGGTCGGGAAAACCCTGGTACATTTTGTTTGTGGGGTTAGCTACATTGAAGAAAGCATCACCTGAAACCAAAGGCCCGACTTTCTTTATATTGCGGTTTGGGTGGTTCTTCATAATAATTCATAGAATTTGCGTGGGGCAACGAATGATTTAGGTCGTTAGAATATTTCTTGCTTTAATACCTGAACAAATTACGTTTCGTATCCTAAAAGACTAAGCATACAATAATTCAGTGTATAGGTTTATGGTTAAAAGGCCTTTTGAGATTGTCAATGAGCATTCTCATTGCCAACTGATCGGCTTGAACCTTGGCCTATGGATTCATCCACTTGTCGCTTTTTGCAGGCTGTGACCAGGGGACGGGGGAAGGCAGGGGGAAGGTACTATGGCTGGACCGTGCGAGGAAAAGAGTGCCGGGTGGCTCAGGGAAGCGAATAGTTGGGGTCGGGCTTCTATTAAAACTATTTATGTTATATTCATATTCCCCATGAATAATGGCACTCGGCATTTAAAGAACGGTCGGTTCCGTAGTTGGGGATTACCTGGGCGAAAGATTTAAATGACAAGAATGAAAGGTTGAGGATCTATTTGAGCAAATTTAATAATTTGGGGCCTCTGTAATTTTTCAATCATGATATTATTAATTATTTGATGCCAAGTAACAAAGTGATAACAGTTTAAGTTCTATGCAATTCAAACAATCGAATTGAAAGACTTCCACTCGAACTACGTTGCTATATGAGGGTAAATAGTATTTGTACATTAGCTTCTTTTGTACTGCTTTTAGGTGTGTGTTGTGACTTGTATATACAGTTGAATTGGCATGAAAAGACAAATTTACTCTTATAATATGTTTAGTTATGCTTAACCTAGAAATGTGTAAACAAAAAGTGTGTAAACCATTTATAAACATGAAACATATATAGGCTTAGAAAGTTTATAAGGTCATGTTTGATTGGCAAATCTTTTTCATGGAAAATGGAAAATGAATTCATTTTCTCACTTTCAAGTGTTTGATATGGTTTTTTTATTTTATTTTTTCCATGGAATTGAAGTTCCATTTTTTCTTGGACCTTGGAATTTTCTAGCTTTTTAGGGATGGTGGGAATTGATTTTCCCGGTTACTGTAGCAAATATGTAATTTTATTTTATTTTATTTTATTTTTATTTTGTTTGGCAAAGTTAACAAATTCTAAGAATTATTGTAAAACAATATTTCCCTTTAATTGACAATTTTCAAGTAAAACAAAGCCAAACGAACATCAAAACATAGATGATTTTCTTGAATTTTTTAATTTTAAATTTTTTGCAATAGAAACAAATTTCATCCCCAATACCAGTAAATTTTATATCTTTAATTGACAATTTTTATATAAAATAAAGTCAAACTAACACCAAAAAATGTTTTTATTTTAACATTTTTTATGTGGAAAATTATGTCAATCAAACACAATAATTTACAATTCTCAAAAAAATAATTTCTCATCAATTCAATTCTCTGAAATTCATTTTCTTTCCACTCAAATTCCACCTTTGGAATCAAACAAACTGTCAAATTTTCCCGTCAACCCCCCCGTATTATATGGACCTCAATCTGTACTTGTGTGAGTCGTTGCAGTCCAACAGAGACATTACCCTTTAAGCCATCTTCCCTATTAAGGGCGTGTTTGCCACAAACTATAGGAAAGAGCTGGCAAGTACTAAAGAAGATATAAGTTTCATTTTTTTCTTTAATACCATCGAGTATTGTACAATACAACTTACCGAAAAATTTAAATGTTTTCTTCACTCTCTTAGATGAGTAGAATAATTGATTTGTTGTTGGAACTACATGCAGTTTCTATCGGTGCAAGTTTGACCCGGCAACTGGTGGAGAGATGGCCCAGCTGGACTATCACAATTTCCTTAAGCCTGAAGAAGCTTTCTAAGAAAGGATATGGAGAAATGTACATATGTCCATGGTTAGATTTCTCAAGTCATCCTCTTTCCATGTACTGATTTGTTGGTTAACGATGATGTAATTATCCCGAAGTAGATGTTGTATAACTAACTGGTCAATTTAAAATAATTGAGAAGTTCAAGTAGTATTTTGTGGTTACATTTTCTATCGGTGTGCAGTTTTATCGTCTTTCCATTTGTATTCTGCGGTCAATTGTTAACTAATGGGGTCGGGAAAACCCTGGTACATTTTGTTTGTGGGGTTAGCTACATTGAAGAAAGCATCACCTGAAACCGAAGGCCCGACTTTCTTTATATTGCGGTTTGGGTGGTTCTTTATAATAATTCATAGAATTTGCGTGGGGCAACGAATGATTTAGGTCGTTAGAATATTTCTTGCGTTAATACCTGAACAAATTACGTTTCGTATCCTAAAAGACTAAGCATACAATAATTCAGTGTATAGGTTTATGGTTAAAAGGCCTTTTGAGATTGTCAATGAGCATTCTCATTGCCAACTGATCGGCTTGAACCTTGGCCTATGGATTCATCCACTTGTCGCTTTTTGCAGGCTGTGACCAGGGGACGGGGGAAGCCAAGGGGAAGGTACTATGGCTGGACCGTGCTAGGAAAAGAGTGCCGGGTGGCTCAGGGAAGCGAATAGTTGGGGTCGGGCTTCTATTAAAACTATTTATGTTATATTCATATTCCCCATGAATAATGGCACTCGGCATTTAAAGAACGGTCGGTTCCGTAGTTGGGGATTACCTGGGCGAAAGATTTAAATGACAAGAATGAAAGGTTGAGGATCTATTTGAGCAAATTTAATAATTTGGGGCCTCTGTAATTTTTCAATCATGATATTATTAATTATTTGATGCCAAGTAACGAAGTGATAACAGTTTAAGTTCTATGCAATTCAAACAATCGAATTGAAAGACTTCCACTCGAACTACGTTTCTATATGAGGGTAAATAGTATTTGTACATTAGCTTCTTTTGTACTGCTTTTAGGTGTGTGTTGTGACTTGTATATACAGTTGAATTGGCATGAAAAGACAAATTTACTCTTATAATATGTTTAGTTATGCTTAACCTAGAAATGTGTAAACAAAAAGTGTGTAAACCATTTATAAACATGAAACATATATAGGCTTAGAAAGTTTATAAGGTCATGTTTGATTGGCAAATCTTTTTCATGGAAAATGGAAAATGAATTCATTTTCTCACTTTCAAGTGTTTGATATGGTTTTTTTATTTTATTTTTTCCATGGAATTGAAGTTCCATTTTTTCTTGGACCTTGGAATTTTCTAGCTTTTTAGGGATGGTGGGAATTGATTTTCCCGGTTACTGTAGCAAATATGTAATTTTATTTTATTTATTTATTTATTTATTTTGTTTGGCAAAGTTAACAAATTCTAAGAATTATTGTAAAACAATATTTCCCTTTAATTGACAATTTTCAAGTAAAACAAAGCCAAACGAACATCAAAACATAGATGATTTTCTTGAATTTTTTAATTTTAAATTTTTTGCAATAGAAACAAATTTCATCCCCAATACCAGTAAATTTTATATCTTTAATTGACAATTTTTATATAAAATAAAGTCAAACTAACACCAAAAAATGTTTTTATTTTAACATTTTTTATGTGGAAAATTATGTCAATCAAACACAATAATTTACAATTCTCAAAAAAATAATTTCTCATCAATTCAATTCTCTGAAATTCATTTTCTTTCCACTCAAATTCCACCTTTGCAATCAAACAAACCTTAAAAGTATCATTTTTCCTGCTAATATTTAAAGATAAGTTACTTTAAGCACAACTAAACTCATTATACTATTTTATTAAATTATCCTTGCATATATAGATCTGCAGTAACGCGAATATTAAAAGCACAAGAGACTTAAAGTTGGACATTAAGTTCTGCTCTCAAATTTTAGATCATTTGAAAGTTACATGTAATTCTAACTTGGATTATTCTATATGTACAAAATCATGTACAAAATCAATGACAAACTTGACAAGTGGTGGCCCCCTGTTGGTGGAGTGGTGGTGGGGCCAGCCGCCCCGCTAACAGGGAGCCACCACTTGTCAAGTTTGTCAAACTTTTAGTAATTGATTTTATACTTGTAGACTAATCCTTTTAACTTTTACACTAACGTTAATCATCGCTTGGGATCTAGATTCAGATATTTATATAGGATGTTGGGATTCAGAATCCACTTTAAAATGTTAGGACTTTAATACAAATGTTTAAGAATAACTAGTTTCGATTGTTGTCCCGTTTTTGTTTTAGGAAATGTTAACTTCATAATTTGCCTGATCAAGTTGTCACCTCTCTGTCTATCCAAGTGTCACTAGCACTAAAAAAAATTGCTAATTTCAAAGGCCATCGTTCAAGAAAACGGTCAGCGATCGTTTGTACTCGATGATTGAAACGAGAAAGTGAACTAGTGCAAGAGAGTTAGGTACAAGAAGATTTTGTTAGGGTTTACGTAACTTACCTTGAGTGCCCAATCACTCAGATAAATATTTTGAAGGATATAAGGCAAGCCAAGATGGGCTATTGAATGAGGTCCAAGTTCATAAAGAAATTGTTTAATTTGATCGAGCCCAATGCAATTGACATCATCATCGCTAATAAGATGCCTTATTCTACCGTGTGTACATCACGTATTTTATTGTTATAATAGGAAATATATACTTGGGAAGGACAATTGGGAATAGCAGAAATGGTTGAAAAGATAATTAGTAAAAGTCGAAGCACTAGAGCAACTTCTAATCTCGCACGGGAGCACGATAGTACACCACGTTACTGAAAGTTTTTAATTTTAGTAAATTATGCACCCAACATAATTTTTATATTTATATCCCCAATTTTTTCACATAAGTGTGGGGAAAATATTTTGTCGAATTTTTATATTGGTCACTATGGAACAAATGTGTTAATTAATCATGATTTAAGATAAAATATGATTAAAAAAGTTGAATATAAGTACAGAAATGAACAAAAGTTGATGGTCAAAATACAATGTAATTAACCAAGCCTATGACTGGATTCTTCGTAGAATTGAAAAGATTAAAAAAACACATGAGATATTGCTATTTATTCATGTTCAATGTGTTAATTATCCAGAACTCAACTAGATGAGACAAGTAACAAATGTTATTCTCTCACTTTTAATCTTGTTATAATAATATTTGCACAAGTGACGCCACGCCTAATATATGCGCGAAATTAGATTGAAGTAATGTTATCTATTAGTAGTGTCCCTTATTATAATAATATTTGCAGAAGTAATATCACAATCAACATTAATCTTAGTGATGGACGAATAATAGTTTGAATACATGAGTAAGCAATTAATAACTTTTTTTATTCAGTTAAGTTAGCGACTAATAATATAGGGATACATTTAATGGACCTTCATTTAACTAACTCAACAATTTAATGTCATCGATGTGCAACGTTCGATTTTCATATAACATGTGGCAGTTTCAGTAAAGTGAAAGTAAGGAATTTCAAACCAATGATGGATGGATGAATAATCGTTTAAATAGATCAATAACAAATTGAGGAATGAAGAACAACAAACACGAACACGGCCTAGAAGGTATTCTAGTCGTGCACAAGTCATCGTAGTTCGATGAATATTCCTTCCTTAAATGATCGGACACAAGCCTGCAAAAATGGAAGATTATAATTAGATAAACATCGAACGGATAGTATAATTGAGGAATGGTGTTTTATAAATAGTTGCTTCTCAAGTCCTTCTCAATAATCGGTCCTGTCTTAGTACACATTTTAGTTATAACTATGATTTTTTTGGTTGAAATTGAGGATGAAGATTTGGGCTGAGACATGGAAGCCACATTTCATGTATGGTGATTTTGGAGAGTTCGATGATTTCACTGAGTTGTAATTTTTAAATGGTTGTACCTTACCACGTGAATTGTCGTGCAACACATCAGCAACGAAGGGAAAAGAATGATGGATCTAGTGCAATTCTCAAAGCTAAAGGACCATTGGGAAGTATTTTAAAAATTGATGAGTATGTCATGACAATAGTATAAGTTGGATGAGTAATGAAAATATTTTACTTGGATGGTTTGGTTGAGTTGTATTTTTCTCAAGGATCATAACTTATCATGTAAGATTTTCGTTTCATACGTGAGCAATGAGGGAACGCCGAACGGAATCTGGTAGATGATGGATAAAGTGCAAACAAGCAAAATTCACTAAGCATTGTGAAGTACTTTGAAATTTAACTTGTGACCATGATATAATTTGGTAATCGAAACATATAACTCCGAGACAAGGCCTTTGCTTAAGCAGAAATTTTCAAGTAACCATATGAACCCCAAAATTCCAAAATCATTCTATTTCTACCTGATTATCTCCTACATGCAGGTGGCTACACTCATCACTGTCGCCAATGCCAGTGGCGTCAACCATGAAATCAGTTGGATGTCGATGAAACCGGGCTGCCAAAAATCAAAGGCACTGTCGTGGATTTGACATGAATTTTGAAATGAACGGGCGCATGTTAGTTGCCAACAATACAACAATATATAAAGCTATGCTGCGCTGCAAGCCAATAGTGTCCCCTGCTCCCTGAAAGGTGCATCATAAATCATCTGAAAACCGGGTGGTGAAGTAAACCCCTACAACCGCCAATGCTCCACCATTACTGACTGCCGCATATGCAAAGATGAAGAAAGGAATGTATTTATACGAGATTTCAGTCCATTGTTCTGTCCAATTCGGACCAAACATGTTCTTGGCAGAAAAAGTGTTCAGGTCCTCAATGGTTCATTTTTCCAGCTATTAGTGCACACACTCTCTCTCTAAAAGATGCTTTACTAGAAATACTCTCTTTATTGCTTCATCTTGGAGTCAACGTTAGCAAGAGCAATGAGAGAATATATTAATGATGCAAGAATTTCAGCACAAGACTGAGTTATACAAGGACATTACAGTCTACCTCGAACTAAGAAGGTATAAGGGCATTTTTGTCATATTGCAAGGCTAAAACTCGACCGGGGAGCCAATAATATTCAAGATGCAAACATACAACCATAGCACTGCAGCTTCTTTATTCTACCCAGCAATGGTTAATTTTTACACAATTCTTGATCTGAGTAAATCGTAGGCAATCCATTGCATATTTCGAGTACTTCGATAGCATTTTCTACGTTGTACTAAAAGGAACTGAGTAGGGTTAATAAAGAAGAGAAACGAGATGCTTGTTCATTATACTGTCAAATCCCATCCAATCCAGCATAATAAGCATACCTCATGAACACATACCTTAGAAGAAATTGGTCTCTTTTCATTGAGCTGATCTAATAATTGTAACTTTCTCTTCATCCTAGTTCATATCCAGGAACAGGTTTAACTTGGTACACAAAATTTGAATAAATAGCTTACAAGACTAGCAATTCAGTTGCCCTTTTTCTTGGAATTTGAAGACTTATAATTCATATCGTGCTCATATGGATATTCAGGAGAAGCTTTCCAGAGACCTACTAGTATAATCAAGTGAACCCCGAGCAGCAGTGCCGATGAATAAATATTTGAGGGATAGATATTCCAACAACACTCGACTGTCGCAAACAAAATTAAACTGCAGAAAAGATAGACTTCTTAAATTCTCGCGAAAACACCAAGGGTGCAAGTAAAGGAAAACAACGAGTTTCATTATCGAGCAGCATACCGTAGCCATGTTGGAAAAGGTGTTATCCACAATAAATAGGGTAAGCTATAGAAATACCTGCATAAAATGCTTCAACTATAAATGATAGCATTTCAAAATTGGATAAGCCTAATGGTAAGCAAAAGACATAATTGCATTGTAACATGGATATGAGATCCCAAAAATTGATATATTTTGCCCCTGTTTATAATACCCCTCAGTCATTTAGAGCATGTTTAGCTAAGCTATTAAAAAATAATAATAATAATTCTATACATGGATATGCTACCTTTTTTTCCCTTACTAAAAAAAAAATAAAATAAATAAATAAAAAATTACATATTTGATGCGTAGCCAAACATGCTCTTGATCCCCAAAATGTCCTATGCGCAAATCTTGTTAGTTTCTGGCCAGCTAGGGCAGGAGAAAGGGCAATGGAGGCCTTGTGAAGGTGGCATGTAAGAATGGAAGTTCGGGAAATAATTTGAAGAGGTTCTTGCCCCAAGAGAGTATAAATTCTAATGGCTTTTCAATTTCCACTTGAAAAGAATGAGCAACTAAACAGTGTAACAATATGATCATTAAAATATGAACCCTTGTCCCCTTCCTACGCAACAAGATAAACCCAAGAATAAACCCAAGAGGTAAAGCAGTACTGTCTTGCAAGACTCACCAAGAATAGAACTGATAGTGCAGGGATCGAGCACATACAATTCCAATGAAGTTCCCAACAAACATAGTCGTTGCAATATCTGAATCGAGTAAGCCAATGTTTGACATGCAAATACATAACCATGAAAATAGATTAGAAAAAGATTTAACACTGCAGGGAGGAATCCATTACTTACGCTCCATTCTAATAAATCGGAAATTTGAGTCATGACTGCTGAACTGTTTAAGCGGAAAAGTTCTAAGCTTCATTTGAATAAATCTAGAATGCAAGAGAGAGAAGAGCCCTCCTTCATGCCTGCATAAGTTAGACAAATAGGAATAGATAGAATAAAATCAAATTACAACTTAAAGAAAACACCAGGGACCTATCAACACAAGGAACTCAGAATTGAGGGCGTATAAACAATTAGAACAATATATATTGCAAAGCCCGCATCAACTAGCAACAGTTCATATACTACTCACCGGCACCATCTATAATGGGCAAAAACTGTAAGCAGACTAAGATGAGCTGCCAATAAGAAAAGCGCAAATCCTCTTGATACAAAAACTGGTTCTGGAACAAATTTAAAATTAACAGACCTGTAATCACAATCAAAAGTATTTCTTCATCAACCTTAATTGTATTAGGAAAACCAATGTAAGTTAAAAATGCATTCTCATAGCAAAAGAGATATATATAAAAATCTAAAAGTAACTAAAACCAGAAGTTCATTCAAAATGTGTCAAGCCAACAAAACACTTATCAGGTCTTCATATTTTATTCCTCCAAACATCACTCTTTAGGAGCGGAGAATGGGTAGTGGGTCCTTCTATAAACGAAGATTCTACTTGTAGGGAAACGATACACAAACACACTTCTTCGTAGTTCATGCAGTCCTCTAAAAGAAATTGTTATAGCCACCTGACTCGAGAAGCTATGGAAAATTAGAGGCATGCTTAGATGTTTAGCACAAGGAAAAATGTGTGTATTAGCACAAGTCCTTGATTGGAAATTTTTGTCACTAGGCATGCCAAATCTTGAAACAACTTTTTCTCAATCTCTTAAATACCTTAAAATGTAAACTTTCTAAAGGTCAACAATAAAATGAAAACAAAACCAGCATTCACAATTAATTCAGAAGTATAAGCATGCACTGGTATATTCCAATTCCAAATATATAAGCCAATATGACCCTTCTCTGGCACTGTCTTTCATTAGACAGATATAGTTTTAAACCAAGATGTCAAACAATCTTAAGAGGCATTGCAATCACGATTACTAGACACGGAACGATCACAAAACTAATAAGACCCCTATTGCTCCAAAATGTAGCTTAATTCCATCCAATATTACAAGATATGGAAGTTTAGAAAAAATCACAGAGGTTAAGTCAGATGACCACTAGCCAATCAATTAAGTGTAAAATCATTGAATGTGTAAAGTTTGACATATCCAGCAGATTTAATGGGTCAATGGAAGTACCAAAAGTGAATGAAGACACGACCAAGATCAAATGCTTTTGATATATATGCAGTTGGATATGACAGCAAGAATGGTAGCCCTAACACGATCTGCAGAACCATTCACAGCGGATTGATGAAGATTTCGATTAGATACTGCCTCCATTGAAAAATATTTCAATTGTTCTTTACTCACCTGACAATGTTACAATAAAGGAAATATAAATGGGTTGTCATAAACATAATAGATAATGAATTATAGAAGGCAACACGTAAATATTTATTTGCAATAAGTAATAACTTTATGCAAAATGGCATTGTTAGATACATGAAAACACCTGTGAGTAGTTATGCAATACGTCAACATTGACAAGCTATGGAGCAGAATTGAAGAATAAGCACCTGCACTAGTGCTGCACCTGCTAAAGCAGAAATCACTCCAACAATATCCATAGCCTGCATTTCACGTTTTTCCAGCAAACAAAAAGAGATTGGTTAAAATGTAAACATAGACCTAAACTTTTGAAATGTGAACAATCAAAATCAGTATACCTTCAGCATAAGGAGTAACAAGGATGGAGCATAAAGGAGTACGTTCATCTTTATTGAGACCGCTCCACTGTGCTAACAAGGCAAACGACTATAACACCTTTAGTTTCAATAATGTGACACCAATAAGCAACCATAGTATAAATCCATCCACTGAATAAGAAACCGAAATACAGTAAACAATACCTGAAAATAAGTAAACCTAGATGCCACTTTTGATAAAGAAATGAGATTAGTGCAGCATGGAAGAGAGTCGTTGCAAAACAGTCATTGAACAAGCGAAGCACGAAAATTGAGTGGACTCTTTTAGACAAAGAAAGCAAGGAAAGAGCCCACCACGGGAGCTGCAAGGCAGTTTCATTGGCATTAGCTACCAAAGAATAAAAGTGAACAGAGCTTGAATGTCTAAACTTATAAAACTATCTAACAAAGGGAATCAAAAGATGAAATGGTCAATATTAATTTAAACAGTTCAAACAGCTTCCTTCAAACAATGCTAAAATAAAACATCATAAATCGAGAAGAAAGTTTCATACCACGTCAGTCTTCAAGTAGATGAATAAGACCATTCCAAGATTCACGATGTAGAGAAAGCCAAACAAAATCTGCAATGATGAAAGAACACGAGTCATGACCACTTATATTATACAAATGAATGCACAAAGACAGCCTGTAGTACAGTTGCAAGAGGGAAGTTATTGATTCCAATGGAAATGTGACAATTCAATATTATTACAGCCATTTTATTTTTAAAGAAATAATGACCAAACTATGGAACAGAAAGGGTGAAGGTGGAGATCTGACAATGTATCTATGGTGCACTAAATTAAGTGAACATCGCAATCATTCCAGACAACATCTACAAGATATCCAAGATGTTCAGAGCAATTGATAAGTACTTAAAAAGATGGTTAATTGGGATCTGATTATAGAAGAGCAATGGATCCTCATAGAAATCTCGTGCTTAATTGGTCAAGTAAGGATACTAATGTAAGGAGGGAAAATCTAGATCGTCAATATTAGGTCATTCTTCAAAATACATCCAGAAACAGAAAATTTACTCACCTAGGTGCATGGATTCGAATAAAGGAAGAGACACGGCAAAACCAATGTCTAAAAAGGCATAATCAGGTACTAAGGCATTATTATCGCTGTGAAGCAAGGCATAAACCTCAATATAGAATAATAAAAGAATTAAAAAGAACATAAAAATACAAAATATAGTTGTAAAATACCATAACCCTTTTAAAAATGTCCATAATAAAAAATAATGAGTTTTCAAATTAGTAACATCGAAAAAATTTATATCAACTACTAAAAGTGAAGGCAACTAAAAAATTTCTAATATCATCGCTACTAATATATCCTTTCAAGGGAATCATTTACACCATTGTCATCATCCTCATTACAAGTTACCTTTCATTTTTTTATCATCATCCCGATGGTGTATTCTCCTTTCCTTTTTCCTTCCGTTTATGTATAAAGAAATAACTGAAAACGCTAATGCCAGCATTTAAACGTTTGAAAAAATACAAGGAAAGCTTGGGAACGCCTTAGTTTGGTTGAGGCATAAGACACACAAATGGCATGAGGTAGGATTCAAGGCCTAAGCCTTAAATAATTTTTTTAAACCATGGAGCTAACCAGTACTTCTATCGGAAAAAGAAATATTTATATCATTTCAGAAGATATGTATAGTCCTATGACATTTAATAGTGCAATGTCACGAGTTAGATTTGCAATAGTAAATGTTGACCTCCAAAAACGAGTCAACAGGTGCCACTCCAAGATAGTGCGCATGTAGACAAATTCCACAAGATTGTGATCGTAAGCCCAATTGGATAATCGGTTTCTAGCTAAATACACTCAAGTACATTATCGAGATGTTCAAGCTTGAAAATGCGCATGAAGGAGAGAACTTACAGAGAACAAATATTCATAGAAAAGAAACCACAATACCCCCTTCTTTATATATGAAGACCCATTCCTTTAAAATGTTACAAAAACTGCTATTTATAGTGACCAGGCCGACGTGGTCATCATTGGATTAGATCCACATGGCCTCATCTGCTAGACCTGGATGTCACATCATCCTATCTCACATTAATTACATTGACAGACATTTGATAAGGGGCCAGCCGTCCTGCACTCCTAGATTGATATTCCTAACATCTACTTAATGCGGACGTCACATCAATCATTCTTAAAGCTACACCTATCGGGAAATCACGGACATTGGATGTGAAGGAGTTCGACAGAGGGGAGAAAAGCACTTCAGCTAAACGATGAGAGCACTTCAGCAGTAGAGCCTCGGCCAATATCCCTTCCTTTATTCTTGATTGAATGCCACGTGTGTGGACACGGTGCTTCCACGAAGTCCCATTGGAAGCATTACATACGATCAATAACAATAGTCCCTCAAGTCTATGTACGATCATTCATATGATACATAGCATTTACATTGCATAGGAAAGGGGGAATTTAATCGCATAACAATATATCGATTTCGGAGGTCAACAGTAAACATTCTCTCTAAGAGGAGAGGACTGACTGACAAAAGGAAGTGCCAATGAGAGTCAATAAGCAAAATTCACATTAAAATTAAGTGCTATTGTGCTAAAGGCTAACATAACAAACTCCATCCAAATCCCACTTATCAATTACCAATTACCAATTTACTGTCTCTCCCAGTTACTCCACATCTTTAATCCATTCAAGATATCCATTCATACACATGAATAAAAACAAATTTGCCAAAATCTAACAATGATATGCAAATTAAAAACTGACTGTCCAAATCAAAAATTCAAAATTAGAAAACTTGAGGGTGGGAATTTTCTAAACCAATTTAAGACCACAACTCCATGACCCCAAAACATTCGATGAGAATAGCATCCAAATTCATGTACTAATTAATGAATTTTTCGATAGGTGAAAATATTGATAAGTTTTAGCAGAAATGTTCCTGTAAATTTTTTTGTCTATGTTCATCAAGAAACTAAAAGCGAGAGACAAACAGTATATCAAAAAGAAAAAATTACCTGGGCAGGGTAGACCTGGCCTCCAGTAACATACTGAAAGAAAGAATATACATAAAGAAACCCAGCAGGGTAAACGAGAGGCCCTGTATCACCTTTCAATTTGCTGTAATCTCTTTCTCCTCCCAGAAACCCACTGACCTTTAAAATTAGTCTCAAGTATAAAAACTTTGAAGAAAAAAGTCCACTTAAATCAGAATGCAAAATTATAAACATATTGAACTTTTTTTACTCTCACCTGTGACATATATGCATCCCAATCAATTTTGGTGTCTGAAATTACACAAACCAAAAAATTAGAATCACAAAAACGGAAAACATTAATTCAAAAATGTTAACGGCTTCGAATTTACAGGGAACGTAGGTGACGATGAGGGAAACAAGGACGGCATCCGCAAAGAGTAAGGCTACGGGGAAGAGAATTTTGGGTTTTCTGAAAAGTTTCTGAATGGAGGAATCTTTCTTCCAAAATCAATGACAAACTTGACAAGTGGGGGCCCCCTGTTGGTGGAGTGGTGGTGGGGCCAGCCGCCCCGCTAACAGGGAGCCACCACTTGTCAAGTTTGTCAAACTTTTAGTAATTGATTTTATACTTGTAGACTAATCCTTTTAACTTTTACACTAACGTTAATCATTGCTTGGAATCTAGATTCAGATATTTATATAGGATGTTGGGATTCAGAATCCACTTTAAAATGTTAGGACTTTAATACAAATGTTTAAGAATAACTAGTTTCGATTGTTGTCCCGTTTTTGTTTTAGGAAATGTTAACTTCATAATTTGCCTGATCAAGTTGTCACCTCTCTGTCTATCCAAGTGTCACTAGCACTAAAAAAAAATTGCTAATTTCAAAGGCCATCGTTCAAGAAAACGGTCAGCGATCGTTTGTACTCGATGATTGAAACGAGAAAGTGAACTAGTGCAAGAGAGTTAGGTACAAGAAGATTTTGTTAGGGTTTACGTAACTTACCTTGAGTGCCCAATCACTCAGATAAATATTTTGAAGGATATAAGGCAAGCCAAGATGGGCTATTGAATGAGGTCCAAGTTCATAAAGAAATTGTTTAATTTGATCGAGCCCAATGCAATTGACATAATCGCTAATAAGATGCCTTATTCTACCGTGTGTACTTCACACATAATAGGAAATATATACTTGGAAAGGACAATTGGGAATAGCAGAAAAGGTTGAAAAGATAATTAGTAAAAGTGGAAGCATTCTAATCTCGCACGGGGGCACGATAGTACACCACGTTACTGAAAGTTTTTAATTTTAGTAAATTATGCACCCAACATAATTTTTATATTTGTATCCCCAATTTTTTCATATCAGTGTGGGAAAATATTTTATTGAAATTTTATATTTATTGTTTATCTTGCTTATTGAATATTCAAGGAGAAAGTACCTATTTTTATTCCATCATGACGATTTTTTTGCGGTCACTATGGACCAAATGTGTTAATTAATCATGATTTAAGATAAAAATATGATTAAAAAAGTTGAATATAAGTACAGAAATGAACAAAAGTTGATGGTCAAAATGCAATGTAATTAACCAAACCTATGACTGGATTCTTCGTAGAATTGAAAAGATTAAAAAAAACACATGAGATATTGCTATTTATTCATGTTCAATGTGCTAATTATCCAGAACTCAACTAGACGAGACAAGTAACAAATGTTATTCTCTCACTTTTAATCTTGTTATAATAATATTTGCACAAGTGACACCGCGCCTAATATGTGCGCGAAATTAGATTGAAGTAATGTTATTAATCAGTAGTGTCCCTTATTATAATAATATTTGCAGAAGTAATATCACAATCAACATTAACCTTAGTGATGGACGAATAATAGTTTGAATACATGAGTAAGCAATTAATAACTTTTTTTATTCAGTTAAGTTAGCGACTAATAATATAGGGATACATTTAATGGACATTCATTTAACTAACTCAACAATTTAATGTCATCAATGTGCAACGTTCGATTTTCATATAACATGTGGCAGTTTCAGTAAAGTGAAAGTAAGGAATTTCAAACCAATGATGGATGGATGAATAATCGTTTAAATAGATCAGTAACAAATTGAGGAATGAAGAACAACAAACACGAACACGGCCTAGAAAGGTATTCTAGTCGTGCACAAGTCATCGTAGTTCGATGAATATTCCTTCCTTAAATGATCGGACACAAGCCTGCAAAAATGGAAGATTATTATTAGATAAACATCGAATGGATAGTATAATTGAGGAATGGTGTTTTATAAATAGTTGCTTCTCAAGTCCTTCTCAATAATCAGTCCTGTCTTAGTACACATTTTAGTTATAACTATGATTTTTTTGGTTGAAATTCAGGATAAAGATTTGGGCTGAGACATGGAAGCCACATTTCATGTATGGTGATTTTGGAGAGTTCGATGATTTCACTGAGTTGTAATTTTTTTAGTGGTTGTACCTTATCACGTGAATTTTCGTGCAACACATCAGCAACGAAGGGAAAAGAATGATGGATCTAGTGCAATTCGCAAAATTCACTAAGCATTGTGAAGTACTTTGAAATTTAACTTGTGACCATGATATAATTTGGTAATCGAAACATATAACTCCGAGACAAGGCCTTTGCTTAAGCAGAAATTTTCAAGTAACCATATGAACCCCAAAATTCCAAAATCATTCTATTTCTACCTGATTATCTCCTACATGCAGGTGGCTACACTCATCACTGTCGCCAATGCCAGTGGCGTCAACCATGAAATCAGTTGGATGTCGATGAAACCGGGCTGCCAAAAATCAAAGGCACTGTCGTGGATTTGACATGAATTTTGAAATGAACGGGCGCATGTTAGTTGCCAACAATACAACAATATATAAAGCTATGCTGCGCTGCAAGCCAATAGTGTCCCCTGCTCCCTGAAAGGTGCATCATAAATCATCTGAAAACCGGCAAGCAAAATTCACTAAGCATTGTGAAGTATTTTGAAGTTTAACTTGTGACCATGATATAATTTGGTAATCGAAACATTTAACTCCGAGACAAGGCCTTTGCTTAAGCAGAAATTTTCAAGTAACCATATGAACCCCAAAATTGCTAAATCATTCTATTTCTACCTGATTATCTCCTCCATGCAGGTGGCTACACTCATCACTGTCGCCAATGCCAGTGGCGTCGACCATGAAATCAGTTGGATGTCGATGAAACCGGGCTGCCAAAAATCAAAGGCACTGTCGTGGATTTGACATGAATTTTGAAATGAACGGGCGCATGTTAGTTGCCAACAATACAACAATATATAAAGCTATGCTGCGCTGCAAGCCAATAGTGTCCCCTGCTCCCTGAAAGGTGCATCATAAATCATCTGAAAACCGGGTGGTGAAGTAAACCCCTACAACCGCCAATGCTCCACCATTACTGACTGCCGCATATGCAAAGATGAAGAAAGGAATGTATTTATACGAGATTTCAGTCCATTGTTCTGTCCAATTCGGACCAAACATGTTCTTGGCAGAAAAAGTGTTCAGGTCCTCAATGGTTCATTTTTCCAGCTATTAGTGCACACACTCTCTCTCTAAAAGATGCTTTACTAGAAATACTCTCTTTATTGCTTCATCTTGGAGTCAACGTTAGCAAGAGCAATGAGAGAATATATTAATGATGCAAGAATTTCAGCACAAGACTGAGTTATACAAGGACATTACAGTCTACCTCGAACTAAGAAGGCATAAGGGCATTTTTGTCATATTGCAAGGCTAAAACTCGACCGGGGAGCCAATAATATTCAAGATGCAAACATACAACCATAGCACTGCAGCTTCTTTATTCTACCCAGCAATGGTTAATTTTTACACAATTCTTGATCTGAGTAAATCGTAGGCAATCCATTGCATATTTCTAGTACTTCGATAGCATTTTCTACGTTGTACTAAAAGGAACTGAGTAGGGTTAATAAAGAAGAGAAACGAGATGCTTGTTCATTATACTGTCAAATCCCATCCAATCCAGCATAATAAGCATACCTCATGAACACATACCTTAGAAGAAATTGGTCTCTTTTCATTGAGCTGATCTAATAATTGTAACTTTCTCTTCATCCTAGTTCATATCCAGGAACAGGTTTAACTTGGTACACAAAATTTGAATAAATAGCTTACAAGACTAGCAATTCAGTTGCCCTTTTTCTTGGAATTTGAAGACTTATAATTCATATCGTGCTCATATGGATATTCAGGAGAAGCTTTCCAGAGACCTACTAGTATAATCAAGTGAACCCCGAGCAGCAGTGCCGATGAATAAATATTTGAGGGATAGATATTCCAACAACACTCGACTGTCGCAAACAAAATTAAACTGCAGAAAAGATAGACTTCTTAAATTCTCGCGAAAACACCAAGGGTGCAAGTAAAGGAAAACAACGAGTTTCATTATCGAGCAGCATACCGTAGCCATGTTGGAAAAGGTGTTATCCACAATAAATAGGGTAAGCTATAGAAATACCTGCATAAAATGCTTCAACTATAAATGATAGCATTTCAAAATTGGATAAGCCTAATGGTAAGCAAAAGACATAATTGCATTGTAACATGGATGTGAGATCCCAAAAATTGATATATTTTGCCCCTGTTTATAATACCCCTCAGTCATTTAGAGCATGTTTAGCTAAGCTATTAAAAAATAATAATAATAATTCTATACATGGATATGCTACCTTTTTTTCCCTTACTAAAAAAAAAATAAAATAAATAAATAAAAAATTACATATTTGATGCGTAGCCAAACATGCTCTTGATCCCCAAAATGTCCTATGCGCAAATCTTGTTAGTTTCTGGCCAGCTAGGGCAGGAGAAAGGGCAATGGAGGCCTTGTGAAGGTGGCATGTAAGAATGGAAGTTCGGGAAATAATTTGAAGAGGTTCTTGCCCCAAGAGAGTATAAATTCTAATGGCTTTTCAATTTCCACTTGAAAAGAATGAGCAACTAAACAGTGTAACAATATAAAATAAATAAATAAAAAATTACATATTTGATGCGTAGCCAAACATGCTCTTGATCCCCAAAATGTCCTATGTGCAAATCTTGTTAGTTTCTGGCCAGCTAGGGCAGGAGAAAGGGCAATGGAGGCCTTGTGAAGGTGGCATGTAAGAATGGAAGTTCGGGAAATAATTTGAAGGGGTTCTTGCCCCAAGAGAGTATAAATTCTAATGGCTTTTCAATTTCCACTTGAAAAGAATGAGCAACTAAACAGTGTAACAATATGATCATTAAAATATGAACCCTTGTCCCCTTCCTACGCAACAAGATAAACCCAAGAATAAACCCAAGAGGTAAAGCAGTACTGTCTTGCAAGACTCACCAAGAATAGAACTGATAGTGCAGGGATCGAGCACATACAATTCCAATGAAGTTCCCAACAAACATAGTCGTTGCAATATCTGAATCGAGTAAGCCAATGTTTGACATGCAAATACATAACCATGAAAATAGATTAGAAAAAGATTTAACACTGCAGGGAGGAATCCATTACTTACGCTCCATTCTAATAAATCGGAAATTTGAGTCATGACTGCTGAACTGTTTAAGCGGAAAAGTTCTAAGCTTCATTTGAATAAATCTAGAATGCAAGAGAGAGAAGAGCCCTCCTTCATGCCTGCATAAGTTAGACAAATAGGAATAGATAGAATAAAATCAAATTACAACTTAAAGAAAACACCAGGGACCTATCAACACAAGGAACTCAGAATTGAGGGCGTATAAACAATTAGAACAATATATATTGCAAAGCCCGCATCAACTAGCAACAGTTCATATACTACTCACCGGCACCATCTATAATGGGCAAAAACTGTAAGCAGACTAAGATGAGCTGCCAATAAGAAAAGCGCAAATCCTCTTGATACAAAAACTGGTTCTGGAACAAATTTAAAATTAACAGACCTGTAATCACAATCAAAAGTATTTCTTCATCAACCTTAATTGTATTAGGAAAACCAATGTAAGTTAAAAATGCATTCTCATAGTAAAAGAGATATATATAAAAATCTAAAAGTAACTAAAACCAGAAGTTCATTCAAAATGTGTCAAGCCAACAAAACACTTATCAGGTCTTCATATTTTATTCCTCCAAACATCACTCTTTAGGAGCGGAGAATGGGTAGTGGGTCCTTCTATAAACGAAGATTCTACTTGTAGGGAAAGGATACACAAACACACTTCTTCGTAGTTCATGCAGTCCTCTAAAAGAAATTGTTATAGCCACCTGACTCGAGAAGCTATGGAAAATTAGAGGCATGCTTTGATGTTTAGCACAAGGAAAAATGTGTGTATTAGCACAAGTCCTTGATTGGAAATTTTTGTCACTAGGCATGCCAAATCTTGAAACAACTTTTTCTCAATCTCTTAAATACCTTAAAATGTAAACTTTCTAAAGGTCAACAATAAAATGAAAACAAAACCAGCATTCACAATTAATTCAGAAGTATAAGCATGCACTGGTATATTCCAATTCCAAATATATAAGCCAATATGACCCTTCTCTGGCACTGTCTTTCATTAGACAGATATAGTTTTAAACCAAGATGTCAAACAATCTTAAGAGGCATTGCAATCACGATTACTAGACACGGAACGATCACAAAACTAATAAGACCCCTATTGCTCCAAAATGTAGCTTAATTCCATCCAATATTACAAGATATGGAAGTTTAGAAAAAATCACAGAGGTTAAGTCAGATGACCACTAGCCAATCAATTAAGTGTAAAATCATTGAATGTGTAAAGTTTGACATATCCAGCAGATTTAATGGGTCAATGGAAGTACCAAAAGTGAATGAAGACACGACCAAGATCAAATGCTTTTGATATATATGCAGTTGGATATGACAGCAAGAATGGTAGCCCTAACACGATCTGCAGAACCATTCACAGCGGATTGATGAAGATTTCGATTAGATACTGCCTCCATTGAAAAATATTTCAATTGTTCTTTACTCACCTGACAATGTTACAATAAAGGAAATATAAATGGGTTGTCATAAACATAATAGATAATGAATTATAGAAGGCAACACGTAAATATTTATTTGCAATAAGTAATAACTTTATGCAAAATGGCATTGTTAGATACATGAAAACACCTGTGAGTAGTTATGCAATACGTCAACATTGACAAGCTATGGAGCAGAATTGAAGAATAAGCACCTGCACTAGTGCTGCACCTGCTAAAGCAGAAATCACTCCAACAATATCCATAGCCTGCATTTCACGTTTTTCCAGCAAACAAAAAGAGATTGGTTAAAATGTAAACATAGACCTAAACTTTTGAAATGTGAACAATCAAAATCAGTATACCTTCAGCATAAGGAGTAACAAGGATGGAGCATAAAGGAGTACGTTCATCTTTATTGAGACCGCTCCACTGTGCTAACAAGGCAAACGACTATAACACCTTTAGTTTCAATAATGTGACACCAATAAGCAACCATAGTATAAATCCATCCACTGAATAAGAAACCGAAATACAGTAAACAATACCTGAAAATAAGTAAACCTAGATGCCACTTTTGATAAAGAAATGAGATTAGTGCAGCATGGAAGAGAGTCGTTGCAAAACAGTCATTGAACAAGCGAAGCACGAAAATTGAGTGGACTCTTTTAGACAAAGAAAGCAAGGAAAGAGCCCACCACGGGAGCTGCAAGGCAGTTTCATTGGCATTAGCTACCAAAGAATAAAAGTGAACAGAGCTTGAATGTCTAAACTTATAAAACTATCTAACAAAGGGAATCAAAAGATGAAATGGTCAATATTAATTTAAACAGTTCAAACAGCTTCCTTCAAACAATGCTAAAATAAAACATCATAAATCGAGAAGAAAGTTTCATACCACGTCAGTCTTCAAGTAGATGAATAAGACCATTCCAAGATTCACGATGTAGAGAAAGCCAAACAAAATCTGCAATGATGAAAGAACACGAGTCATGACCACTTATATTATACAAATGAATGCACAAAGACAGCCTGTAGTACAGTTGCAAGAGGGAAGTTATTGATTCCAATGGAAATGTGACAATTCAATATTATTACAGCCATTTTATTTTTAAAGAAATAATGACCAAACTATGGAACAGAAAGGGTGAAGGTGGAGATCTGACAATGTATCTATGGTGCACTAAATTAAGTGAACATCGCAATCATTCCAGACAACATCTACAAGATATCCAAGATGTTCAGAGCAATTGATAAGTACTTAAAAAGATGGTTAATTGGGATCTGATTATAGAAGAGCAATGGATCCTCATAGAAATCTCGTGCTTAATTGGTCAAGTAAGGATACTAATGTAAGGAGGGAAAATCTAGATCGTCAATATTAGGTCATTCTTCAAAATACATCCAGAAACAGAAAATTTACTCACCTAGGTGCATGGATTCGAATAAAGGAAGAGACACGGCAAAACCAATGTCTAAAAAGGCATAATCAGGTACTAAGGCATTATTATCGCTGTGAAGCAAGGCATAAACCTCAATATAGAATAATAAAAGAATTAAAAAGAACATAAAAATACAAAATATAGTTGTAAAATACCATAACCCTTTTAAAAATGTCCATAATAAAAAATAATGAGTTTTCAAATTAGTAACATCGAAAAAATTTATATCAACTACTAAAAGTGAAGGCAACTAAAAAATTTCTAATATCATCGCTACTAATATATCCTTTCAAGGGAATCATTTACACCATTGTCATCATCCTCATTACAAGTTACCTTTCATTTTTTTATCATCATCCCGATGGTGTATTCTCCTTTCCTTTTTCCTTCCGTTTATGTATAAAGAAATAACTGAAAACGCTAATGCCAGCATTTAAACGTTTGAAAAAATACAAGGAAAGCTTGGGAACGCCTTAGTTTGGTTGAGGCATAAGACACACAAATGGCATGAGGTAGGATTCAAGGCCTAAGCCTTAAATAATTTTTTTAAACCATGGAGCTAACCAGTACTTCTATCGGAAAAAGAAATATTTATATCATTTCAGAAGATATGTATAGTCCTATGACATTTAATAGTGCAATGTCACGAGTTAGATTTGCAATAGTAAATGTTGACCTCCAAAAACGAGTCAACAGGTGCCACTCCAAGATAGTGCGCATGTAGACAAATTCCACAAGATTGTGATCGTAAGCCCAATTGGATAATCGGTTTCTAGCTAAATACACTCAAGTACATTATCGAGATGTTCAAGCTTGAAAATGCGCATGAAGGAGAGAACTTACAGAGAACAAATATTCATAGAAAAGAAACCACAATACCCCCTTCTTTATATATGAAGACCCATTCCTTTAAAATGTTACAAAAACTGCTATTTATAGTGACCAGGCCGACGTGGTCATCATTGGATTAGATCCACATGGCCTCATCTGCTAGACCTGGATGTCACATCATCCTATCTCACATTAATTACATTGACAGACATTTGATAAGGGGCCAGCCGTCCTGCACTCCTAGATTGATATTCCTAACATCTACTTAATGCGGACGTCACATCAATCATTCTTAAAGCTACACCTATCGGGAAATCACGGACATTGGATGTGAAGGAGTTCGACAGAGGGGAGAAAAGCACTTCAGCTAAACGATGAGAGCACTTCAGCAGTAGAGCCTCGGCCAATATCCCTTCCTTTATTCTTGATTGAATGCCACGTGTGTGGACACGGTGCTTCCACGAAGTCCCATTGGAAGCATTACATACGATCAATAACAATAGTCCCTCAAGTCTATGTACGATCATTCATATGATACATAGCATTTACATTGCATAGGAAAGGGGGAATTTAATCGCATAACAATATATCGATTTCGGAGGTCAACAGTAAACATTCTCTCTAAGAGGAGAGGACTGACTGACAAAAGGAAGTGCCAATGAGAGTCAATAAGCAAAATTCACATTAAAATTAAGTGCTATTGTGCTAAAGGCTAACATAACAAACTCCATCCAAATCCCACTTATCAATTACCAATTACCAATTTACTGTCTCTCCCAGTTACTCCACATCTTTAATCCATTCAAGATATCCATTCATACACATGAATAAAAACAAATTTGCCAAAATCTAACAATGATATGCAAATTAAAAACTGACTGTCCAAATCAAAAATTCAAAATTAGAAAACTTGAGGGTGGGAATTTTCTAAACCAATTTAAGACCACAACTCCATGACCCCAAAACATTCGATGAGAATAGCATCCAAATTCATGTACTAATTAATGAATTTTTCGATAGGTGAAAATATTGATAAGTTTTAGCAGAAATGTTCCTGTAAATTTTTTTGTCTATGTTCATCAAGAAACTAAAAGCGAGAGACAAACAGTATATCAAAAAGAAAAAATTACCTGGGCAGGGTAGACCTGGCCTCCAGTAACATACTGAAAGAAAGAATATACATAAAGAAACCCAGCAGGGTAAACGAGAGGCCCTGTATCACCTTTCAATTTGCTGTAATCTCTTTCTCCTCCCAGAAACCCACTGACCTTTAAAATTAGTCTCAAGTATAAAAACTTTGAAGAAAAAAGTCCACTTAAATCAGAATGCAAAATTATAAACATATTGAACTTTTTTTACTCTCACCTGTGACATATATGCATCCCAATCAATTTTGGTGTCTGAAATTACACAAACCAAAAAATTAGAATCACAAAAACGGAAAACATTAATTCAAAAATGTTAACGGCTTCGAATTTACAGGGAACGTAGGTGACGATGAGGGAAACAAGGACGGCATCCGCAAAGAGTAAGGCTACGGGGAAGAGAATTTTGGGTTTTCTGAAAAGTTTCTGAATGGAGGAATCTTTCTTCCGCATAGGCTTCGGCTTGGCGGCGGCGGATCGGACGGCCATCACTGGTTGCACTATCGGAGTAAATCAGTCCACTGTACGTATACGGATCTTCACCGGGGACTTTTTTCATTCAGAAACAGCTTGAAACGCAGCGTTTCGTGTCTAATGTTTGGACACTATTTTAGCAAATATCACTAACACCCTTGATTAATTAAAAATCTTCGTTTCTCATCCTAACTAACTTCTTTTTTATTAGATTGGAGCATTTTTTTTTAGATAAAATATTTAATTTTTTTCCTTTTTCTGAAAAGTGATTGCAATTTTGCAACCGATATTATTTACTATGAGGATTAATTTTTATTATTTTTTATAAACATAATTGATTCAAGAATTTGATGTGAAAATAGAATAGAACTCGTCATGTTTAAATTGTCATATATTTTCGGATCAATTTTATGAGTCTATTTTTCATTTAACCATAATATAAAAATGGAAATATATTTTAAAATTTCTCAGATAAATATAATCAATTCTTAAATTTAAAAATAATGTTCAAATAAATTATGGAATACAAAATTATGCAATTTAATTACCAAAAGATTTTACATTTTATTACAACTTACTAATTACACCTGATTAAAAATATATTCAATATTCGACTTTAAAAAAAATCCAATATATGTTTCAAATAATCGAACGAACATGATATAAAAAATGAAGTGAGCGAGCTTTAATAGTTTGATGTTATGAGTTTATATAGATATAGAAGTGACAATTTATTTTTTTTCGAGTCTTGACTTTCACCTAAAACATTACAAAAATATTTATCTTCGACTCCGACCATAATGGACCAATCACGAATAAAATCGATGATTACTACTCTTTTGAGGAGTAGCAACAAGGTACAAAATCCAATAAACCCATTTTAAGAATTACTTCCAAATCGTTAACTTTATTTGTTATGATTGTAATACGCTTGTAAGTATATAATCTGGGTTGGACATTTGTATCATAATCGATTGGGTAGAATCAAATGGAATTAGTTTAGCCTAATGCTTTATTTCAAAAAGTTTTAACTTAACGACAATAAAGGATTAATTCTGATGCGTTTCTCGTTTTTGAAAGCTGTAACTCTAATTATTCGCTACACACACGATTTTGTCTTCTTTTTTAAGTAATTTGTTTCTCAATTCGACTTAATTTCTCTAGTCATAGTAAAACTATTTGCGTGAAGTGATGAATGTAGCTTTTCTTTCGTCTGGGCAACTCATAACATTTAACCAATCTTCATACATATTTCAAAATGCTAATAAGTTATGTAATGTGGCCTGTGGGGGTAATGGTGAAATATATATATTGGAGATTTTATTTTAGTTGGTGAGAATTTGGTTCAATCAAATCTCGTTACATCATACATTAATAAATAAATCAGTAAATTGTGATATACATGTAACCTAACGCTTTTTTTAATTAATTTTTTTTTTTTTTGTTGCCTGTGAAAAAAAAAATTATTATTATTATTTTTTGTGACCATATGGTCCGTGCCTATTTTGGACCATAAAAGATATTTATAACATGTTGACTGTTTACAATATAACAAAAATGAATTCATTTTTTTGTGTCCTAAAAATTGCCTAAATATGAAAAACTAATTGAAACGGAAAAATAATAATAAACAACTTTGTATTTATTAAGGGTAAATCTTACCTCGATTAAAAATGGAGAGGAAATTTTACATTTAATTGAGAGGAAGGATCTTAATAAAGAGTACGCATAGTTTTCAATTATCCTAGACGATGAGAATCTGATGAATGGTAAAAGAATAATACTATCCAACATCAATGGTATTAAACACCATCTAAGTGTTAGTCTATCACATGTTATATTAACTGAGCTATAATTTCTTGTATTTAATTGAACAAGTAATATAATATCACTAGTAATGTCATTTAAACTATGTTAAACACGAGCAATTCTAAATAACATTACTCATGTTAATGTTGATATAAATCATCATATTTGGAGCTAGTATACTAAGTCTGTGTCAGTCTTCATTGTTTAAAATTCATTTTCAATAATATATTCATGTGATCTACAACTTTATAATCATATACTTTATCCACCTCATTTATATAGACTTGTTTTTTTTTCATACGAATTAAGAAATCTTATTTAATGTTACCGAAAGAGCAAATTTTGTTAAAAACTTTCTTAGTTTACTTTTATTTATATTTATACAATTTTCAAGATTAAATGGGTGAAAATTTTGATTATAACTAGACAAATTAAATAATGATATATTAGTAAACAATTAAAATATCAAAACAAGACATTCTCAATGAAGAAATATGACTATATAATTAAGACAAGAAAATAAGGAAAGTCAGCAAATTTTGACTTGATGTTTTGTGATTTTGTCTCACTTCTTTTTTTAGATGAATATCAAGTTCTAAATCGAAGTTGCCTTGTTTGTCCTAGTTTGGAAGTTTTATGCATTAAAAATCAAGCCTTAACGATCAAAATTACAAAGAATTCAGCAATGAGAGACGCAAAATACTCATAAGATCGAACTGCATCATTTTATAAGAGTTAAAGCTGAACGTGTCATTAGTAGAATTAATGTAAATTTGTAAATATTAAAAAAATTAATTACAGTAAGAACCTAGGAATCGAATCCTATCGAACTGAACCGAATGGAATTAAACTCGAAAGATTCCATAATTAAATTTGGATCCGACGATTCCACTTACTAAATACTAAAAAATTTTGAATTTGGGTCCTAATAGATATAATTCACCGTGAGGTTCAACTGCTTGACAATTTTTCTTGCTTTCATCGGTTCTTGTCTATTCAATTACATCACTGGACTATACACAGAAGGAACTAGGGGTGTAGGCGGTCCGATTTTACCGATTTTTGACAGATTTTCAAACTAAACCGTTTAAAATGGTTTGAGAAAAACCCAAACCTAAACCAAACCATTTTGAACGGTTTGAAAAAAATTCAGACCTAAACCTAACGGTTTGGTCCAATTTTAAACCGTCGGTTTCGCAATATATTTTTTTGTCCTCTACTTTTATGTTGTTAATTCATTGAATTCAATATACATTTATATTTTACTAGTAATAAATCTAAAACAAACTAAGCCCATGTTTGAACCAAATTTTTGAGACAAAAAAATGAAAATTTGGACCGTTATCCCACAAGTCCAGCCACATTTGTTGACCTGCTATTTCATGTATGAGACCCAACCTCCTCTCCAACAGTCAATTTTTCACATTATGATGATATGATAAATATGGCTGAAACAGGGGCTAAATATATCCACTATAAATTTAAATACCAACTAAATTAAAGTGAAATCACGGTAAACTAAAACATAGTTTTTTTCACCCTTTTTAGGTTAATGACGATACAATGACGTTACAATACAAGTCTACTAAACTAGATACAATGCCCAAAAAATATAATGATATCCAACAACACCTTGTGATCATCGTATCTAGAAAAAAAGATACTGATTAAACAAAGAGAATAACCAATCACAATAATAAAACAATTGTTTATAATATTTAGATATAACAATTACACAAGTTTACGTTTGTATGATGTTACGAAACGCATTTAATTTCAAATTCTTATCTTAGTTTACTCCAAAAAATTGTTGATCTGAAACTTTATTCGTAACAAATATTATCACCGAAGGTATAAGATCTCTTTGTCTCTGATTTCGTATAATGAATTTCAATTCAACTTTGAAGAAGCGTGAAAAATCTGAAAAAGAAGTGTTTGGTGCCAGTGGCTCAAAACTGTGTTGGGTGCCGACTGGAGTTCATCTAAATTTTGAAGAGGAAAAATACTTTTGATAGATTATGTTAGTTTTGAAATTATTAGATATATATTAGAATTATTGGATAATAATAATAATAATATATCTGTATTAGAAAATTAGAAATTGACAAAAATACCCACAAATGACAAAAGTATTGAATTTTACAAATTTGGATGAATTTTCAAAAAATTTCATTTTTTTAATTTTTATATATTTTTTCGCCGATCCGGTTTGATTTTAAACCGCAATTAAAATTTTCAAACCTAAACCAAATCATTTTGACCGGTTTGGTTTGGGTCAAAATCATTTCGTTGACCGGATCCACATGGCACCAAACCGATGGTTTCTGAAATGCGGTTTCAGTTCGATTTTCCGATTTTGCGATTTTTGCTTACTGCCCTACCTTGAAAGAACTGGTCATATAGCCTTCGTTTGGCTCACATTTTTTCAAATTAAAATGGTGGAATAATATATATATATTCTTTAAGAATGAGTGGTTGAAAAAAAAAGTTTTCAATTTATATATAATATTATTTTATGGAAGACGTGTAATTGAAAATATGAGAGAAAAAATAAAATGAAATTTAATCGGGATCAAAAGGTACATGGTTTTTTCTGGAGTAGACAGCAATGTCCGATGAGTCAATGTTGGTGGGATACTCAGATGCTATATTTTTTCAATTTAGTATGGTCAAGTAATTATATAAGCCCCTGTTTTTCGACCATTTTTCAATAATTTTTTTAAAAATCATTTTCAATAGCACATTTTTATAATAAAATATTTTGCATGTAAATTATTATTTTTTTTTTTACTTTTTGACTATAAATTTTTTAAAACATAATATTTCAAAATTTATTTTTTCAAAAACTCTTTCTGATGGATATCAAGGGCTTAGCGGTATGAAAAATTAGATAAATAATGAAAATTAAAATGTTATGTCACATCAATAAGCACCCTGCAAATACCTGAGAAATTCGGAATCAGTAGTACGACAAGCTCTTTCTCTTTGGCCATTGTTTGGTTAGGTAATTGGCGCAAAACATCCTTACCTTTCGAGGTTATTGTGGAAAACGTCCCTACCTTTCATTTTTTGACATTTTTGCCCTTATTTACCACCTTTCTTGCGCTGAAGGTCCTTTTCACTGTTTTTTGACGATTTTGCCCTCTATTCAAATAAAAGAAAAAGAATAGAATAGAAAACAAAAGAATTAATTGCAACTAATACCCCAAAATTTTAAAAAATTACAAATTAGTAATAAATATAGGAGTTAATAGCCCAAATGGTTACTAAACTTTGCCAAAGGTCCAAAAAGGTCATTGAACTTTTTAAAAAAATATATATTTTGGACAAAAAAATGGAGCTCAAACAATCTCTTTTTTTATAGGATAGTACTCTTGCCGCTTCTTACTGTCACTTGTACAAGTCGTGACATGTGAATTAATAAAAGTTAAGTCTCAATTGGATCTCCATTTTTTAAAATTTGTTCTTTTCAAACTCATTTTTATTCATACATCATGTTAACTTTAACTAAAATTTATTAAATATATGATTTTTAACTAAATCAAGGGACTAAATCTCTCTTTATTATATATTTAAGATCATATTGTGGTCGTTCACTCTCGAAAAACTTCTTGGCTATGGATTGATTTTTTTTGCAATGCATGTTTGATGCAGATTTTTTAAAATTAATTTTGTAAAAAATGATATTTATAAAGGATGTGCAGTTAAAATGTAGAAAAAGTTATTTGTCCATGTGTATGTTAATTTTATTGAAAGGATGTGTTATTGAAACTAAGTCCCCATTTGGTCCCTATTTTTTAAAATTAAAATGAATGGAATAATATAATTTTTTTTTGGAAGAATGAGCGGTCAAAAAGAAAGAAAAATTTTCTATTTACGTGTAATATATTTTTATGGAAATTTGTTTGATTGAAAATATAAAGAGAAAAATGGAATTTAATTTAACGGGAGATAAATTAGAAGGAAAATAAATTTAGCTCATGGTTGGTTTAGATAGAAATTATAGATTTTAGCATATTTTAATAAAAATATATTATTTAAACTTCAATAAAAATTGTGAATCAAAATTTTTTTTTTTAAAAATTTTTTTTTGAAATGGTACCAAATAATAACTTAACCATTGTTTGATTCCCATGTTTTAAAAGGTTATTTTTTCAAAACTCATTTTCAATCTCGTATTTTTTAATAAAATAATATTACATGTAAATTTAAAAATTTCTTTAATTTTCAATCACACATTCTCCATCAATTTACTATTCAAAATGAATTATTTATTTTAAAATTCTTCAATAAAATAATATTATATATAAATTTAATTTTTTTTTAATTTTTAATCACACATTTTCTGTCAATTTACTATTCAAAATATATTATTTATTTCAAAATGGAATAAAAAAAGGGTTTAATAATGATTAAAGTTTCACAAATGGGTTTTATATAAATTTTAAAACATTAACGTAAACTAGGAACTCCAAATACGAGATTGGGCGAATTTTTTCCCCTCCTATATTTTAGAAAGAGAGACAATAATTTCTGGATCTAACCCTTGTTTCTTGATCGAAGCTTTCTCACTCGGTAATCCTAACGTGTTTTTGTTTTTTAGGGTTTTTGTTTTTTAGGGTTCATCGCTACTCCTCTTCACATAAGCAATTTTTTTATTTTTTATTTTTGTAATGAAGAATAGTACAATTCGACTTCCATTAAAAGTTAGGTTTTTAGTGATCTTTATTTATTTGATATTTTTAATTCTTCTGATTGCAGGTTATTTTGCGTCCTAAGGAAAATGGTTAGTCGGTACTCGCTGCATATTCTAGGGCTTGTTTTTGTCTTTGAAATCATGGGATAAAAGCTTATGATTTTTGCTTAGTTTATTATTTGGTTTTGCAGCTTCCTCTTTCTTTACTCAAGACCGCTCAAGGTCACCCCATGGTATGATTTTTTCTCTCTTTTTCTTCAATTCAGAGAATATTAATCTTACTCAATAATTAAGTTTTACTATTACTTGAATCTGTATATCGATCCAAGGATCGGCAGCAAATTATGAAATTTTGGGGATCTTCCCTATTTAATGAATGTGGTGTCACCTATAAAATCATCCGCCCTACACGCACCCTGGAGTATATGCTTCAACAGGAATGGTAAATTAAAAACCTATGGTAAAATACTCTTCTGTCACCCAGCAGATTACATAGTCCAAGGATTGGCAACTTACCACCTATTGAGTGACTGGCACTGGACGATTCCATAATGGGTACTATTGGGTCGGTTGAATTCAATAATAGATGTCAGTTGGCATTTTTTTTTGAAATGTAGAAAATAATAATATTAAGTTACTTATTTTGATGGAAGAATTACTTTAAAAAAAAAACTATTTTTTAAGTTAAAATAAGAAAAAGATATCCAATCTTGTTGGGAAACAAAAAGTAACTTTTATATTTTTAAAGCTTAGCCAAAGGTGCCTAAAAAGTTCACTTATAAGTAAAATTAGTAAATTATGAATGCATGAAATGAATCGTTTTTTCATTAATAATTCACTTTTTAACTGGTCAAAGTTAGAAATAAGCAACTTATTGTGACAGTAAGTAAAACTTACCTTTAAAACAAGTTACCTTTTTAACTAAGTTAGAAATAAGCAACTTATTGTGACAGTAAGTAAAACTTACTTTCAAAAAAAGTTACCTTTTTAACCAAGTTATCCAAGGTACTTGAATAACTTTATTTTATCTTTAAGCGTAGGCAAACATCCTTAGGAAAGATAATCAATTTTCTCCAGGGATTTATTTTTGTACTTAATTTTGATAAATAAAACTCAGTGAGAATTAAGTGTTGCAGATTAAGTTTTAGTTGCTCATAATATGATGGTTTGTGTGGTATGGCAGTTAGTTGAGCTGAAAAATGGGGAGACATACAACGGGCATTTGGTTAACTGCGACACTTGGATGAACATTCACCTCCGTGAAGTTATATGTACATCTAAGGTCCTTTATTCATCACTTACACTTATTTTTCTTGATGCCCTTAGTGTAATTGTTCTAGAACATGTTTAAATGTCATTATTATGTGTTTAGGAGTGCTACTTTTTTGTTGAATTTATGAGGTTTGAGATTGCTTCACAATGTAGGATGGAGATAGGTTTTGGCGAATGCCTGAGTGCTACATCCGGGGAAATACTATTAAGTATCTTAGAGTTCCAGATGAGGTATGTCTTAGATCATTGTGTCATTGGCAGATGATGTTTTCTGTTTTGTTCATGCTATCAGATTTTCTGCTAATATTTGGTATAAGTTTTTGGCTTATATTCCTCTAATATAAAGTAAGATGCTACTATAGAATCCCTGTGAATTACCATTGTGTATTAAATATTATGTAATATGTTTTGTACTTTTGTGATGATGATGATAATCACGAGGTATCTAAAATTTCTACAAGCAATTTGAAACCTTTTTGGCTACGAAAAGTTGGGGACAATTCAAAAGATGAAGGGTGAAATCAAAATTCTCAAACATGGTGGCATTGTGCCAACTAGCATCTTGAGAACTTTTCTAGTTCTTAAATATTATGAAATATAATTTGTGCTTTTATGCAAATTTTAATTTATGCAACATTCTGGACCTAAACTTTTTACTAGGTTTCAAAAAGAAATTACTAGTTAGTGGTATAGAGGTCTTTATTAATTTATTTTTATTTTTATTTTTACACTGGCCTGAGTTAGGACATGAATTTTTTATTAATTTAGAGAAGATCTAGAGGAGATTAATTTAGAGGGGTTTAACTACACCATGACCATTAAAAGGGCAGCTGTATCCTCCATATGAGTTGATTTTGTTTTTGTTATTAATTCCTTTTCTTGTTGCTGTTTGTGCATATTGATTGATACTTGGAGCAGTACCATGCAATATTGTTTTAAATTTTACTCTGTATCTTCTAAATGTACTGATTTCGTTTTTGTTATTTATTCCTTTTCTTGTTGCTGTTTGTGCATATTGATACTTGTAAGAGTATTATGCAATGTTGTCTTGATTTTTGACTTCTTGTATGCTTGTAAAGATTAAAGGTGAATATGAGCTACACATTCAGTGTGGGGAAACATTTCACTTTGCATCTGCTAAGTTTCTTGGAGAACTCCATCACAGTATTATCTTCTTATCTTGCAACATATGTCCTTATTTGATCATACAACTAAATATTCACAAAAGAAATATATCATGGCCCCATCAAGGCTTCAATTATAGTTTCTTCACGGTACAAAAAATCCACTGGTTTTGATAAAAGTATGAATCCGTCCTAGATGTGAGAGAGCGTGTTGAAAAAATAAAATATAATAAGTAGATGATTGCGGTCTCTAGCCTCTTAAGCATTTCGATGAGTTGGTAAAACATTATTCTTGTAGTAGTACTGCTGTCAATAAGCTACTTTACTAATACAGGAGATATCTTGAAAAAGTCACTATTGCCAAATGCAATTGGTTAAATGATATTTACACAAACACGGGTGTTGGATATCATAATGGTTATTTCTAATGCTCATTTAGTGGCTTTGCATCAACTTTGTTTTTTTGAGGTATCCATGTATTACATTAATATTCCATCGTCGTTGGGAATGCCTGAATTATTACTTATTTTTGGAGATTTTTTTTGAGACCATAATATTCGGTGCCGGAATTTTTTTTGTATTTTTTAAATAGAAAAACACACTTGTTCAGAATATAGAGAAGGCATTGAACTCATCAAAATGCTTAATATTGTGTGCTCCCCTGTCTCACTTCACTTCTCTTAGTCTTTTTTAATAATTATTTTCCGTCAATTCTGATATGACTATAGAATTGTCAATTTCTTAAATAAATTCTTTCTTTTGATCTTTTTTATATGTTTTGGTTTCTCGTATCTGATGGATTTCTTTAATTTCCAGGTAATTGATAAAGTTCAAGAAGAGAAGAGCCGTTCTGGTATAATCCTTTATTTTTTTATATTTATAGTTCAATTTTAGATTGAAAAAAATAATTGTCTTACTTGAAATTCCTGGCTTACTAAATGCTAAGATTTAAATCATGTGAGATTTGATTAAAACAAATACTTGCTGTTTATTAGGTTCCATTCCTGGTTATGCACTTTGTCTTGTGGCCTCCATTCTCACTCTGTTCTAAGATGAGAAATATAGTGATGTGTTCTCTTTGATGTATATTGCATATTTGGATCATCCTGCTAGTAGTGCTCATCAGATGATATGTTCTTTCTAGTACTCATTTTTCTGATTTATTTTTTGGTTGGATTTTAGCTTCCACGAGTTCAATGTCAATATATTTTCACATACTAGAAAATTGTGCACACTCTTCTAGTAAGTCAACTGCTATCTTTGGATATTTGCCAGATAGGAGGCCACCTGGAGTAGGGCGTGGAAGAGGAAGAGGTAGAGAAGATAGCTCAAAAGCAAAAGGCATTGGTCGCAGTTTGGATGATGGAGCTGCTAAAAGCACTGGTGGAGGTCGAGGCAGGGGCGGAAATAGAGGTAAAACACTCACTTTATGTGGATTTGGATTTTTCTAGAATAAGAGCAATGTTCTGTTGTATTTGTATGGCCCTGCCTGCAGCATGTCTCTCTCTCTTTTGCACATGAGAAAACTACCTACGGGCTGGCATTAGCAAAAACATAACCCAAATCTAGCTGTTTCATGAAGCACAAGCGATAATATCCAATAGCATCCATACAGAATTTAAAATAGTGGATCATTTCCAATTTCCTTATCAACATTGGCAAAAGCATTAACCCCCGCCCTGCCCCCAGGGAAAAAAAGGGAAAACAAATACTACCCACAATTTTGTGCATGATAGTATGAGATGGGTGTTTTGTACTCAGAGGCCTCATAGATAGTCAAATGTTGTTTTATGGCATTGATTGATGGTTTTGGATATGGCAGCAGGTGGTGGGCGAGGTCGATGATGCAAACTGTGAGGTACCAAAACAACTGATGGGGGCTAGTCTGCTATTTTTAAATCGCATCTATCCGCCACTTTTACATGATGTTTGTGTTATAGTGCATTTTGATTATTGTTGCAAGTATTAGACTCTGCTTGGAATGATGGAATGAAGAGACTGAAGCGTGATTGTACAAGAATGAAGATGTTTCCAATTTATTCACATAAAAGGAATTTGGTTTGCAGAAATACTGCGGAATCTTTGCCATGAATTCGCCTGCTAGGCTTAATTATAGCTTACTACATTAGCTCTCTATTTTCCTGCAAAAATAAAAATAAAATTATTAGGCCATTTTATATTTCCTAAATGCAAAATGTGTGAAACGAAAATGAGATTAAATTAGTTGAATTGTAGCATAAATTCAGATAGATAGATGCAATGGTCTCTTGGCTTATTTCAAGATATCTAATCTGTTTCTTCGCCTATGCATTGTGCTATATGGTGTGTTGGTATGGAACAACAGGATTTTCCCGTGTCCAATTTTGGGCTATTAGATTAATTTGGACAATTCCATTTGTACCGAATAGAATGTACCAAAAGTTGTTCCTCGTTTCACAATGCACCCTGCCCCCACGTGAATATAAAAATCTCCAAATGTGGTCCACATTTCCTATTGTGAGTAGTAAATAAAGGATTAGGTAAAATAATATTATGTACATGTAATATTGTTCAATTAATTTATGTCAAAATTCATGGCACAACAAAAATTTGGTATTAGATAGATTCCTGAATCTAATCGTGTATAAATTTAACATATCATACTTGTTCTTGTACTTTAATCTTTGTCAATTACAATTTTACCTATGGTATGCACGCACACATGGTTCCTTCGAAAAATGGGCGAAAAATCCAGAGTTCCTAAGATCAAAATTATATTTAGAATCGCTAAAACGTACCAAATTTATTTAAGCATTTAAATACTATTAGCAACGCCTACGTCCCAACGCCATTCTCTCCCCCTCTCAATATATGCATACGATCTTATCACTTTCTAAAGAATTTCAAGTAGCAGGGACTAATCTATGTACTTCTAACGAAAACATTTGACTCTATATTTTAAAACTCATTTTTCTTCGAAGTCATTTTCAACTACACGTTTTATAAAATTCACAATTTATATCAATTTTTTTTTTTTTACCATTCATTTAAACTACTTTTTTTTCCTAAATATAGTAAAAGCTTCTTCTTTTTTTCTTTTTTTTTTTTAAATAACCAAACTGAACAAGGGCTAAATCAACTTAATATGTCTCGTCCCATCCCGAGCTTGGACATATTGTTGAGACTTCTAATCACAAACAACGTCAATTAATTCGCAATTACGAAGTGGGCCACAATTTCGAACTTCTTTAATAAATATACTTAATAGTTAATGTACTTAACATAATTAACTGAATTTTTAAACCCAAAAAAACAAATTAATTATTGTATAAGGTTCTATTTTTCATCGTGTAAAAAAGATACAAACCTTATTTAGTATGTCGGTCATCTATTCAATCTGAAATTGAGTCTTGTTTGATTTCTAATATCGATTTTAAATTTCTTTGTTCAAATCAATATCTATGTCAGACTTTCCTTCTTAGTTGTTCTGTTCAATTCATTCTTCTGTCCGAGAGCACTATACAACAAAGAGTTGTATGTCTACGATCTGGAATTACTCTTAAAGGAGAATCTATTGATTCTCTTCCAACTGGTTGGATAGTAAGTGCGATGATTTACTAGGTCTCTTGTTCAAGTCTAAGTTGACACCACATCCATGCCGAAGACAACAAGGCAATCATTACACCATTTGTGCGCGTTGCTTTTTATGCGATAAGAAATTTCGCTACTTTAAAACAGTTAAAGAGTTACTATCGCCGTTTATCAGGGTCTCCAATTCAAAACAACTTCTCGTCTTCAAGCACCGGGCAAGTGTCAAGACTCTTAAGCATAGTGAGAGTAGGAATACTTGATAACATGCAGTCAATCCAAGCTAAACAATATGTAGACCAGAGCACTCAGACAATTCACTTTGAAGTTTCAGATCTCCTTCATTTGTACTTTTAGGCTTTTGTTTACATTTTTCGAAAGAAGCACTTGGGTCTTCATTCAATTTTGTCTTTCATATGGAGGACTCTCAATTTAACTCAGGGAGCCAAGCACATTGGTCAACTAAAAGTGAATAGAGATTAATGCAATAGATAATCAACCATCTCACTCGAACTCAGTAGGGACCCAAGCACATTGATCAACTAAAAGTGAATAGAGATTAATGCAATAGATAATCAACCAACCATCGAGAACCGAAGGTCTTATTCCACGTCGTAGCTTATTGTATAAGGTTCTATTTTTTCAAAGTAATTGATATCATGTACAAAAGATACAATTTAAACTCACTTCAGAGGGTTGTAAACAAAACAAGTTAATTTTTAACTAATAGTCATTAAATAAACGGCTTTTGAATTTACAGTTAAAAGGATTGAATTTCATTTCCTATGTATAAAAATGAAACGAAAGTATATATAAGCAAAGCAGTCTAGACTATTTACCTCCCCAAGATTGGTTGATTAGTCATCATGGCTTGAAACAGGTTCAAAAGATCATCTATATGAAGTTTTTACTATTCGTTAAGACGGATGCAGTGCCATAATGGAAGGTTAACAAAAGTGAGTGGATTGTTAAGAAAACCAAGATACACGAAGGATTAGTAATGGAAGTTCTAACAAGATGTACCTAAAAGGAATTTAAATTGGGGCTCTAAGTTGATGGAAACGATTGAGTACTCCCCGTGATTTCAATCTAGAGTATGCTCCTATCCACTGAATAAATAACTATCAAGAACGAAACAACTGTTAATAAATCTCATCCCGTGTTTGGACTTGGGCACAAAACAATAGCTATTCCTTGCATCCTTAAGAGTTATTAATGTCCCCCTTCTTGGAAAGAGGAGAATAAGAACGAAATAAACCCGAAAGAATCTATTTTTATTCTCTCTTTTCTATATACCTACTTTATTGAGAGAGAATTCTTGTCACGATGCATGAATTAATGCAATGTCTAATTCTTTTTTGTAATGGAAAATGATAGGTGGAAATAGATGTGGAAATTTCTGATTTCTCATGCTATGCTTTAAAATCCTACAACAAATTCACATTTTTTCTCTCCTGCTTATAAGCTCTAAAAATCAAAGCCCCATAAACAAAAGTAATTATGCTCCGAAACTACAGACCATGGACAGCAGGCATTCTAGTTCCCCAGACCAGGAATTTGCACTTAGAAGAATACTATACCAATATGTAGCATCATTGCATGCATTTCATTTCGTCTTTTCAATAGAATGCGAAGTAATTTGTAGTTCAAAACCATTCAATACAAAATCCACTCATAATTTGGCTAAGATACAATACCTCAAAATGGATAGACAAACGTCTGCCCGGAGGACGAATAGCAATATTTCTTCAGCACAAATAACATATAACATAATCTTCGTTCTATTAGGAAATGCATGCATTCGTTATGTTACCAAATGTAAAAACTCCAGCTGAAAGCACAAGGCCTGAATTACACAATCATTTAACTAGAGGCAGATCCGGTTTTGCCCTCTGGGGCTTCAGCTACCTTGTCATCAGCTTTCTCTGCAGGTTTTCCGACTTCTTGGCCTGTAATAGCAGAAGGTGAGAGAATTCACACGACAATAATATTAGTGTGACCAAATCTCAAGTACAAACGCATCGCATGTATATTTCTCTTAATAATGGTCAAAGTGGAAATTCTGCTGTCACATATACTGGTCCACTTGTACACTACCAAACAACACAATGCTAATGGAGGGTGGCAAACCACAAACAGAACAAAATAAGAAAAAATGTATGTACCAGTTAACCACGGTCACTTTTTGGCCATTGGGTGGGCATGGGTGTCACAAAAAGTTAAAAGTAACAGAGAAAATTTGAGGGAAGGGGGTTTAACTCCCCTCTTGATTCCTTTTACCTATAAAAGCCTTCAGGGAAATTAAAATTCACTTTTCACCTTAATTAGTATTCAAATACTAATAACATATCATCTTAGGTGCACCATAACCGTGGAAGTATCTAGCACAGCCTAGAGTAGAATAAAAATTAGCCGCCCATTACAAGAACCAAGTCTGACTCATTTAGTCTATATATCATGAAAAGAACGACCAATTAAGAACCCATGGAGAAAGTTAATCGATACCAGAAACATAACCTAGTAACAAAACAAGCATACAAACATGTTAAAACACCCTGTCACAGAGAACACATCATTCCACATCTAGACGAATTCAGTACCTT
This sequence comes from Olea europaea var. sylvestris, assembly GCF_002742605.1. Taxonomy (NCBI): domain Eukaryota; kingdom Viridiplantae; phylum Streptophyta; class Magnoliopsida; order Lamiales; family Oleaceae; genus Olea; species Olea europaea. The sequence continues at coordinate 11,922,473 of NC_036237.1, read as the reverse complement.
CATCGTCACTATCCTCAAAGTCGTCCCCCATAGCATCACCTCCCAGACCACCCATGCCTCCAAGGCCACCCATGCCTTCCATGCCACCCAGTCCTCCAAGGCCACCCATGCCTTCCATGCCACCCAGTCCTCCAAGGCCACCCATGCCGCCCAGTCCTCCAAGGCCACCCATGCCACCCATTCCTCCAAGGCCACCCATGCCGCCCATTCCTCCAAGGCCACCCATGCCTCCCATGTCACCAAATTTCTGTAAAATGCATCAAAACAGATAAACATCAAAGGAGATCATAACGAGGAAAATACCAAATTCTGATGATAATGAACAAAGAAATCCTTACCGAGAAATCCATACCACCCATATCTAAATCTGCAGGACCTGATCAAATTATGAAGAGGAAATTAAAAGTAGCACAATTAGGATTTTTTCGGCCTCGTTAAAAGAATTAGCAAGTATATCTCCACACATAATTGGCAACCCTTTTTTCCTCATAAGTAAATAAAACTACTTAGTTTGGCAACTAGGGGATGGCTAATTACTTATTTCCTACTTTAACCAACAAAACAACATAAACATGCTTAGTATTTAATAATTATAGTACAAAAACCATTAAGAATAATAGTATAATTATAATTTATATAGGAAAATTTATAAAATTAATGGATTCTAAGATTGAACTAAAAAACATTAAATAATATTTATTTATGCTCAAATTTATTAAATTAGCATAACATACAAGAAACATTATTTTATGATACATTATAAAGAATTTTATAATTTGCATTACAATTAACATAGCTTTAAAAAAAATTTGTTTATCATTGAGAAATTAGTATAATAAACGTTTAATAAGTATATTTCATTTATATAATCCAATTAATATAAAATACAAAATAAGTTATGCCCAAGTTTAATAGCAATTACTGTATATTTGTATACTATTTGCTTAGCAAATCTCTTAAATATCAAAAAATAAAAATTATAATTGCAAGAATAAATTTTTAATTGATAAATTGAAAAAAATTTAAAATTTGAATTTGAATGAAACAGAAAATATTCATTAATTTATTCAACAATCTCACATTTTATTTTAAACATTTATTTCAAACAACTTATAAAATATTAAACCCCCATTTGGTAGCAATTTCACTCCAAAAAATCAATTTTTCAGTTATTTCACTATTTTAGCAGTCATTTTTAACTTCCTTACTCACAAATGGGACCCACTTTTTTATTGAACGGTTAAAAAATCAAGTCTCATAATCACTACCGAACAGGCCTTTAATCATGAAAGCTTCATCTAATGTATTGAGTAATAAATATTAAAAAATAATACCATATACTTCCCTATTTAGATAAAAATTAGATTTTTAGTAGAATTTGATAATGGTTGATGAAATGTGTTTGTTGCGTGTGGTTGAAAATGAGTTTAGGGAAAAAATGAGTTTTAAGAAATGGGGGCCAAACAGAGGCGTAGTATGCATATCATTATAACATGAAAACATCACAATGCCATTTTTGCTCATTTGACATAATCAGTATTGTTTAAAAAATAAAATTATTAAGTATATTACCCAAATATAGTATCACGAGTACAGTAAATCATAATAAAATTCAACTAGGCCAGACAAGCCCTTACTCTCCTCTCAAATTTATAAAATTTGTACACAACCACTATAAAGAGAATAAAATAAAACGTACCAGAACTAGCACCATCCTCATCTGCATCAACCCATTTATCCCAATCTACTTTAAGATAGTGAGGCGCCTTCTCATTTCCACGCAATAATTTGTCCCACCATTTCTTCTCCGCTTTCTCAAATACACAGAATATATTTCTCACGCCTATGTTTATTTTGCTTTCCTGAAAAACACCAATTGTAACCACAAAACATAACTCAGTGACAAGTGGATAAAATTGAGATTGAAGTCCCATTGTATAACTAGAAGCATACAAAAAATGCATACTGCAGGGGAAAAAACTAACTTTGTCTTTAGAAGTTGAATTCATAACAAGTCACATTATTTCATAATTATTCCTTGTAAATCCACATGACAAGCAATCCACTTGCACTATATGCAAGGTTTAAGAAAATTTGACAAAGCCTCTCACCTCTAAATTAACTTTATCGTGAAGATCCAGTTTCAGTTCGTAAGGTTTGTTGTCAGCCCCTGCAGTAGCAGAGAATGTAAAAACTCCTTCTGGATCGAGATTGACCTTGCTGTCTTTAGCATCTGGAAGCACCACTGTAATATATACCTTGTCCTCCCTTTGTGCCCACTTGACCTCAGGATGCCGACTGCATAACAGAAAACATATTTGCAGATAATTCCCTAGGAAAAGTTGAATCAAGATTACTCTTCAGGGTAAATATTCAAAGTACACTTGATGCATTGTTTATTAGAGGCATGTCAATATGCTCTTATTGATTATAGAATAATACTTGCAATCATTTTATTTTTTATTTTTTTAGTAATCAAACAAAAACATACAAATAGTTAACATTCTTTTTTTGGGGTAACTGTAAATATTTCTAGCAATATTTAGTTTAATTATTAAATAAATAAGAAAAAAATCTTAAAATACTACTTAAACATTTTTTTAATTAAAAAATATACATATTTTTCTTTAAATATACATATTGTTCTTTGAATTAGACTTTTTGAATATTTTTACTTCTGATTACGCCCGTGTCCGTATGAGAAACAGAAATTTCTAAATTACATGAATTTTAAAATAATTAAACATAAATTTGCAGAAAAAAACATCTAGCAGAAACTGAATTCATGCGAATAAAAATATAAATATTAAAATGGAAAGAATTGTCAAACATATGCAAAGCAAGCAACTTCTAGTAAATTTTCAGATAAAGAAGAAAGAAACAGTTCTTCGATTTTTGCAAATGGAACCGCAAATTTAATATAGAGAAGCAAAAATCTTACCTCATGTTTAAGTTTTCGATTTCTTAAAGGAGGAAAGAGAGAACGAAAACCCTAGAAGCAAAGTAGCAAAAATTGTAGGGCACGTTCAGTGCCCAGTGTGCTCCTTATATACAGGAAAACTTGCACTATCGGCCCTCAGGCAATTGGTTAATTGGGAAGTCAGTCTCCAACCTTTCAAAAGGAACAAATTGAGGGCTCTAAATATTCATGAACCAGCATTGATCATTGAGCTAAATTAATCTGGACAAATGACAGCCAGCAATAGCACTAATGGGAGTGAAAAAAACTGATTTAGTAGTTTATTTCTGAACTAATCTTGGGTTCCCAACTTTTCTATGTGTAATACCCGTGTCCTTAATCTTTAGTTTGCGCCAAATTGTATCCCCAACCTTTTACATTGTGTGCAAAGTATTCCAACTCGACGAAAAACGTCTAAATAGATGGTAATTTTTTTTGCCTACAGTAGATAAAATGATCTTCGTTGCACATTTCAAGATTGAAAGAATAATTAGAAATAAAAATTAAAAAAAATAAATCTAAAATCATGCTCTACCATTAACCATTTTGAGTCACGTTGTGGTTCATTGACTTTAAAAACTCAAAAACCAAAAGATTTTCGATAAACACCAATCCATAGTCTTGTTAGTATCGTAAGGCTTGTAATCAAACAAAGAAGCGTCGAAGAACTTTTAAGGAATTATTTATTATAAAATATAGTAACGATATAATTTGAATTTATTCAAAGAATTATAAAACAATTGATTATTAGGCTCGAAATTAATTAAGGGTGTATTTGATTGCGAGTATAGAATTTACATATAAAGAAAATAAATTATTTGCACGAAAATTGTCAATTAAATGTATTTTTGATTGGTTTTATTTTTAATTTAGAATATATTACACTTGTCATCTTTTATTAGTAGGTAGATGAGAGAGAAAGAGTGAGTGAATTGCTTGAAAAATAAAAATATACTCACCCAAAGAAAATATTTTCATCGTTTTCAAGGAAAATATGTCACATAACCAAAAGTAGAAAAATATCTTTCATAAAAAAGATACCAATCAAACAGCACAAAGTAAGAATTTGAATGAAAAATTGACATTTTTCATTAGAAATATTGATAATTAAATACACTCTAAGTGTTTCATTCTGTAACTCATCATTTCACACAGCATGTGCCATAAGAAAATTCTTTTTAGAAGTGTTCACTCAACATGTAAGTTGAGGAATGCATTAATTATGAGATTGAAAAGAAATATAAAGCCTCACCTATGCTCAATGTTGTGTTTGCAGGATTTGGCTTATGGTGGAGATGGGGGTACGACGGGTTAGTAAAGAAGACAAGGTGTTTATTATGATTTTGTTTTGTTTTTATTTTACTTATTAGTTTTATATGAAATGAAAAGGAAAAATAGAGCGTCGTCTATGAGTTATGTTTTGTTGTGGCTTTGGCTTGTGACGGAGACAAAGAATAGGACACGTCAATGAAGAAGATACAGTATTATATTGATTTTTTGCCTTTTTGTTTTTATTTTTTTAAATTGTTTAAAGTAAGGGTAAAACCATCTCTATAATAAAATTTTGAAAAGTGCTGCATGTACATAATAATCTACATAATGATGTTCATAATTACACATGGCGCTGGATCTAACCTTTAATTCAAATACCACACTTGCACATCAACAATTAGATGATTGCCACATCACATTACGGACACCATTATATGCAATAATTATGTACAAGTAGAATTTTCCTAAAATTTTTGGCATCGTCCTTGATGACGGGTAAGATTCTTCACTAGAGATGCAAGTGCTACTTAAATGCTAGGTTTTAAAAGATGAGGATGAAAATGCAACATAGTTCAAAGATTTGAGACCATTTTTTTGGGGATTTTGTTTAAGAAGCCTAGTCAACCATAATCTTTGGTAAAATAGCCTATATCAATACTTTTTGTTCAAGTAGTCCATAGTATATTTGATTATATATTAAAAGTCTTAAATACCCTTAAACTGAAATGACTAAAATGTCCAATTTGGAAATGAATATTACCCAAATCCCCAAATATAAATCCCTAAATCCCCTTCATTTCTCTTGTTTCCAAATCCATTTTCACCATATTAAACCCACCTTCAAATTCAGCTTTATTCTTCTTCATATACATTATTCTTGCTTACAATGAATGATTGCATGTTGAAATTCCCTTTCTTGAACCAAAAACAAATGAAATAGTGCAAATTTTGGATGTGGGTTAGCAAGAATCGATGTCACACAGTTGAAGGTGAGTTTTATAAATTGAAAATTATCGATTTGTTGTTATTTTTTAGTTGTATACTATGAGAAAAATCAATTGGGTAATTAAAATTTGCTGTAAAATATTGAAACGGAATGGTACCGTTTCTCAGTAGTTGGATGCCCTTTTTTCCCAGCTGGTTGCCGTTTTAATAAGACAGTGGTGGTATTGATATATTTGTTGGCAAATTAGTAGTTTCCCCATTCTTTTATAGCATTTTATTATCATAAATAAATTTAAACGACACATACATATTTTAAACTACTGAATGCCATTTTGTTCTGCTTAAAGCTGTTATGTAACAATATGAGTGGCCTTTTATTTGTTATTGAAGTTGTGATTCATAGTATTCAGTTTTGACATTTAATGGAGTAATATATTTTTTTTTTGTTGAATTGCAGATATGGACTCTGGTGCAATGATTGTTATTTGTTATTTTGTTAAATTTGAAAAGAGTGATGAAGGTTGATGGATTTGGAAATGGATAGGAAATGATAAAGACACCACAACAAATATTTTTGTATAAAAAATAATCTCATATGCAGAGTTGTATAACGAAGTTCGAAAAGCAGTTAAGGTTGATCCCAATGTGTGTGACATCGAGATGAAATTTTTCGTTCCCGACATGGCAAAATTATTAGTTCCGCCAATGAAGATTACTTGCGATATGGATGTTAGTTGGTTTCTTTCTTTGCATGACAAAGTTCCAATTTGTGTAACCTTTGTAGAAAATGGTTATGTTGATCAAAAAGACATGGATGTTTGACATTGTAAATATTCAGGATAATCATGAATACAATTCAAATGTTGTTGCAACTAACAATTCGGTGGACATGGATGAATTTTATATGCAAAATGATCAGTCCGATAACAATTATATGCGACCGTTGTCTCCATGTAATCAAAATTGTGAAAACGATTTTGTCAATTTTACAAGTGATGATTATTAGGATGGGGGTAGAAGTAGTGCATGACAACTACATAGATGATTCTCATGTGATAAATGAAGACAATGTTACTCATAATACACATTTTACATTGGTAGATGAGATCATTGGCATTTCCCAAGTTGTTGCTTGTCCAAATCCTTGTAGAACATCAGTTAAGATTCCTGGTGTCGATGATGTGCACGTTAGCCAAATTTTTCGCAACAAGAAGGATCTTCAGGCATCACTACAAATGCTTGCTGTAAGAAACTCTTTTGAATTTAAGGCCACTAAGTCAAATTAGAGTACATATGTAGTAGTTTGTGTTGAGGAAATTTGCAAATAGCGTTTGTGGGCAACACGATTGAAGGAAAGTGAGAAATTTGAAATTCAAAAGTATTCACGTTATCATAATTGTTCATTGGATGTTCGCCACAAAGATCATAGACAAGCTAGTTGTTGGATGATAGGAAAACACATGATGTCGAAGTTTGAAGATCTCAACATTATATACAGACCTTCGAACATTCAAAATTATAATCGTCAGGAGTTTGGCATAGATATAAATTATTATAAGGCATGGATGGCTAGAGAATGTGCTATAGAGCTATTAAGAGGTTCACGTGATCTTAGTTATGATAGATTGGCCAAGTATTGCAATATTCTGAAGAAGAAGATTCCCGGTACGGTGACGTTCATTAAGGTTGATAATGAGAACCGATTCAAATACTTTTTTATGGCTTTAGAACCAAGCATACGTGGTTTTCCCTCATCAATAAGACATGTCATTTCTGTGGACGGAACATTTATGAAATCAAAATTTCGAGGTACGTTACTTGTTGCCATGTAGATGCAAATTTTCAGATATATCCTCTTGCATTTGGCATTGTTGATTCTGAAAATGATGCATCATGGACTTGGTTTTTCGATAAGTTGTTTCAGGTAACGGGTATGTTGGAAGGGCTTGTTTTCATTTCTGATCACAAGGATAGCATTGGTAACGCTATAAAGATTGTTTATCCTAATGCACATCATGGATGTTGCATGTGTCATTTACAACTAAACATAAAGTCAAATTATCATAAGGCCGATATTCTGCCATTGTTTATGGCAATTGCAAAGGAGTATAGTTTGATTAATTTTGAAAAATCAATGACAAATCTATATCGTAAAAGTCCGGTAGTTGGACAATACCTAGAAAAGAAAGTTGGGTATGAATTTTGGTCCCGAGCACATTTCAAAGGAGTCCGTTACAATATTATGACAACTAACAATGCAGAATCTTTGAACTCGTTATTCAAGAATGCTCAGGAGTTTCCAGTACTTGCTATGGTTGAGCAAATAAGAAAAACTTTATAGAAATGGTTTTATGAAAGACACATTGAGGCGAAAAAATGTGCAACTAACTCTAACCCCGCCCATTGAGAATAAAATGCGTAAAAAGTAAATGATGCAAAAGGACTGATAGTAGTACCAATAAATGAGTATGAGTTCCACGTCAGTGTTGAGAATGAAATGCATATCGTAAACTTGGAGGCAAGAACCTGTAGTTGTATGGAATTTGATTTGGAAAAGCTTCCTTGCAAACATGCACTTGCAACAGCGAAATTTAAGGGAATATCTTGGTACAGTTTGTGCTCACCTTATTATACCAGTGCTAGTTGGAAACAATTATATGTTGAATGTATATATCCAGTGGCAAATGAGGTTGACTGGGAAATCTCCAATCAGCCAAAGGTGTTACCACTCCTTTCAAATTGACGACAAAGTAGACGCCTAAAAAATCGTCGAATTCCATCAAGAGGAGAGGGAAAAAAGACTCGTAAATGTAGTAGGTGTGACCAGAGGGGCCATAATCGTCTGACTTGCAAAAATGCTCTACACTAGCTGATAGATGCATAGAACATTTTTTGTTTAACATAATCTTGAAATTATAATAGATTATGATGATTTTTGATATATTGTGATAGTTGTCTGACAAAGTATGATAGCTACTTCAGACAGATTTTTGAAAAATATGACAGCATCACAGTTTGTTCAGACCAAAACGGCATCAGGTCGTTTTAAATGTATGGGTGCTATGTCTACTCATTTCGTGTTCATTTTTGTTCATTCACGTTTGTTATGGATGAATGGATGTTAATCATTTATTTAATCTTTACATTGTGATATATTTTGATCAATTATAATATATTTGTAAGTCAGATTCTGATAAAAATGATAGCAGCACTATTTGTTTAGTCAAAAACGGCAGCTGGCGTTTCAAACTTATGGGCGACGTTTCTACTCATTTCGTGTCCGTTTGGTGCAATGAAGCCGTAACCACTTGAAAATTGAAGAACAAATGTTCGAATTACATTTTTCCGTTACGATCAACACATTTGTCCGAACTATAGTGAATTTCTCTATAGTCCCATCGACTACACTACACTTCACTTGACAATGAAGAACAACATAAGAGGCAAGTGTGGTATGTAAATCATAGCACGTGTAGTCATTCAATGTGTCCCGGACGTGTATCATGTCCCAAATATCGTTGCGCTAGTTTCGGAGTGAAACCGGTACCTCCGGACCCAAAACGACAGTTGGACGTTTCAAATGTATGGGCGACGTTTCTACTCATTTCGTGTCCATTTGGTGCAATGAAGCTCGTAACCACTTGAAAATTGAAGGACGAAGGTTCGAATTACATTTCGTCGTTACAATCGATACATTTGTCCGAACTATAGTGAGTTTCTCTATGGTCTCACCAACTACACTACACTCCACTTGACAATGAAGAACAACCTAAGGGGCAAGTGTGGTATGCAAATCATAACACGTGTAGTCGTTCAACGTGTCTCGGACGTGTATCCTATCCCAAACATCGTTGCGCTAGTTTCGGAGTGAAATCGGTACCTCCGGACCCAAAACGGCAACTGGGCATTTCAAACGTATGGACAACGTTTTTACTCATTTCGTGTCCATTTGGTGTAATGAAACTCGTAAGCACTTGAAAATTGAAGGAGGAAGGTTCGAGTTACATTTCACCGTTACGATCGATGCATTTGTCCGAACTATAGTGGGTTTCTCTATAGTCCCACCGACTACATTACACTCCACTTGACAATGAAGAACAATCTAAGGGGCAAGTGTGGTATACAAATCATAGCACGTGTAGTCGTTCAACGTGTCCCGGATGTGTATCATGTCCCAAACATCGTTGCGCTAGTTTCGAAGTGAAACTGGTACCTCCTGACCTAAAATGGCAGCTGGGCGTTTCAAACGTATGGTTGTAGTTTAGGGTATAGGGTTTAAACCTATACTACAATTTTTCAACGTACAGTATTTTTAAGATATTTCAACATTAATTCACTAGTTTTGGAGTGAATTCGAGACTTCTTAATCCAAAACGACATATTGACGTTTTACTCATATGGGTGCCATTTTAGGAATACAGTATACAAAAAATCACGTGTAATCATTCAGTACATTCGATCCTGTTACAAGTATGACTGTCATTTAGGCTACACAAACCATAGCACATTTTGGTGCACTTTAGGAGAACACTTTAGTCGTATGACCCAAACAACATGCTGTCGTTTTAAACGTAGAACTGCTGTTTTTCATATAATAGTCTATTTTTCAACACCATATAAATAAGTTATGACAAACTGCATCTTCCTTTCAACCATGTCTACTTCAATATTTGAATGAAACATTCTATAATAAAAATAATATAATTTGTAAAAAAGACTAATCAACATCCAAAAAAAAGCTATCGTCCACACAAATCTGACTAGAGAATCAACATCCAAAAAAATAGACAAATCTAATTGATCAGCATCCAAATCTGAGTAAACAAAATCAACTTCCATAAATTTCATAGGAAGATTGATGAACATCCAAAACTGACTAGACAAAAATCAGCATCCGTGCACATGTTTTCCAACTAAATCATTTCAAAACTACCATTTAGACAAATATAACATCAGAGTTTAAATCTTCTAACCACATAAACGTGCAAAATATACCAAAAAAATAATTATGGATCGAAATGCATAGCAAAAATTTCAGCAGCTAGTTTCTTCCTCCAACTTTCAATCATAGCATTGGACATAAGTTTCACGTCTAATCCAGCCGATAAAAGCTCTATGAACTTGATAAAGTATATCCCACAATCTTCCCTACGAATATATATTTGTCATAATAAATATATGCACTCTCAAAATAAGTGAAATCTAAAAAATTTTAAAGATAGATTATTTTCGCATTGTTTTGTTGTGGAACGTCTGTATGTCGGTGCCATAAAAACTGCTTGTGAGGGTAGTTTTCCCCGAATAGAAAACTTTCTTTCATCATTCTAGGAATCACCTTTATAATTGGACGCATGATTTTCTGCAGTTTTTCAAAACGTGTCAAACTCTTCATGCTGTCATATACATATATAGTTCCTTCGGCAAAGTCCACTTTAAGTGCAATCCAGTGCTTCATTTCCACATTGCAGGGAATATACAAAGATGTACAAGAATCCCATCACTTGCTCCATTCTGGATTTTTACCATATATATATCTTGTCATATTTTTCATCCATTTAAAGTCTTCTACTGGCTTTTTTTGTTTCTTATGCAGCTCAAAATCTTCAAACCTCTTGGTGCACATGTTAGTAAAAGCACAATCCAAAATTGCACAATCTTATGGGAACACAATAGGATATGTATGTATTCGTGCCCTCATCAACAACAACGCTATGTCAACGTGCTGCAAATGTATAAAGCTATTTAAGAACGAAATGAAGTATGAGAAAAATATAGAATGCTAAAATACTTACATCACTATCGAGCCATTCAAATTGCTTCTGAATTTCAAGAAATGAACTTTTTGGCTTCGTGAACAACATCATTTCCACATGTTCACTGCATAAAATAAATCACATAAGAACATATATTACAACTTCACAAAAATAATTAATGTAAGAATAGTTACCTGTCAGGTGCATTAACCAACCAATTCTGTAAGTCATCTACCTTAGTCGGATCTAGCTTTCGAAATGGGTCAAATGCATTTACTTTGTGAAGCTTCCTCCACTTCTCCGGATTTGTAAACGGAGATTCAAGAACAAGTGACCTTTTATTGATTCTCATCCTGCGCTCAATCTGACTTGACTTATCAGACTCATCTTCTACCACTGTAAGGATAGACTCCATTACATCACCATGTGATATAAAATCCATCGGTACACATGTATCTCTCTTTTCCATACGAGTTTGATCATCATTCGACAAATCTGTTGCTTGTCTTTTCTCATTTTCCACTTCAATGGGATTTGGACAGTTATTCATATCATCTGCTTGTTTTTATTCATTGCCATCTGCGGACAACGTTGCTTCTTTTACAACAACTGGTTCATTTGCTAACACATAATCTTCCACTTCTCTCTCGTCATTGCCATCTTCATTCTCATCATTTTGAACTTCTACATGTACAAGTGGATCCTCATTTATATCACATGCTTCTCCAGTATTCATAAATTCACTACGAAAAGGATAGTGATATGTGTAAGGTGTTGTTGAAGGGTTAGAATTCCTAATCCACTCTACAACAAATGATATCTTCTCATCAATTTGTTTACACAGGGATGTAACACAATCAAACCTTTGGTCTATGTAAGATCGCATCTCGTCTATCTGCCCTTCATTTTTCCTCTCTAAAATCTCTATCATCTATAGTAACTGCATTCTCAATTCCTGAGCGAACTCATCTCTAGATGGATACAGAGATGGATATGATGTAGATGGCCCGGGATGAAATGTATGAGCATCTGTAGAAGTCGGTGGCCTATGAAAAGAAGATGGATCCCGAGGAGATGTAGAGGCATTAGGAGACTGGCAAGTTTGTTGAGGAAAATCAACACGAATGGACGAATCTGCTACATTTTCCTTATCCACAAAGATATCAACTGTTGGATCCTCTACTTCATCCTCGAATCAATGAATCTCTGTCCAATATGCTTTGGAAGCCTCTTTCGATGTAGGCTTCAATGTGCAATGAACAACAATCTATAGGAAAAATGAGAGGCCCACTTAGTTGTTATAAAGTATACTATATATTTTGATGTACATTTAAAATTTACTTACATTTGGTTCGTCCATACTTGCACCAATATCCTTGGAGTTGGGCATTTCAGAAGAATTCCATCCACATATTCTGGGGAGGTCAGCCTCCTGTAGATTCTCACCATATCTCCGTCCAATAGATGGTATGGCTTCATAGACCCAAATCTACATAAGATGCAAAATATTACAATATAAACAAAATGAATAATAAATTGTGATTTTAAAAACATTACCTACAAGGCGAGTGGAAATCCATAAATTGAATATGGATATTTCTCATTATGTATCAAGTATAACTTCACCAACGATTTTCAATCTCTCGTGAATACATCTATTGTATGGCCAAATGTCTTTCTCCCCCAAGGATAACTATTAAAAGCATCCAGGTCATCAACCATTGACAAGTGTTCTAAATTTATGTATGTGTAGCTTTCTTTGGGCAGTAGTACCGTTTCCAAAATATTTACAAGCCCAATTTTGTACTTATCTTCCATACGCACTTTGCAACTTTCAATAGCTTCCTTCAAATTGTACACCGTTATGCCTTTCTTACACTTTTTAAAGTGTTTCTTCACTAATCTATCATTAGTCACAATATGGGGCTCCAACGAAGGCTCCTCACTAGCTCTCAACCCCGTTATCAATGGGAACTCGTATAATGAAAATCGTGTTGGTTTACCTCCAATTGAAAACCAAATCTCATTTTGTTTTTTGGTTACCATCATTCTCAATAAAAGTTGGTGGACTAGCTGTGCTGAAAAAAGTATACACTTCATTCGATATAATTGTCCGAAATAAGATTCCATCAGCATTTCTTGATGAACATCATCTAACATTTCCCGAACATAGTCAAGTTTTTTAAGGGAAGACTTCTGCGAAGGCCTGACTTTAATTTTATGTTCAATGGGAATCACATAGTCAAATGAGCGTTTCATTTCTGTAATGAAAAACATAAAATGATTATGTTAAGTTATCAGAATTACATAAACGGCAGAGTGACATTTTCAGAATTTCTAAAGCAGACGTGAAGATTTCAATTGACTACTATCATTCTGCTGCAATCACAAGTTTCCACTAAAAGCATAGATGATAAAAAAACATTTTCGGCTGCAAATCACAAGTCTTTGCTGGAAATTTTCAACCAACTATACTCCAACCAAATAACTACTAAACTCATGACAAGTGCATTTCAGAATGAAAATAAACAATAGAAATACCAAAAATAAGATATTAAGTGAAAGAAATGAGAAGAAATAATAGTAGTACCTTCTAGATATCAGGTTTAGTCCATGACACCCAAAGAACATAAGTTTGACACAAAATATTAAGGATCAATTTAAGATGAACCCATTTATGAATTGGAATATAAATGCCTATTCTATGTGGGACTACAAGATAGACATTTTCATATGTACACAATAATTAAATGCCTGAAATATAGATAAGGATAGCTGAAAGTTCCTAGATATTATAAAGTCTATAAAAAAAACAAACTCAAGCAAGAAATCATTTAAAAATGATCAACCAACGGTTGGAGCTATGAATGGAATTGGTATTTTGTCCTAATTCTCATGGCCTCATTACCAAACAGTTGGGAGCCCATGAGAGCTGCAATTAGCAATTCAATCTGAAGTGCAAAATTGAAGTTTAACAATGTCAATTCAACCTGCAATTATTTCCTTGATAATTGGTTAAACTGGATAGAATCTCAGAAGTCGAAGGCTCTACAAGACAATATGATGAGTAAGTTGGTTTTTGTTTTACCAGTACATCAACCTTAACCTGTCAAAATATAGATTTAAAAGACCAAAAGAATTCTTATACTGAAATTAGGACAGGCCTATTTCATCTTGAAAGTTTCATTATAAAGAGGATGGTTACGGCATCTGCTAGTCTTCTGCCTCTCTTTCAATGTAAAATTCTTAGCTAACCATATGTCCATAGTCAACGAATGAAAGCATATAAATGTGAGATATTGGTGATTTTTTTGGAGTTCTACATCATAATCTATCATTTTATGATGCCAATGGTACTAGCTCAGTACACAGCAAAAACTACAATGGAAAAACACTTTGAGCTTACTAGATATTAATGGAACATTCATTATATAGGAAAGAGAATGTAAATCAGGAGAAAACGTATTCTGCATTTAAAGTAGAAAAGCAGCCAAATTAGTGCTTTCAAAATGTTTTAGTTCGTCAAAACCCAAAAAATATAATTCTTTCTTTTTTTCAAAATGCAACAACAGTCTAAAAGGCATTTTTGATCCAATCTTATTAACAGAAGTACAAACATTATATTCAAAGTATCTACGTGAAATACAACTAATATAAAAAAATCCACCAACCTTGGCAATGCCTTCAATTTGATCTAGCAAAGATATGATATGCCGTAAAGTAACAGATCGATACCATAATTGATGTCACTGCTTATTACGTGCTCCAAGAATGTTTTTTGCCACCACTAAATCAACCTTTAAGACCCCAATATCTTGACTAGATTCACTAAAAAATCGTAAAATCTGAAGGTAATAAATGATTAACAATAACAAAAAAAAAAAAGATGGTTGAACCGATTTATATACAAGAAAACAGGAAAAAATGATTCTTTTAACTCTAAATTAGCTAGTTCCCCAAAATTTAAAAAAAATCTCAAGGAAATTCGTTTCTATTCATTAGAGACTGTTATTTTAGAATTTTGCAAAATGCTGACTACTTTTAGTCACTAAGCTATTCCAAATCCTCAGTGAAAAAGACAAAACATATATCAGATAAAGTTTAAAAACACTAGATTAACTTATGATCTTGCAATTGCCTAAATATTGTAACTAAAGTAATTGAACCTGACTATGATTACTTTACAATTTATTCCTACTTAATTTGACTAATAGGTCTCTTCTTGAAAAATTATCATTGCTTCAAAAGTTAACTAAAGTTGCTATTATCGTTGCTATTGAATAGGATCTACCAAGTGGAACATTTTTGGTGCCTTATCAATGCTTTGATAAGATCAATTTGATCGACAGAACAAAGTATTGCTATTGAATATAGGCTTTTAATAGCAACAATAAGTTCTTTTACATTCAACTTAAAAGCAAAGATAAGTTCTTTTACATTCAATTTAAAACTAGTTAGGAGGTAGTCAAGACTTAGTACTCAACATGAATGTAGCTTTGGATACCAGAAAATGAAAATTTTACATGGTTTATTATGCATGAAAATACCCAAAAATCTAAGGTTTAAGAGGGTTATAGTTCTCCCATTTGCTATAGTTGAGATGCAAAGAGGATGTTGAACACGTCCTTCAAAATGCAAGATTTAAACTTTTCTTTCTAGAATGATTTTGTATTGTGATTGTTGGACTCTAACA
Organism: Olea europaea var. sylvestris; assembly: GCF_002742605.1. Taxonomy (NCBI): domain Eukaryota; kingdom Viridiplantae; phylum Streptophyta; class Magnoliopsida; order Lamiales; family Oleaceae; genus Olea; species Olea europaea. The sequence goes on along the minus strand of NC_036237.1, from coordinate 11,906,851 downwards.
TTCAAGTATATACATAGGCATACAAATCACAAAAGAAAGAAGAATGTTAGGATTGTGCACCCAATGCATATTTGTATAAGTATATCAACTTTTCAAGGATATTAAACTAGATGTCTAAGAAATTAGGATATAAACCAACAACAGGGACATGGAACTAGACATAAAGGTGCCTACTTCTATACTAACAAAGTAGGGACCTCACAAAAGGTATATTAGGTCCGAAGCATTACTTAATTAAAAAAAAAAAAAAATCTCTTATAGAATGACATAATACCCCTCATTCAGTCAAGAAATTGAAAGCTTTAGAAAAGCAACTTGTAAATAGCAATATACCAAAATTTTACCCAAGTACACATGAACTTCTAAAAATTAGTATACCAAGGTTTTTCCATACAATTATTGGTCAGCCAATAACTCTATATATCGCTAAAAATTTCATACCTGAGGATAGTCTAATAGGCTATTGGTTCTTGGAAATGGAACGAGGGAATAACTTTTCAATGATTCGCGACAATGGAGGTAGCGATTCACGAGGGGGCAGTACTAGTTAGCAACCGTATGGCGTAGTGTCGTTCAAGAGGAAGTTCTCAAAAGAGATTGTCGCCTTCTTCAAGAGAGGAGAAGAATTTAGGGTTATCAGTGTTTCATTCAATTTGGGCCAGGTCCGTAAGGAAGAAGGGAAATTGTAAATTTACTGTGATGGAATATGGATAATTAAGGTAATTTGTTAAATTTGATTAAAAATATTTATTTTAAAACTTTAATTCTGGTCAAAGGCTATATTTGCAAAATGTGTTATGAAAGTGGCTATTTGACCCAATTTCCACCTTTTTTTTCTTGATAAACAAAGTACGGAACTATTCCATTCCAGCTCTTGGTCTGATTCAACACAGCATGTCTCTGTATTTGTACACAATCTGTTCCATAAAAACTCAATCAGAATTTCCAATTTTGACACAGCGATGACTTTAATGTGTCATGGCGACGTTTTTTGATGCAAGCAAACTGTTCGATAAAATCCCTGACGGATAAAACTCAAACCAGTTTCCAATTTTACAAATACTAATCGCAGTAATGTTCCCAATACGTGATCGAACAATCTTTCACTTCCATCAGATGATTTCAAGATGTTGCAACGTGGAAAATTCAGCTACAAACGAGTTGAAAAACTACCCTTCTGCATTATGATCGGCTGGAATTCGGGTTATGTGGAGCTACCAAGAAGGCTTAGCAAGTCTGATAAAAAGACGTGTTAAATGATATTAATGAAGTGAAACGTAAAGCTAGATTGGTAAAGAAAGAGAGAGAAGTGGTTTGAGAGATCAGTTTACGCCCTCCTGAAAATGGGCTGTTGGTAAAAGAACTAATACCAGTTGCTCACGAAGTTTTAGCTGCCAGAAGTGAGTTATTCACTTGCATTTCCAGAGTTACTGATAGCATACCTATTTAATCTTGCAGGTACATATAAATTAGGTATGGGTTGGGCAGAGCTGTTTCCCATAATGAGCGGCTACAACTGGATCAAATTCCAGCCGTCATGGAACTTTCAGGCTGGTGTGGACACTCTCGAGTACCCAACAAGAAGAAGAGAATTCCCTGTTTACCCGTGTCGGGAAGATAGTAGATTTCGAAAAGAGGTTCCCAAAAAATGATTTATCCGGACAGGACAGACGCCTTCGGCTTTTGGGAGATGGCAGAGAGGCTGGATGACGGTGGAAAATCTTCGAATTTCCCTTATAAGGAACATATGTTAGGACTATAGCAAAATGATTACAACTTCGTCTTTGTAATATAGAGATAACAAAATAACAATAAACTCTCTCTCATAATAGGACGTTCTCTTCTAAACAAAGGAAAGACTACAAGCATTTAAAAGAAACCTCTCTCTCAAAAATTTCATTTCGATGGAGTAAGATTTGATAATATCACAACATCGGGGAATGGAATTATTGTCCGCAAATCATTAAGGAGAATTTTTTGGTAGCGATGTCCAAGCATTTTCCTTATTTTTATACCACTAAACACATTGAAGAGCTTGCAACGTTGCAATTCAATTGGCTAAGTATGTGTTTGAGCTACATTATTTTCAAAGAATACATTTTGGAATAGTAAATTGATGAAAAATTTATTATTAAAAAATGATGAAAATTTTTCTCTTTGCATGTAATATTATTTTATTGAATGATATTGCATCCATTGACAGGGTTAACTACCTCCCGTTTCTCGAAATACTTATCTTGCATGGGCCCATTCCTATTTATAAGTAGGGGTGGGCGTGGGTCGATTCGGTTCTAAAGAAAATCGAACCGAACCAAAATTTTCGAGTATCTAGTAAATGAAATCGTTGGGTCCAAATATAATTATGGAACCGTTCGGGTTCGATTCCATTCGGTTCAATTCAATTCCGTTCGGTTCTGTACTATAATTAAATTTTTTAACATTTATAATAACATTATATAAATACAACTAATGATATATTCAATGGTTTTGGAATGTCAGAGACTAGTAGACTACTTTGTTCAAATGATCGCTACTATCAAAGTTTCGGTCGGCGGAGGTCACAGCTTCGATCGGAGGTCATAGCATCGGTTGACGATTGTATATGTTTTGGAATGTTAGTGAGGCTGCGAGAGTGAGTGCAAGAGTTGAGACAACATTATGCACTTTAGTTTAGGCGTTTAGGGTTATTTAGTGGATTGGATCTTGTTGGGCTAAGAAATGAAACAATAAAATAGATAATTGGGCCAAAAATTAAAAAAATTAGAAATGAAACAAATTATTGGGCCAAAAATTTGAATTTAGAAATTGTTAATTTGTCAATTTGTTTAAAAAAATTAAAATTAAAATTAAAATAATTTGATTTACTCAATATAAAAAAAATTAGAAAGATTCGATTTTTCGATTCTTAGTCTAGAACCGAACAGTACCCGTCGATTCTCAATTCAGATACCCGTTCGGGTATTTAATTTGACAAGAATCGTCGAATTCAATTTAGTTCGGTTCGAGTTCGATTCAGTCGGTTCGGTTCAGAAAATTTGCCCAACCCTATCTGTAAGTGAATTCCCTTTCTAGGCAAAAGTTAATGATTATGTGTCCTATATATAAAGGGTTATGCTTTTTCAACATGTCATCAGACAATCGGCCAATGAGGGGCCGACGTGGACAAGGGCTTGTTTAAGAAGACAAATCCATATATAAAAAAGTAAAGCTATTTGCAGTCGCTCACTGCGACAGTTATCCTACGTGACATACACATGACAGGTAATTATTTGATGCATTAATGTGGAAATTTTTTATTCATTAATGCATCAAATAAACCACCTATCATGTATATGCCACGTAAAACGATTACCGCAGTGAACAACTGCAAATAGTATTATTCTATATAAAAGTAAAAAGTAGCGTACATGCTACATATTTTGAACACCAAGAATCGCTTTACCACCTCCCTTAAAGGAATGCCATCCTAATTTTATCCTTTCGAATCAAATTAATTCCACACAACATTCTTCATTGTTTAACGTTGTTTAGCCCGCCTAATTGTTTTTTTAGTACAAATTAAGTGCCAAAAGACCATTGTAGCAATAAATGTTAACGTTGTAGCTTATTTAGCTCCCTTCGTAAAATACACCGAAGGCCCCAACCTAAAATTTCATTTTTTTCTCAGATTGCTTATTGAACTTAAACTTACGTACGATTAGATGGCCAATCCGTCTGAATTGTTTAACTAACGGGAAAAGACGAGATGGCAATTTGTTATTTGCCAATTAAGCTCTCCAATCAGCATTTTTATATTTTCAAACTGACAAACAAGGACAAAATTACCAGATTATAACAGAAGTTCTAAGTCCAGTAAAAGTAAGAATCTTGCTGGGGTGCCAGGTAGGTGTTCACCAACTACTCACAAACATGGGGGTGGGTATTTTTTGGGTATTCTTTTATACAGGTGGGTCCCACAGTAGTCGGTAGGGATTCAGTAAAAACTCTAAAAGTAAAACTCTAATATGTAATTATTGGTTGACAGCCCTTGCTGCCCACCCACATGGAAGTGCCAATTCATGAGCAAACGACAAAAATGAATTAGTAGCCATTGAAATAGAGACAAACATCAGTAGGACAGTCGCAACACCCTATCAAGGTGCGCCACCTCGACGGTTGGCCTACACACCTCAAGGTGGTTGGCCCATCACACACTCTCGAGGTGTGTGGGCCACCCACCGAGGTGGCACCTCGGCGTGGTGCGCCCGCTCCACTGAAGATTTAGTCATTGAAATATGCACAAGTACGCTGTCAAAACACAAGGGGTACTGATCTGAAGTCCAAGCAAGGCCTAAAAGGGCATAGGGTAAGGCAATGCCTGGAATTATAGCACCAGATGAGGGATGCTTTGAACAGTTACTACGGAAAGTAGCCTGCCGCAGTTTAATAGATTTCATGAGCAGGAGCACAGCATAACAACATAACAATCTGCAAGCTCTAAAGTCACGAGGGTAACAACTGCAACGGACAATATTGCTGAAAAACCAATACAGCTCGACAAATAATAACTACAGTATTGAAATTTGAAATATTTTTAAATCCTTCATAAGATATGCATGAAATACAAATCATACATGCAGCAAACCAAGGCCAGAGACAGCGATAGTGCATCTCGAATTCCAAAAATTTGTCCACGAAACATAACACACACATGATGGTTCCAATCTGCTTATAACATGTAGCCGACTCACAGGAAAACCTAGATAGGAAAGATGATACTTATGCAGAACTTCTGAATTCTTCATATCAATCTACAGCCATTTCTTACCTGTTTAAAACATAGAGAAAACAAAATCCCCTTAGACCAAGAAAAAACAGAATCACTTCCATCATATGGTGTGATTTAGAATAAATAAAACCTAGAGAGACTCCTGCTTCTACTTCGGCTGAGACTCTTGCTTTGGCTACGGCTTCTGCTAGCACTGCGCCTAGGTGGACTTTTACCTGCCCGTTTCTGGCGCTGAAATTCGGCAAAATCGAAACAAAGTGGCAACATAAAAAGCACAGAAGCAGAACCATACTTGACTCCAGTTCAAAGATTAAATAGCACTAGATAGTATTAAAAAAGAAAAGGAAGCTAAAATTTTGTTCATGCACTTGAGAGTTGTCAACACATCAACAGAAATCAGAAAGAGAACGGAGCACCAGTCAATGAGATAACATGTAGGAAGTATTTAACCACTAAAAATTTGAACTTACAGATGGAGATGGGGACCTGGATCTTGATGGAGATCTGCAAAAGTTCCAGAAACAACCCAATTTAATATCCACTTGTGCCTCTTAACAACTTTGCTCCATGAGCCTTGATGCCACATCCACGTCAGTGTCACCATGACCAAAATGCATAAGAGGAAACTTGCAAATATTTTAGCAATTTGTGGGGGGAAAACTTAAAATAGGGGGCAAAATATGTCCACCTAAAGAAGGAATCTAATTAAGAAAGAAACAGAACCTCAAATATAAAGCTAACAAACGTTCTTTAAAAGACCGATCAAGAAGCCAAAAGAACCAATAAAGAACTTCGATAGTATGCTTTGGTAGCTTAACAGCATTGGCGACAATGAAAATGTTCCCACTGCAAATAGAGGGTGTTTCCATGTTCAAAGGGCAATTCACAGTCCAGCTTTACTCGCAATCCAGTATCTTCTTTGTTTCCAATCTAGCACCCATGGACATTTGCGATGCTCATTAGAACACAGACACCAAGAAGGATTCGAAAGCTGCCATCGATAAAACATCATACCTCCACTAATAAAAGATATGTAGGCAATTGAACCATATCCCACGAAGATCCTAATGTGCAATCCCCAAATTGCGCATACAAGCCATATCTAAAAAACAAAGAAGGTGATTCCAATTTGAAAAGAAAAGAATGAAAATGATGATTCCTTGATGATACATTTTCTCAATGTCACACTTCAAGCACAATCCAAGAGTGAAACACTGGAGGAAAAGAATCAGAGAGAGGGGCTAGATGAGGGGAGTCTTCAACTACAAATAACTAACGGTATTCATGATTTAAGATATGCTCAGCTTCCGGAAAAGCTCCGACATTTCTGTCACTGGGAAAGGCCTGCTGAAAAATATCAAAGCTACAAGCATTTGTTCAGCTCTTTGTTTATAAGAACTCAAAAGTAGTACATGCACCTTTTTGTGGAGACAGACCAATGAATAAATCAATTCCTTTTAGCCATTTAGACATGATTGTAAAGGCGTGGTCTCTAAATAAACCGAAATTTAAACATTTATATGTGCTGGTGATATGAGGAATCGATTTCAGATCTAAAAGATCATCTAGAGGTGCAAAATGGACAGTTCCAGTTTTCATGACACTCACCAAGGACCCGGGACCAGCGTGTCCCTTGCAAGCCTGAACTTATCATATTAATTCTATTATTTTTCACATTGGACTCATGAACATGCAGAAAAGCTGAGCTCAGCTGAAGTTGGCACTTTGTACGCTCATGAAACATTCCGAGCTCAAGACAAGCCCAACCCTCCATCAGCTCAGTTCATAGGCACCTCCAACTCCGATCCAACAAATTTGCAGAAACTTGACTAACCCACTGGATGTGATGATACCGACCAGTGGTACCATGTAAGGAACTGCGTTGGAACTATGTTCAAAAGATGGGCAGGATCTGATGGCTGTGAAGCTGGAAGTCTTGAAAAACTAAGCATCAATGGTGAATCAAAAAGCTGAAATTTTTGGGTTCAGGATATTCAAAGTGCTGAATAGAAGAAAAGGGGCCCGTAACACATATTTGAGCTCCAAAAGTTCATGGAACACACACCAACTCGACAAAACAAAACATCCCACCAAAAATGCATGTTGGACAAATTATCCACCAATGAAACTTGGCTTATTCATCTAAGCCATGATGTAAAATACGGTCATTTCTCTTTAAGATGATGAAAGTAATTTAAACGATAAAAGTACAAATCAGTTTTGATATGACACAAAAAAACAGAATAATGAAAAAATAGACCTAAAAAAGAGATTAAAAATCAACTCATAAAAAATTAGAACATTCAGCACGAAGAATCCAAGGCATTGGACATAAAGGAGGAGGAAAGGTCAATGACCAATAAAGAAGCACTCTGATGTAAGTAAATCCTTCAGACAACAAGTGATGAATTCAACGAAGATGGTTACCTAGATAGAGAGCGTGCTTTCGACCCAGAGCGAGACCGAGAAGACAGAGACCTTGAACGGCGTGAAGATTTTCCCTTGGGTGACTTGCTGCTAGGATATTGATGAAGTTTATAAATATATTATTAAAACCAACAAAACCAAAGACAACAACAATGATTTCTTATTATAACATTATCAAACCTTTTGCTCCTGCTTCGACTTCGGCTCTGGCTGCGACCATTGCTTCTTCCTCTTGAGCGAGAACGGCTACGGCTGCGACTTCTGGAACGGCTTCCATCATATTCCTTCACCTGTCGTCAATGAAAGGGCATACATAGAGCATGCACATTAAGAAAGCATTTTAGATGTACCAGGGCATAAAATTAAACATTTTGAAGCATACCCGAACTACGGATCGGGAGAAAGCATTTCGAAACTCAGAATCATCGAGCTTCTTTATCTGTAATTATGGAAAAAAGGTTCCATGTAGCAGTCAAGTGATAGATGTTCCAGATATACAATCACACATAAGAACAAACAAGAATTAGTCATTTAGAACAATAAACATTGGAAGAAAAAACAAAAGATAACTTACGGCATATTTCATGTCATCATAATTTGTATAGTCCACTATCCCCGTCTTTCCTGCTAAACCAAAAGTAACAGATGCTTAAAGAATGCTCAACCAAAAAAAATATAAAATAAAATATCCATAACAGCTCAAATAAACCAATGCTAACTTCAAGGCTGCTCAGAACAGACAAAAAAGTAACAAACTTAAACACAAGACTGTAAACGTAATGGTTCTGACCTTCAGCCTAATTATAACAAAAAGAAAATTTAAAAGAACATAAACAGAAGATGATTAAAGAAGTACATGATAAGCTACACGAAATTATAATACATGGAAACAGAACTCCGAGTGGATGGAGAAAACAGATTGATTTAGTGATTGATCAATTCCATATTTAATAAGGAACTAGGATTGTTGCCATTGGAAGCAAGAATATTCACCAGTATAGTCAAAGGAGCTTCAGTCACCATAGTTTTGAACTTTTAGAAACTTATAATGCCTAACATTATAAACAAGTGAGATCAAAATTTAGCAGTTAAACACAGTACAATCTGTAATCAGTATGAACATAGGTGTCAGTTGAAATAGCAACAACTATTTTCTTGATAATTAGCCTATTTTAAAAATGGAACTAAGCCATATAGGCTTCCAGCTGGATCAAAGGAACCAAAAAGAACAATGCCTGTGAATTGCGATAAAATCCTCTGAGTTGCTTGCTACTGAATATAGACGAAGAAGACAGGTCACTAGGTTAGTATATAGCAAATTCTCCAATGCAGAAGCACAGGGCAAACCACAATATAACAAGCCAGTGCATTACTGTGATATAGCAACACCAAGAATGTTTCCCCCAGCAGCAAGAGGCCTAGAGAATGTCTGGGTGCAACTTATGAGGGAGGAAAAGTATTCTCTCGCATTTCTCTCTCATGCTTATAAACTCACTTAAAAGTTGCACGCAAACATGATTGATAAAACTGCCACTAAACTGGAGAAATAAATCTCATAAGAATATTTCAGCAATACAATCAGAAGGCCTCGGAAAGATCTACAAACACCAAAAACCCACATCTTAACGAACAGTCTCATCCTACACTGTTAGTTATCTCCGAAAACTCATCAAGCAGTTTAAAGCAGACTTCAAGATGCCAAGTATAAATAGATTAACTTGGTCTTAATTTCAATAGTAAGAACAACTGAAATAGGATCTCAGACACAGGTCTTCTATTCACGTGTTTGATATGCAAATGACACAAATATCCCAAAATGGCCAATGGCGCACACTATAAGAAGAAATGTTGCGTGTTAGTCAAAATAAAGCCAAAAAAAACATAGGGTCGCCAACAGTAGTAAAAGCTCCATGATGCTTATCCAAAATAGGTAATATAATACCAGTGGGTCCAAGTCATAGTCATAAAGAATATTTACAATAACAAAACCCAAATATAGTTCACATTCGAATCATGTCATATTGCTTCGAAATTCGAATCGCCTACAGTGCTGTATGCAGGCAAATAGAATACAAACGATTCTTTTTGAGCCTGGCCCACCGACTTAACATCTCCTCTTGCCTCCATAACACCTTCATGTCCACCCACCCCAAAAATACAAGATAAATAAATAAACGTTGGTGTTGTCCAAATCCTCCACCAGCTGAAATATTAAAATGAATCGTAATTGCAGAAAAAGTTCACTGAATCATCTTACCACTACCCTCATGGAAAACTTGGGAGAAGCACACATCCCCTGCTCGACGCATGTGATCCTAAATAAGAAACATGTGATACCAAATTCAAAAAGCCTGACATCATAAAGCTAGCAGTGTACATGTCTCAAGATAAGTGACGAACTAAGACTTACCTTCAGATCTTGCCAAGAAGCAGAATTGGGCAATCCAGTGACTAACACTGAAGAACAAGGTCAAGTGATGCATACACAAAAGATGTGTTTATTATAGTAATTTTAACCGTCAACAGTCACTTTATGAAATGATATACCCACCTCTATACTCAGAGCGCCTAGACACTCCACCACGAGGACCTCGACTACCGCTATTGCTATTGTAACGATCAGTTGATGATGAGTTACCACGCCCACCATGCGCAAGCTCCACCTGAGTAGATTCAAAGCAGAAGCAAATTTAAGTAATCGATGAGTACTAGTGGAAAAGAAACAATGGAATAAAAACTAACCCGCAGCCGGTGTCCATCAAAATCATAACCATCACGCCCACGAATAGCATCTTCAGCATCACGAGCCTCTTCAAACTGTTGTGAGAACTATGATAGATCAAAACACACACGTATGAAGATAGATTTCTTGAAAGAGATCAGACTCACCTCAACAAAAGCATAGCCAGGAGGCCTAGGTGGAATTTTCAGATCAATATGAGCAATTGGTCCATACTGCAATAAGAACCCCAAATACAGTATAAGCCTTGGAAAACTATAGGTAAAATAAAGTTCACATTCAAACCCATTAGAAACCATAGAAATCAATCTTATGAATGGACTAATTAGACTCCTATAATCAGATAAGCGTGCACTTTTTGGTGGCTTAATATCCCTTAGTCAAGGAAGAGAAGGGGTTCATCTCAATTTCAAGTTTGTCAATAACTCCACTTTGAATTAAATTTTGCCATTTGTATAAAATTATTGAATGCATGTACATAAGAAGAGGTTGTACCTGTTTACCTAACTCATCTAATTCATGTAAAACTCAGAAAACATGCATGCATGTGCTCAGACTGAACACGCTCACCAACATTTTCATCGGTGACATCTCCTTTTCTTCCTTGCTCTTTTCCTAAATCAACTCTCCCTACTAGAGGCATGTTAAGAAGGCTTCTAAAAATTATATTCTCCATCACAATTTTTGTCATCATTCATCCCTGAGGCAAGCATATTCTTCAACACGGAACATCCAGGGATGTGGATTTTGCCAGACTTCGTGCAATAGCTTTAGGAGTTAGGATATTGAGTGATAAATTATTACCTTACTGGCTCATATGTTATTTACCAGAGGAAATAACTTAGTCTCGGGAGCTATAGTGGTGTTCAGCAAAAATCTTTCAACTTATACACTTCCATACCCTTTATGTCAAAACAGAAAAATGCACAAAAAAAGGACCTTTTCATCTAATTATCCATCAGCATGCTTCCAACTTACTAAATCCATGACCAAAACAATAGGACACACCCACACGCACCAATGCACCAGTGGATTAAGTAAAATCGAATTACCTCAAGAACAAGACAATTAAAATAATGCAAATGAAATTACAATCATATAATCTTTAGTAAAAATCAACATGGAAGAACAAGAGGGTGGAAGAAATAAGAAATGAAATTCAAATCCAAATTCATATAAATTACCTTGTAAAACAAATCTTCCACTTCCCTCTCACGAATGTCACCGGGAAGGTTGCCAACATAAAGGGTTCTGCTTGATCGACTCATTCTTCCTAGTGAAATTCAAGCAACATCAGAAAAAATAAAACAATTCAAAAAACACAAAACCAGGAATTTGGAGCATGTTGACATATCCACGGATATTAAGATTGCAGAAATAGAAGCATCACAAAGAATTGTATAAATTCAATTTAAATTGCAAAAATGAAACGAAAGGAGCAATAAAAGTTAAAAAAAAAAAAATTAAAAATTAAACACTGTTATCAACAGCACCACGTAATCATCGACAATCCGTTTTCGAAATCAGCAAAAGAAATTGATCGATAAAACATTTATCTAAAAAAATTCCCTCGACTGATACCATACATAAGAATAGCGAGAAAAAAGTAGTACACGGTTGGCGGCCTCAATTAGGAAATTAATTGCCGAATTACTAGCACTGCTTTATAACTGAGATATAGAATCTTATAAATTAAATCGATAATTTTTCAGGTATTGAAATTGGGAGTTTACCGTAGGTCGGATAGCGCCGAGAGATTCGAGTCGAGAGTGGAATGGAGTTTGAAGATTAGGGTTTTGAGGCGTACTAAAGTTGCGTTGCGTCGCGTCGTGTATTTTACAAGAAAATAATGTAGATTAAATTGCGCATGTTGTCTCCAACTTTTACCTTTTCTCACTTCTATCTTCAACCTTTATTTCTTAACATTTATATCTTTAACATTTAACAAATTAACCCCTTGATAATAGTTTCATCCAAACTAACCTTCAATATGGCTTGAAATGTCTTGCCTTGAAGTTTATGTAAAGAAGAAAAATAAAAATTAGAACATTGATCATCTTCGTTATCCTAATATATTGCACAATTTCTCGACTATTCTTACATATCACCAAGTCATAACTGTCACCTCCATGACAGCCCAGCTCGTCGCGAGTGTTTAAAACATTAGTTGTGAGTTCTTTAAAGTTCAGACTTCAAAATTTTTATTCACCGTAAGTGTTGAAAACAGTAGTTATGAGTTCTCGAGACTTGAAATTCTTATTCTTTTGAGAGTTTTTTTTTTTCCCCCTTTTTCTTTTTTCTTCCTTTTCTGTATAGCCCTTACAAGTGCCTTATTCTTGTAATTTTCCATGAGTGCCTTGTTTTGGTGTACAACATTTGAATTTTTATTCTTTTGGAAGTGTATTTTTTTGTCGAAACTTCTTGAATTTTATCTAAAGCAGAGTATTTTTCAGAATTTTATTCGCAATATTTAATTTTAATTAATTTTCTGATGAATTATCTCTTTTCTAAAGAAAAAGAAAAAAAGAGAGAGAACAAATTTTGAACATTAATATGTTGTGTTTTCTTCCGTTCCTTTACTAATATTGCTTCATTCGGTACTCCTAATTTTTCTACGAACAACATTCAGTGCTCCTAATTTAAATTATTTCTTCATTTCCCGTTTCAAATTATTAGAAATGATCTCCTACCCATGGTATGTATGATAAAATATGTCCACTGGTAATGTGACAATGTCATGTCAACGATCAAATTTATAATTTTTGACAATTCAATGTTAAATTGTCAGAAATTGTAATGTCATATCAGTAGTGAACAAGATACTCCTATATACCATGGATAAGAGATCATTTCTATTTACTAGTCATTGACACGTACGTTGCACGAATTTTGTATTTATTGTATTTTTATTAGCGTCAAAATTGTAGATTTTTTACTTCTAAGCAACTTCTTACATTTTACAAATATTTTTTGTCTGTATTTTTATTTGTTGATAATTTCTTACATAAAAGTGATTGTTGGAAATAAAATAGTGATAGCAAAAAATATCAACAAATAAAAATATTACTAATAAACAAATTTAAAGAAAAAATTAGTCTTTATGCTTGGAAGTCTCAATCCTCCATATTTCGGAGGCTTGATCTCTCCATAACAAGAGACTTGATCTCTCATAACAAACCTCCATATTACGAAAGAAAATCCTCCGTGATACGGAGGCTTGATCTCATTGAGAGATCAAGTCTTCATAATAAATATGGAGAGATTCCTTTAATTTTTTTTATTTAAATGATATTTTATTTATAGATTATTTGTTTAACATATAAGTTAATATTTAATTTTAAAAATTAAATATATCTAAATATTTACTCCAAATTTTTAAGTTAATATATTGTTAAGTTACAAGTAATTTTTACAATTATAAGTTTTTTTTTTTACTTTTAAATAACTTTAAGTGGTTTTTTTTACATATATTTATGGAATTCACACTTTTGCTCTTGAATTAACCCCCTCAATTAATTATTATTTAAACGGTTCATAAATATTTTGATTGATATTATTTTTTGGTCATCCAAATGGTTGCTATATACCTTTTACGTACATATATAAAAATAATGTTTTTATTTATTAACACATGAATATATTTATTTTTCGAAAAATGAGTTTTTATTATCATTTCATTTTTATCATGAAATGAGTCTAATCTTAATATGTTAGATTGTATTTTAAAATTACATAATCTATCAAATATAATTTTTATAAAGTAAGTTGTTTTTATAATTTTTTTTTTTTTTTTTTTTTTTTAAGTAAAGTAGTAGCCTCTGTGTAACAGAGGCATTAGGATCCATAATGGAGGCTCATGTCTTGAGCCCCCAAAATGGAGGCATCACTATTATGGAGGCTCATGCCGATGCCTCCGTAATTATGGAGGCTCATACTTGAGCCTCCGTAATTTGTTAAGCATATTATATTAAAAAATTAATTATTTTTTATTTTATAATTGTATTTTTGAAAATAAAATAAAAAAAAGTGATTATGAAATTACTAATTTTTAAATGTATTTTTTTGTTGAAAATAAAAATAAATTTTTATATTATTTGTAAAAAAAAATTATTGTAATTTTATTAGCATAATAAGAAGATTTATTATGTATTTTTATTTTTTACATTTTGTGAAAAAATTTGCTCATGGTGATTGACAAATATTATTCCATACACGCATCATACCAACAACATTTAAAAATAATAATTTTAGTATATATTAAAAAAAAATATTACGGAGGCAATGCCTCCATATTATGGAGCAAAGCCTCCATAATACGGAGGCTTTATGGAGGCCCAGCCTCCGTAATCCGGAAGCTTGCCTTGTGCAAGCCTCCGTATTTACGGAGGACAACGTATGTAAAAAGTATATAATAACCATTTGGATGATCAAAAAATAATATCAATCAAAATGTTAACGAACCGTTTAAATAATAATTTATTGAGGGGGTTAATTCAAGAGCAAAAGTGTGAATTCCATAAATATATGATTGAAAATATGTTTGAAGAAAAATAAATTTTAAAAAATGAAAACCAAATATGTTAACAAATAAATATATTTATTTTTAGAGAAATTAATTTTTATTACCATTTCATTTTTATCATGAAATGATTCTAATCTTAATATGTTAGATTGTACTTCAAAATTACATAATCTATCAAATATAATTTTTAAAATTAATTTTTATAAAGTAATATATTTTTATGATCTTTTTTTTTGGAAGGTGAAATATAATATTACTAAAAAATATAAAATAATTAAATTTTTATTAATTTTAAAAAATAAAATGTTATGAAGGCTCAACATGGAGGCCTCATGGCCTCCAGAATTTTGGAGGATTGAGCCTCCGTAATTCTGGAGGTCTCAACACGAGCCTCCGTTTACTTTAATAAAAAAATTACTTTGCTAAAAAAAAAAATTCATAAAAATAGATTATTTTATAAAAATTAATTTTAAAAATTATATTTGATAAATTATATAATTTTGAAGCACGATCTAACATATTAAAATTAGAATCATTTCACGATAAAAGCGAAACGGTAATAAAAACTTATTTTTCAAAAAATAAATATATTCATTTGTTAACATGTTTGATCTTCATTTTTTAAAATTTATTTTTCTTTAAACATATTTTCAATTATATATTTATGGAATTCACACTTTTGCTCTTGAATTAGTGTGGAGAAATAGAGAGGCATGACTGTAACGTGTAACAATGGAGAAGAGTAAATAGGGCTCTATGACATAATCCCCCATGCCGCGTAAATTGAGGAAAAGCAACAAAGTCACTGTATCAAACACATAAGATAAACGACGTCGTTGCTTTCTCTAAAAAAAAAAAAAAGCTATAGTGAGACAAAATGGAAGAATCTACTGTTCTTTCTACAGTAGTGAAACATTGTCCTTTTTATATAGTAGTGACATTAGCATTTATTTGAGCTCCATTTTTTGGGGTTAATAGATTTTGAAGAAGTGATTTTTTGAAAAAATGTGTGGTTAAAAATTATAAAAAAATTTAGATTTATGTATAAAATTATTTCATTAAGAGAATATATGATATAAAATAAGCTTTCAAAATAATAAATTTTAAGAAAATTGGGTTCAAACAAGGGCTATAGAATCTACTCAGTTCCATGGGATTTACTTGATTGTTCTACGGAATAATATCTTCACGGAGCGACAAAAAAATTTGTAGATTTAAGTTATTTGATAAAGATGAAAAACTTCAAGAGACTACGGAAAATTTTGGTCGATGGTATGGATAACGTGTTGGGGTTGTGCTCGAGAGTTATCTTTTTCTTTTGATAAAATAATATCCCTTTTTTTTTTTTTTAAAAAACATGCCTCCGAGATATATGAACTTAGGCCTAACTCCATTCTTGTAAGGACACCACTGGCACTCCCTTAACAAGAATTCTTAAAACAGTGATCCCTTTCCCTCTTCTATGCGTCTCCTAGCCTCTTCACTGGGCCTTTACGCTTTAAGAGGTCACTCAGGGTTTATTTTAAAAATAGTTTAAACTTTTAACTTGGAGTTAAGACATGCTCTTATCATATACTCAGTATGAAGCATAAAGCTCTTTACAAAAATCATAAAACTTTTACAAAATAAAATTTTATGAACAGAAATTGTTCTTACAAGATCTGGAACTAATATTAACTATTAGTACCATATCTTAGAACTATAAAGCATACCTACCGGAATGATCCATCGGTAGTTTTTAAAACAACATATTTTTATGGGATAATATTCTATCTAAGAATAAGAACCATTAAGAATTTTCCTTTCGGGAGAGAAAGAAAATTAAAACATATTTCAGAGAAACAAAAACTTGTAAAGAAAGAGAATGTCAATTAATAGAAAAAGAAGAATTGAAAAATTTTTTAGAAGAATATTATGAAAATTTTAAGGAAGAAGAAGAAATATGTTTAGATTTTGTAGAAATTGAAAAAATATATAATTTGTTAGTAACAGAACAAGATATAGAAAACATGATTAGTAAATTAGAAAAATTAGAAATTTTAGGAGAAAATATATTAAAATATTGGGAAAAAGATAAAGTTTTTTGTGAAATAAAAATAAAAAATCCAGAATATATAATTAAGACAAAAAATATTGAAACTACAAACCAAGATCAGGAAGAATTTAAGATGCATATAAAAGATTTATTAAAATTAGGAGTAATTAAAAAATCAGAAAGCCCACATAGATCAGCAACTTTTATAGTTAGAAAACACTCAGAAATTATTAGAGGAAAAAGTAGAATGGTAATTAATTATAAAAGATTAAATGATAATACAATAGATGATGCCTATAATATTCCAGATAAAACAGTTTTAATAAATAAAATTCAAGATTGCAATATTTTTAGTAAGTTTGATTTAAAATCTGGTTTTTGGCAAGTAAAAATGCACCCAAATTCAATAGAATGGACAGCCTTCACTAGCCCAAAAGGACATTTTGAATGGTTAGTTATGCCATTTGGATTAAAAAATACCCCTAATATTTTTCAAAGAAAAATGGATAGTATTTTTAATAAGCATAATAAATTTATTATAGTTTATATAGATGATATTTTAGTATTTAGTAAAAATAGGCGAGAACATAGAGGTCATTTACAGATTCTTTTTTCAGAATTTATTAGACATGGTCTAATTATAAATAAAAAGAAAATGTTTTTATTTAAAAAATATATAGAATTCTTAGGAGTAAATATAGGAAAAGGAAAAATAGAGCTACAACCTCATATAGCTCAAAAAGTTTTAGTTTTTCCAGATAAACTTGAAGATCTTAAGCAATTACAAAAATTTTTAGGATTAGTTAATTATGCTAGACCATTTATTAAAGATTTAGGAAAAATTGTAGGACCCTTATATGAAAAAATCTCACCAAAAGGTCAAAGATATTTTAATATAGAAGATATTAAATTAGTCCAAAAAATAAAAGAAAAATTAAAAGACTTACCTAAATTATCTATGCCATTAGAAATAGACTATTTAATTATAGAAACAGATGGAAGCATAACAGGATGGGGAGCAATTTTAATTGCAAAACCCAATAAATATGCAGATAAGGATAGTGAAAAAATTGTAAGATATAATAGTGGAAACTATAAAGAAAAAGGTAATATAAGTAGCATAGACTTAGAATTACTTGCAGTTAATTATGCATTAGATTCTTTTGAATTATTTATTATTTCTAAAAAAAAA
>NC_036237.1:11862832-11888706 GCF_002742605.1 Olea europaea var. sylvestris | reverse complement strand
GACACAATTATGAAACAAGATAAGGATATTTTCAGACATTTGACAAAAAATTATGGTGATAGACAAGAATTTTCAGACTAGACCCAACCACTTGAAGACTTCTGTCCAGATTTCAAGAAAAGATCAAGAATTATTGTACAAAAAGTAGAATCTTTACTGTTTTTTTTTTTTGAAAAATTTGTAAAGAATCTTATTATTTGATAAAGTAAGATTTGATAGGATAGCTTTTTACTGTTTTCTTTTTGACGTTTTGAAAAAAACAAAGATTCTTTGCTTTTGAAAAACGCTTTTTCTTTCTTTTCTCTCCTATATAAGGAGACCATTCTTTCATTTGTAAAGACACACAAGAAAATATATACAATACAAGTTTTTGTTTCTCTGAAATATGTTTTAATTTTCTTTCTCTCCCGAAAGGGAAATTCTTAATGGTTCTTATTCTTAGATAGAATATTATCCCATAAAAATATGGTGTTTTAAAAACTACCGATGGATCATTCCGGTAGGTATGCTTTATAGTTCTAAGATATAGTACTAATAGTTAATATTAGTTCCAGATCTTGTAAGAACAATTTATGTTCATAAAATTTTATTTTGTAAAAGTTTTATGATTTTTGTAAAGAGTTTTATGCTTCACGCTGAGTATATGATAAGAGCATGTCTTAACTCCAAGTTAAAAGTTTAAACTATTTTTAAAATAAGCCCTGAGTGACCTCTCAAAGCGTAAAGGCCCAATGAAGAGGCTAGGAGACGTATAGAAGAGGGAAAGGGATCACTGTTTTAGGAATTCTTGTTAAGGGAGTGCCAGTGGTGTCCTTACAATAATGGAGTTAGGCCCAAGTTCATATATCTCAGATGGCATGTTTTTAAAAAAAAAAAAAGAAAAAAAAAGGGATATTATTTTATCAAAAGAAAAAGATATCTCAATTAAGAAGAGTACTGAGTAGGATTTTCATAATTTGTTTTAACAACCTCCTACAACAGCCTTTAAATCCTTGAAATACTAACCTTATTTCAGGACCCCTCCCCTCTTTTGGTATCAGAGCTTAAGTTTGTTCCTGTGTTGATGATTTCAGCATATTTCTTCAGACTTTAGAAAAGGTATCATTCTTTGAATCTTTAGAAAATTCTTATTTTTTTATGATTTTTAGAATTTTAATTGTAGATCTAGAAAACATATTCTATAGTTTTACATTTTACAAATAAATAGAAGAGATTTTTGAATACGGTATAGAATTAATTTCTTTTGAAAAACATAAACCTATAGACTATTTATTTGTTATCTTACAAGTAACTAAAGATTTACAACTAGAACTAAAAGATCAGATCTTATATAGATCTTTAATTTCAGAATTTAGAGAAGAATATTTTATAAATAGTTTTGATCAGATATTTATATCAGATTTAGAATTAAGGATTGAATTAGATAATATAGATAATAATTATTTATCAGATCATACAACTTTTTCATTAGATTCTTTTTATTATTCAGATTAGAATCTTAAACTGGATCTTTTAATAAAAGAGGTTAATAAATTAATTGTAGAAGTAAGTTTTTTAGGAAAAAGAATCTTTAATATTGAGAAAGATATTAATAAAATTAGTGAAAACCTTGATTTTATTAAAGAACAAAATTCAGCTATTTTAAACAAAATTTCTAAAGTAGAAGATAAAGAAAAATTTCCAGATCTTAAGACTACAGAAGCAATAGAAAATATAAATAAAAAATTAAATAATATAGAAAATAAACCAACTCAAGAAATAGAAAACATAATAAATAATCTAGATAGATTAAGTTTAAAAAATACAGGTAAAGAAAAAATAACTAGAAAATTATCTACAACATTTTATAAAATATGAATAATTTTCCTGGCAGATCAAGAACTATTAGAGAAGTAGGATCATCTTCAGAACCTTATGATAGAGGTAGACATAGTATTTCTAATATAAGTACAAATATAATAGAAAGAATTTTACATAGACAGCCTCAGTATAATCAAAATATAGAAGAACTTATAGATCCTGAACAAGACTATAATAGATTTCAAACTCATGGTCTACAATTACTTAATCCAGAAAATTTATATAATAGAGGAATTTTTAAATCAAGAACCCAATTTTTTAGACATGCTAGAGAAGTATCAATTCAATGTTTAGATGGTCAAGTAAGACAATTATCATTAATATCAGAAGAATCTAAAAAAGAATTAAGAAAAAAGAATTTTAGATTTATGCATCTAGGATTAATAGTAATAGGAATTAAAGGATTAATGAGAAAAAATTTAGGAAATAAAGTTTTATTAACTATTTATGATGAAAGATTTCAAAATATAGAAAAAAGTATGATAGCCAGTACAGAGGTAGATATGAATGATAATAATGGGATTATATATTGTAACCCAGATTTTTTATTAACTATAAAAGATTTTTCAGAAAAAATTAAAATAGGAATCTAAACACATGGATATGAAGATGTTATTTCAGGAGAAAACTTATTAATAAGTATATGATTTTTAGGAAGATGCAGTAATAACTCTCAAACAAAATATAAATTATACATAGATAAAGTAATAAATTTAATGAGTAGTAAAGGAATAAAAATGATTAAGCCTAAAACTTATGATTCAGAACTTTTAGCAGGATTAGAATGTGATTTAGAAAAATTTTTGGAAAATCAAGAACCAATTTTAGCTCCTCAAGAAGCTATAACATATAAAGATTTACATGGAAGAGTTAGTTTAAGGTTTGGAAATTATAGTCATATAAATAGAAATAATGATTCTGAAACAGAATATAATAACAATGATGAAGAACAACAAAAACCAGAAGAATTCATTAATGTAGTAGAAATAGAAATAGAAGACAGAATAATTTATCCTAAAGAATTAGAAATAAAATTATCTCCTACAGAACTTTTAAAATTAGAAGATCATTTGTTTTTAAATAAACAAATAGGAGAAAAAGAATATTTATATTATGATAATTATAAAAATATAAGAGTAGGAATTAATATAGAAGAAATTGATAATAAAACAGAAATTTCAGAGGATAGTAATTATAAAGAATTAACAGATGAAATTATGCAAATTAAAACAGAACCAGAACAATATCAATATCTAGGTGGTCATCCTCCTAGAATGACTTATACAGATTATAATGATAAAGAAAGAAATTATATAGCTAAAGGAAAAGTTAGACCTTTAGAACCTAAAATAGAATTTCAGACACCACATAAACCACAAATATTAAATATTACAGCACATGATCCTCAAACTTGGAATAATATAATAGAAGTATGGAAGAATACAACATTAAGCCATTATATTAGATTAGCAGACAATATGGAATCATTAGAAATGTATAGATATTTAGAGACATTTTTAAGAGAAAGTGCTAAGGCTACATGAGAAACTTTTAAGAAAGATAAACAAACAGAATTTGAAGCACTGGTAGCATTAGGAAATAATCCTTATAATTTTGTTAGTAAGATACATGAATTATTAACAGGAGCAGACCCAAATACGGGACATTTAATAATTCAACATAAAGCTATCAGAAATCTTGAACAACTTAGTCTAAATAGATGGACTAAAGGAAAAGAAGTTAAACAATTTTTAAATGAATATCATTATCTTGTTTCTATATCAGGTAATACTTTTAATCAAGAATTATGTAAAAAATTATTCTATAAATTACCAGGTCCCTTAGGATTAGAAATAACAAAAAGATGGAATGAAAATAAGAATGTTATAGAAAAACCAGATCATTTATGGATTATAGGAATAAGAACACAATTTATAATGCAATGTTTAGAAAAAAATGTGTTGAATTACAAATCCAGAATCAATTAAAAAAGACAGATTATAAATTCTGTAAAGATATTTTCACATCTCAGACTTATGGTAATAAGTTTAGAGAAAAGACTAAAAGAAAATATGATAAAAGGAAAACTAGTCAACCTTTTAAGAAAAGATATTATCTTAGAAAATCTAATAGAAGAAAGCCTTATTTAGATGAAAATAGACATGTTAGAAAATTTAAACTAGAAAGAAATTATCCTAATAAATTAAATTGTTATGTTTGTGGAGAAACAGATCATTTAGCTAAGACATGTCCAAAAAAGATAAATAATAATGATAAAAGAAGTACTTTAGTAGAATGTACTAATGAAGACTTGTTAGAAATAGATGAATATATTTCAGATAAAGAGTCAGTATACAGTATTATATCAATAGAAGATTATAATAATAATTGTAATTTAGAAGAACAATCAGATTATGCAAGAATTTTCAAATATTAAAAATCTATCAGATTCAGATAAAGAATTAGAATTTATGGATATAGAATTAGAATGTAAACATAAATGGGTAAAAGAAACATGCTCAGATAGTATACCATGTTTTTTATGTAAATGGTATTCTAGTAAAAAATTAAGAGTTAAATGTAAAAATTATTTTTTAGAAACATGTAAAAAATGTTTAATACAAAAAGACTTGGTAGAACTTGAAGAAGATAATCAGATTGATTCAATTCAAATAGAATTATCAGAAATAAAAATGCTAAGAAAAAGAATAGAAAACTTAGAAGATATGCAAAGATATATTTTACAAAAATTAGAATTATTGGAAGTAAATAAAAAAGGAAAAAACCCATAAATTATTCCTGAACCAGAATTAGTCCAAGTTTTTTGTAATTCAGAAAAATTAAAAAAGTATTAAAGTAAAATGTTATGTTAGAATAGAAAATTTTGAAATAATTTGTTTAGGTTTAATAGATTCAGGATGTAGCCATTGTGTAATTAATAAAAGAATCATACCAGAAAAATATATAATAAAGTCAAAAGAACCTATAGAAGCCCAACAAATGGATGAGAATTTTTATAGTTACCAAGATATCTTAAAACCAGCAAGAATTAGTTTTGAGACTAATTGTGGAAAAAGTACAGAATATAGTTTACCTAAAGACTCAGTATGGGTAAGAGAATTATCTTTAAATACAGATTTAATCTTAGGATTAAGCTTCTTATTAAAAGATAATGGTAGCATAATAATTAGCAAAGATTATATGCAATTACAAAAATTTACAATTTGTGCACCTACTTAAACTAAGATTATTCCATCAGAGTACGCTGAGAAGCGTGGTGGGATTAAAAAAAAAAGATTGTGAGTGTAGTAAAGAAAGAGAATGTCAATTAATAGAAAAAGAAGAATTAGAAAATTTTTTAGAAGAATATTATGAAAATTTTAAGGAAGAAGAAGAAATATGTTTAGATTTTGTAGAAATTGAAAAAATATATAATTTGTTAGTAACAGAACAAGATATAGAAAACATGATTAGTAAATTAGAAATTTTAGGAGAAAATATACTAAAATATTGGGAAAAAGATAAAGTTTTTTGTGAAATAAAAATAAAAAATCCAGAATATATAATAAAAACAAAAAATATTGAAGCAACAAACCAAGATCAGGAAGACTTTAGGATGCATATAAAAGATTTATTAAAATTAGGAGTAATTAAAAAATCAGAAAGTCCACACAGATCAGCAGCTTTTATAGTTAGAAAACACTCAAAAATTATTAGAGGAAAAAGTAGAATGGTAATTAATTATAAAATTTTAACTTCTTCAGTCCCCGCCAACCCATCATTTTAACAAAATTCTTAATGTTTTAAGTTTTTTTTTGTTGCTCCATTTAGGGCGGGGCCCTACAGAGGCGAGGGAGGCGGGGTGGGTTATTTTACCATCTCTATTCAAATCATACTAACGATAAGTTTGAATGGAAATTAATATAAAGGACAAAGATTGCTACTATGCAAGTTTGTTAAAGGTCAAAGATATGAATGTCGTACAATAAGGGCATCTCCAATACTATCACCTTATTATTATTATTATTATTATTATTATTATTATTATTATTATTTGTATTTAAGATAAATTTTAAATGTAAAAGATAATAATTAATGAATTAATTAAAATAAGAATACAAGAAAATTTAAAATATAACAAACACGATTATTTAAAGTTAACACGAAATATGTTACAACAACCACATACATACATTAATCTAGTTTTATTTAAAGAAAATGATACATAACAACAAGTGAGTAATTTCGTAATATCATAATATCCCAATTCAAAATACATTGTATTATTATTATTATTATTATTATTATTATTATTATTATTATTATTATTATTATTATTATTTTGTAGTGTTTTTACTAATTGTACTATGTTTTTTTATATTTATTAATGAATTTAATCTTTTCCTTAATTTAACGTAGTTATTTATTTAATAATTTATATATTTGTAAAATAAATAAATAATTTTTCAAATAAATAAATTATTAAGAATAAAAAAAGAAAACAAAATAATTAAACACTATTCATTTTGTATAAGTTTTAGTGTAATAGTTGGAGATAATTTTTAGTTTGGTGCAAATTTTGATGTAAGGTTAGAAATGGACTAAAGATCGAGGATAAAAGTGCAAAAATAAGTAAAAGTTGAGACAACAATTGCAATTTACCCTGATGTTGCATCGTGGTGTATTTTGTAACATTGAATTTTAATACATGTCGAACTTTTTAAAAATTATATAATTTAATATATTGTATAGGAGTTAATTTCACCAATTGCCACCCCAAAGTTTGTACAAAAGTTGAAGTTGGTCATTAAAATTTGTTCAACTCATTTTGTCCATGAATTCAAAATTTATAGTTGTTTCACCCAGAGTCACACGATTAGAAAAATTAGCGTATAACTTGAAATCACATCCTAGCATATATTAATTCAGCCAAACTAAATGAATTGGAGTACACCCATGAACGTTGAAAATTTTTTCTAGTTTATCTTTCACCTAAACGAACCCTTATCAACTGTAATACTGGTGATATAAGTGCAATTCTCGTTGGATGGGAATAAATGTCATCCACGTCTTATTCAAGAAACCGAAACAACACATGTAGGGTGCTAACTTCAAACTCAATGGAAGCCACGAAAATTATATTTTTTATTCGAATTCAAAATTTATAGTTGTTTCACCCAGAGTCACACGATTAGAAAAATTAGCGTATAACTTGAAATCACATCCTTTAAGATGAAGTAGCATATATTAATTCAGCCAAACTAAATGAATTGGAGTACACCCATGAACGTTGAAAATTTTTTCTAGTTTATCTTTCACCTAAACGAACCCTTATCAACTGTAATACTGGTGATATAAGTGCAATTCTCGTTGGATGGGAATAAATGTCATCCACGTCTTATTCAAGAAACCGAAACAACACATGTAGGGTGCTAACTTCAAACTCAATGGAAGCCACGAAAATTATATTTTTTATTTTTCAAAATTAAAGACAAATAGTGAAAAAATAATATTATTTATCTAGATCGTTGACCATCCACAATCTTGACCATCTGCAGTCTAGGTGACATTTAGATTAAATTAATTAATTTATTGTATTAAATGTAAGGATGTGGGTTGCATTAAAAATGAAAATTTAGATAATGTCATCTGTATTCCATTGGAGTGCAATCTACGGTAAAACCTCTATAAAATAATGTTGAGACCGAGAAAATTTATTATTTTAGAGGGGGTTATTAATTTATCAATAAATGAATAATTTGTTAATTTATCAATAAATGAATATCTATTAATTTATAGAGCATTTTATATTTTTATAGTTTGTATTGTAGTTTATCGTAATACATTTAGGAAATTTGGAAAAAAAAATGAATGTGGTGAAATATAAAATTTAATCTGTAAGCACACAAAAAATGCACACACATACATACTTTTAAGAGTAAATATTAATGTACATGCATTGACTTCAACATTTAATATCTTAGAAGATTTATCATTCGAGTTATTTCATTTGCACATCGAACATAATTTCTACCATCATTAGTTTTACTTAAGACCCTCAATCATTTCAAATTTCATATATTTTTCTACCATAGCATCTTATTTGAAAGGAGTTAAAAATCTACATCGATGATAGTTGTGTTTTATCAACTATTTCTTGAAAAAAGGCAAATAATTAATTTGTATGAAATGAAAAAAAAAAAAAGTAAATTCTCAAATATAGTATGTGCAGCAGGAAATTAAGATGACGTTGATTTTGATTTGATAGTAAAGAAAAGGAAAAGACTCTAGATGCACATTATAAAAAAGAGGCAAATTAAAAAAAAAAAAAAATTGTTGTCAAATTAAAAGTTTGTTAATTTGTATTAGAATGGACTTTTTATAAAAATTTAAGCTATTAATATTTTACATATTCGTTAGACCTCAAAGGTTATAAAAAAAGGGAACAGTAAATTATCAAATTAATTGATCATAATTTAACAAATTGTGAGTCTCAATTACAGATTTAGTTTCAATCTCACATTTTTTTTAGGTACCATATTATTTATTTGTCACAAATTATCTATTTCATCGATCACATATTATTTATTAATAACAAATTAATCAATTTATTACTCAAATAACCCAAATAATTGGTCACATACTCTCCATCCCGAACTATTCCTCTCACCACTGTTGGCACAAAAAAGGGTATACTGACAGGTTTTCCACCCTAATGCAGTAATATAAAGGCATTTTAGTATTGCTATCCCTAGTAGGGTCCCGCAAAAGAGATAGAAAGCCAAATATGGCGACTTAATATGATGAATAATGATGATATTTTTTATTTTTGTGGTCAAAGAATGATAATCAAACAGGGGCTAGAAACCACGTGGAGAAATAATATAATTAGTAAAAGTATGGAAAACACATTTCTGTGGACAATTTTCAAAAGGGCGTTCTATGATCTAATTGGTGAAACACATCACAATTTTCAAAAGGGCGTTCTATGATCTAATTGGTGAAACACATCAGAATTTCTTGATAAATGAGTTTGCTCATTGATTTTCATATCAATTTTCCGATCGATCAAGACCACATCAAAAGTGTGGCCCACTATAGTGCAGTTTATGACCCAATTCAAGCCCTAAATGATCTTCAAGCGTTAATATTTATGCTACTCCATTGCACTCTAGGGAGTTTTAAATTTTTAGGAGATAGCTCAAGGAATTAGCTACGAGAAGATGCTGATATCTTTTCTCTTCATCAGACCTTATCGATTAGCCATCGTTGCCTTTCGCAGGATCTCTGACTTCTCATAACCAAACTCGAATCCTACACATTCAAAATCAAATCCTAAGTCCAATATATCTTCTTCTTTCTTCACAATCACCACCATATCAAACGCGGAGATGTGTTTGGGAGGTAATTCCTTAGGTGGTAGGTGGTGGCTGGTGATGATGGTCGACTTTGATGTTATTGTGGTGAATATGTTTTGAAGGAGGAAATTGCATGTTGACTGAACCTTATTTCCACATTGGACCTTGAGCAGTTTAAAAAAAATGTGAAAAAATATTTTAAATAAATAAAGTGAGAACTTCCATCTTTGCCCTTCTTCTTCAACAAAAAATTTCCATTTGAAAAGCTTAGTGAATTTGTGGATTATTACATTATTATTGATGTGAATTCTTCATTATTGTGAATTTAATGGTGAATATGGGCCTTTTTTTGACGTGAAGCTCGTCGGAAATGGCGGCGAGAAGTTTCCAACAACAGTGATAGTCGACTGAGCCGACTTTGAACCTTTTTTTTCTCTCTAATTTTTTTTCAATATTTTTTTCCTTTTTTATTTAATATGTCTTTTATTATAATTTTTCAAAATTGTTTTGATATTTATTTTTTGAAATTATTTTTAAATTTCTTTTGTAATATTGGTTTAAAATTATTTTTAATTCCTTTCATTTTATAATAAAACGTAATTTTTTTCAATTTTAATTAAATATTATTTAATTTTAATTTTAATTAAATACTTTATAATAGCTTTTTTTCCCTTTCATTTATCTCTTTCCCTTTTTTTTCCTTTCTTTTTTTTTTCCTTTTATTTTGTTTTTTCTTTATTTTATTTCATTTAATTTGTTTTGTTTTCATTATTTTTTTAAACAAAATTGCTTTAACCAAATGAGCAAATTTATTTTTTTCTTTTATGTTTTAATTTAAAATTCTCTATAGAGCAGCGTGACTCGTCTAGTGGTTCGACATTCAACAATCTCGCAAGTTTTACAGCATTGAATAGTCTTTTCTTTTCCACTGGGGGCTAGCACACTTGTACAATTCTATGATTCCGCACGTCGATTGTGAAACCACTGTTGCAGTTTGGTACGAATATTATCAATTAGTGTGAGGATGAGTAATTTTTTATCCCTCTTGAATAATGCATTAAGAGATCCCCGCGTTGTTTAACGTCATCATGTTGTATCGACGTCCTGAAAAATTCGAGCGCGCCCAATGTTCAATCCCCATTTTCGTTAGATACTTCCATACCTAGAATGATTTACTTCTTATTTCAACCATGAACTTATTACATTGTTCAACACTGTAAGTTTCAGCTGCTCTCCTGAACAATGAAATGATATTTTTACCCCGATACTTGGTCTTCAGGTTGCTTTGTATATTGTACATGCAATACTCATGATGTGCATCGAAAAAAATTTCAACGATACCATTTATTAAAGACGGTCCTCGATTGGTTACAAATGTAAGGTCCTCAATTTCCCTGATTACTTTCCTCAACTTTGTGAAGAACCACCACATTTACAAATCATTCGCACTATCAATTATGACAAATGCAATATGGTAAATTTGAATGTTTGCATCTTGACATGTAGCAATAATCAACGTGTCTTGATATTTAGATTTCCGTGATATACCATCAAATTGAATTGGGGGCCGCATAGCATTTCGAAATCCCCGATGCATTGTTCAAGAGTCATGAAGAAGAAATTGAAGCAATTTTTACCCTCCGTCTCAATAAAAAATGTCGACCCAGGATTAGTTTTCTCCATGTTATGACAATATTTGATCAATTTAGCATAGCTTTCCTCTTATGAGCCCATTAAATCCTCAAATGCGTATTCTTTGACTTTTCAGGCCTTCTGGTAGCTCAAAACTACTCCGTACTCTCGATGGACGTCGTTAATGATGTCCGATGATCTGTAGATCGTCCATGGATCCTAATACCTGTGCATTATCTATCGACCAATAAACCAAGGTTGGGTTGCTTGTGATCATTTCGACGAATTCTCACTTCACAAGTATGTTCCTACGTATATTTGCAAATTACAAAGCACTCATTCATGTTCATATTTTTTCACTATCGTCTAAACAGACAATTGTTAACAACGACTTGTTCAATTTTTTTACTTTGAACTCAAAGTTGTATTTCAGTACAATTAGATACACAGCTTCCAGCAAATCTTTTTTCGTTTCAAATAATTGCTCGACATACAAATAATCACTATCGGGAACCACACACAAGGGGTTAGAGGACGGTCCACTCGGTCCAACCTTTGAGGTCCCACCCTACTCATGTCTCTACTGGGATAAAGCGATCAAATCCTCATTTGCATTTTCACACTCGTTGTCATGAACTACGAAGGGAATTATGTGCGCCACTGTCTATGGAATAACCACATCATCTTCACGAGTTATCTGAATCATATTCCAAAAATCATTAACATTGTGATCGCCTCCATCCAAGTCTACTTGTTCACTTTTGACGAAATCTTTCCTCACTAAAGTCACGCAAAGAGGAGTCGTGTGCTTATTGTTCAATTTAAACAGATAATTCACTTCAGTATCAGAAGAAATCGTCGTATGTAGAATCGAAATATCATGCTTACTGAATTTAAATTTCAGTTCTATGTCATATTGAGAGGGATTGACATTCAGATTGTTCGGTAAATCATTATAGAGTTCTACATATAATGTATTTGATTTTATGGAAATCGGGATACCACTACGTCTATCACCTATCCATTTCCATACCTATCGATATCTTTCATCCAATTCAAAATCATCAAAATAACAAACTTAGACTATATCCAGATCTGCATGACGAAACAAAATTTTTAATTACAAGAAAAATATCAGCGACAAAAAAATAGCAAAAAAAATCGGAACAATCGCAGTCGGTAGCCCGTTGTTCTCCCTTAAAAGCCTTGTCCGACTGCATTTTTGTATATGCAGAAGAATTTCTTTTTTGTTAAATGCTTACAAAAATTATAGATCTATTAAAAAAATTATCTACATTAACATCATATGTCGAAATAAAATTTTTCGGTTTAAACGTATAATAATTTAATGAAAATTAAATTAAATGTGCGTATTTATACTTATCGATCCGACGAGATCGATATAAAAAATTTCAGCTACCGTGTTTAATAAATTTTTCATTTTTTTTGGTTGAAGCAGATGAAAATGAGAGTGTTTTTATCTGTATTGAAGTAAACAGATAAGAAAAATTAGCAGATTTTTTTATGTTTTAAGTGGGTAATGTTTGGTTTTTAATTGTTTATTAAAAGGATAGTAATGTCTTTTAAACAAAATTATCTTTTGTAATTGTATAATATATTTAAGCGTAATTTTGTCTTTTACTACTTAATTGGCCATTGTGATGCTATTAACAAACAAAGAAGTCAAAGTGAATTTTAATTGTTTGACCAGCCATTTTTAAAAGTACAACTGTCTTGAAGAATAATGGATGGAACTAAAAGGGAAATTGAAATTATCTTTTTTAGTTTTCGTTAATGTAAAACTATAAATATATTAAAATATCAATTAACCAATGATTTGGGAAAATAAATGTTTAATTTGTGATATATGAAAGGTATATTTAAAATGTAGGTTTTTTGGTAATTTTTTCCTAAAAAAATTATTGTCTTGTGCATTGAGTGAGATTATTAATTGAGGGCCTGTTTGGTACTAATTATTAGAATCAATTTTTTGATCATTGAAGAGAAAAGTGAGTCCACATTTGAATGAAAAAGTCAAAAATGACAACTGACCATGTTAAGTAACGATTAAAATTTGATTTTTTGGCTTGAAAAATTAGAACCAAACGAGGGCTTAGTGAACCAAATGAGGGCTTAATGTACTGGCCCAAGTTGAGATATAAGAATTTTTTTTATTTAATCGAGATTATTAATTTATCGAACATTCATTCATCAAGATTCTAATGTATCACTCAAGGCGAAAATGTTATAAATTATTGTTAGTGTCCTCAACTTTGGACTCCATTTGCACTTATATGCCCAACCTTTAGTTATTGACATCCATGAACTCAATGTTTAATAAAATTTGCAGTTGATGTCCTGTTGGACGAATTCCATCCAAAACGACCATTAATATTGTGGAAAAGACACAACTGCCATCTTAGATTAAATAATTTTTAAAAAAATGAAAAAAACAATTCTTCTTCAAATTCTTGCAACAAGCCCACGCTTGACCTTGCCGTCAACAACTAGCCACCATCAACTCCATCATTAGCTCCCACCACCAACCACCACTAATTGTCGGCTTTTCATCTATGTAGTAGGTGAACAGTTTTGCAAATAAACTTTCCCATTAACATGTTCGAATTCTTTAACCAATAGCACAGGGAAAAATCACCACACACTGTTTACTTTTTAATTTATAAATTTTATTAACTAAATTGAAGGTCAAATGTGTCTTTTTAAGCTTTCCTTATAGTGAGTTTGGATAGAGTCAGTTTAGGAGTGCATTGGCTACTAATTTTACAAAACTCTGAGGTCCTAAATTCCAATAATTAAAGGTTGCAGAGAGTCAAATGTTGGGGACACCGCCAAGCCTGTGACTAAAAAAAAAAAAAAAACTTTAACAACCAATTTGAAATTTTGTACAAACACCAGTGACAATTGGTGAATTTACTCAATCATATAGAGGCGACATTACCCAATGATACATTACTTGAGACATGGAATTGGACTCCTTGTAGGCGCAGTTTACAGACAGTTCTTATTCTCTAACCTGTTGGGACACATCCTGTGATTTACTTCTCTTACAAAGCTCTAGGAGCGGGGCGGTGAGGATCTTCAAGGTTGGGGTTCAAACTTTTTTTTTTTTTTTAAACATAAAGGAAAAAAAGATTAGGTGGTTGAGAACTCATGTCTCGCATCAATTTAAAGAGATTAATGTTCATAAAAGTGACATTATCTCGATAGAGCAAGTGAAAAATGAATCCATATACTAGAGTTTGTGTAACATCCCGAAGGCTTCTATATTTTCATTTGAAACTTAAAGTTGAAGTTTAAAAAGTTAAAGGAGGACTAAAAATACATTTATCAGAGGATATGCATTTAATTTGGTAAAAAGATTACTTAAGGACAAACACCGAACATAAGTTATAAGTAACTGAAAAATCAAATTTGAGTTATATATGCAAATTTTATAAAGTTAATAGAATAAAATTTTGAAATATGCAGGTTTCATGGGATGTTAAAGCCAAACGGTAATTGTAAAGTTGATGCTTAGTACTGAATTTATTTGGTCCAATTGGAAGTTGTGTCGATGAGGAATTTAGGCACCTTATTGAGAAGTTTGAAAAGTGGAGAGCTTAAATAATGACTTTTTAGTCTCTCCATTGACTTAAGTGAGAATGTTGAAAAATATACAACTAGCCGAGGAAATGATTAGCTCAGAACTAATAATAACTATTATTATTATTATTAAAAGGAGATTCAAAGCTCAATCAGAAAAGTAAAGCAACAAGCCAATCGACCAAGGGTTAGGTGCAATTTCTTGAATTGTTGAAAAATATTAGATCTCATATTGTTTACCAGTTTAGGAGATGTGTCTACTCTAGAACACATAGGGCGATTTATATTGCAAAGTGGTGAAGTAATCGATTATCATAAAATGAGGTTGTTCCCTAATTTATTAATAGGAGTAACCTTCTCCTAGTTCATCAATTTGCCAGCAAACTCTGTTCAAATATGGCAACAATTGGAGCAATTTTTCCACGCTCAGTTTTATAAAACTGAGTCTGAAGTTACTTTGGGCGATTTGACGAATCTACGTCAAATGCCAAACGAATGGACATAAGGTTTCCTTCAAAGGTTCAAGACAGCAAGAAGTAAATATTTTGTACCTTTACCCGAAAAGGAGTTTGTCAAAATCGCTCAAAGTTGTCTAAGCTTTGATTTGAAGAAGAAATTCGAAGACAAGGAATTTCCTGATCTTTTCCAATTGAGCGCGAATGTGATTAGGTATGAACGATTAATAAGAGAAGAAGAACAAATGAAAAATTCTAGTAATGGGACTTATTATAGAGACCCAAATTTTGATGTTCATACCATTAATGACGAGTATTACGATCAAACCGAAATGTATTTGGCCGAATTAGTTAAAGGAGACACGTATACTTGTCCTATAATGGCTAAGCCTAGACCGTCGGGCAAGGATAAGCCTATAAAAGATGAAAACATAAATGCTAGAATGTTCTCGTTTGATGTAACCAAAGCTAACCTTATATTTGATAAATTATATAAGGATAAGCAGATAAAGTTGAGCGATAAACATAAATTACCAAACCTTGAACAAGTTAAGGGTAAAAAATATTGTGAGTGGCATAATACATGGTCACATTTGACTAACAACTGTTTGATTTTTCGCCATGTGGTACAGGATGCCATTGAATCAGGATGAATTACGTTCGAGGATAAGAGGAAGATGACAGTGGATGAAAATCCTTTTCCACAGCCACTTGGAGTGAACATGGTGACGTCTGGTCTAAATAAGTTACCAAAATTCAAGTTGGTTATAGATGATGGAGAAGAAGAAGCTGGACTACATCTCAGCGTCTTTGAATGTATCAAAGGGAAGGAGCCCAAAAAGGACGAAGACGTCCTATGTGCAAGATGCAAAGAAGAAGTAAGTGCAAATGCAAAAAAATCAGGGATATGACAGCATCACCATCGCCCTAGTTTTTTCCCAAACGCTCAGCCTGGTAGAGGGCGGGATACATCGTTCTATAAGGGACCGCCTTGTGAGAGGCAGTTCAGGTCAGTAAATAATGGGAGAACATTCAGACCGCAACCTCGCCAACCAAATGTATGGTATTCGTTCCAGTATAAGGCTGGAAGGACGATACCTTTCAACGAGATGACTAGGACCCAACAAAGGCGTTTTCAACGGAATTATGGGCGAATGATGAGGTAACAACAGGGAATGCTACGTCCAAAGGCACCTAGACTACTCGAGGCAGCCAATCAAAATGTTCTCAAAGACAGCGAAGAGATTGGTACAAGCGAACCTATGGAAGAATTGCTAGAGACTTCTTCTGGGAGGTCGAAGTTTGAGTGAGACAGAAGGGATGGAGAAAATCCAGATCAGCCCCTAACTATTCGGTTTGGTACGTTACCTCCTGTCGTGGCTGATAACTATTTACTAGCCAATGAGTTCAAGAATAAAGGGAAAGAAGAAGAAGAAAAGGAGGATAACGAAGAGGAAGCGTGCATGCTGGAATATGAAGAAGGCCAAACTTATAGAGAGGCCTACAATGGTGAAGAAGATGATGGTATGACAGACATTGAAGAAGAAATCAATCTGGAAGCAGAAAGAACAAGAAGAGGAGTATCGTACAATACTTTGTTGAAGCAATTACATCGAGAGGGAGTTCGTGAAGTAGACTTATTGGGAGAACCATCTGGGCGTTCTTTCGATTTTTACGTGCTGTACGGGACGCCCAAAAAGAAGAAGAGAGTGCCTCACTCTGAAAAGTATGGATCATCTCCAAAAATAATTCCTCCTTCCACAGGTTGGGTAACTGAAGAAGAAGTATTAGAAAATAGTAAAAAGGAAATTCAGGAGACAGAGGCTCAGTGCGATATGCTGCACATTGACTTATCACAAAAGGGTAACTCGACAGAGGACAAGTAGGAAGTGTAAATAGATGCTCCGAAAAAGTTATTTTTAAGCGACCAGCCATGAAATTGACCAAACACTTGAGGCCATTGTACGTTAAAGCTCTAGTTAACGACATACCTGTGGCAAAAGTGTTTATCGATAATGGAGCAGCTATAAACACCATTCCATCTAGGATGATGAGAAAATTCGCAAAGACAGAAGGTGATATGATCCCAACGGAAGTCATCCTGACAAGTTTCAATGGATGGGCAACTTCAGCTAAAGGGGTTATGCCATTAGACATAACTATAGAAACAACTACTAGGACCACAGTCTTCTTTGTAATAGATGGTCCCACTAGTTACAATGTGTTATTAGGGAGAGATTGGATACATGGAAGTCGCTGCATACCTTCATCACTCTATCAGTGCCTAGTTTTTTGGAATGACAAGGGTAAAGCAGAGGTGGTGCAGGCCGATCATGGGCCTTTTGTCGCAGAAGCAAACTCAGTGGAAAGGTTCATGTACGAAGGAAATTATGGACCTGTCAGAGTAGTCCAAGATGGAGAAAAAACTCAGATTGTCGCGCAGAGTGAAGAACCGTTTTCGTTGGATGCACTCACTAAAATGTTCAGTCAGATGAGGCCAAATATAGTGGTCCTGGAGGAGCCAGTAATTGGCAAAAGAATAATCAAGGAGTTTTAAATGAGTTGTAAGCAACAAAGACAAATGGTCGATATTTAGACCTTCAAAGCCAAATTAATGGCTTTCAATAAAGAATGCAAGGACAATACGAAAGAAGCAGCAGCCTTGAAAGCATTGAGAAAAAAATTAACGATGTTCGAGTTGGAACAAAGTATTGACCGAGAAGTCAACAAGGTGGATTGGTTAGAAGAAGAAATGCCTACAAGGGAACTGGATGACGAAGTGATAAGGATCGCCAAGCCTGGATACGCTCAAGCACAAGACCCCCTGATTAAAGTGAATATTGACAATGAAGGAGAAGATCGCCCAACATTCATCAGCCAAATGTTCAATCAAGAGATTAGTGATAAATTAATCGCTTTATTAAAAGACTACAAAGATTGTTTTGCTTGGGAATATGAACAAATGCCTAGTTTAGATAGAGATTTGGTGAAACATAGATTACCAATCAAGCCTAATTTTAAACCTCATAGGCAACCTCCTAGGCGTTTCGCTAGTGGTCAAATCCCTTAAAGAAGAGGACCATTTTGAACAATTAAGATGTTCATTTGAGCGAATGAAGCAATATAAATTAAAGTTGAATCCCTTGAAATGTGCACTTGGTGTTGATGTAGGGAATTTTCTTGGTTTCTTAGTACACAAAAGGGGGATTGAACTTGATAAAAATAAAGCGAAGACCATTTTAGAGGCTAAACCACCTAACAACAAAAAAAAATTGCAAAGGTTTCTAGGCCAAGTAAACTTTTTAAGACGCTTTATTTTTAACTGTGCAGGGTGAACTAAAACTTTTTCGCCGCTTTTAAAGTTGAAAAATTAGGACAAATTTGTCTGGAAAGAAAAGCATCAAAAGGCTTTTGAAAGTCTAAAGATATATTTATCAAATCCACCAGTGTTGGCGTCACGAATCCAAGGACGGCCAATGAAAGTGTATGTATCGGCTGAAGAAGAATCAATAGCTGGAATGGTAGCGCAGGAAGACCAATTTGGTGAATAAAGGACGATTTACTACTTGAGTAGACGGTTAACAAAATGTGAATATAATTATTCTGCCATTGAAAAATTATGTCTTGCATTATATTTCACATGTACAAAATTAAGGGTTTATTTACGGCTCGTAACTTTTTATTTAATTTCTAAAGTAAATTTGGTTAAGTATATATTCTCTCGCCCTATTTTGTACCAAAGGGTTGGCCTTTGGACATTAGCCTCATTAGAATTCGAAATACAATACATATCCCAAAAGGCAGTCAAAAATCAGGCTTTGGCTAATTTTCTGGCCGACCATCCATGCCTTGATATGCCTGAAGAAATTGAGTTAGAGATCAATTCATTCGAATTAAAACCTTGGATTTTATATTTCGATGGATCGAAAATCTCTAAAGGTGCAAGAATAGGAGTAGCATTGATAAATCCTTTAGGGATTTGTTACAAGTTCACATTCACTTTGGACAAGATATGCACCAACAATCAGACCGAATACGAAGCCTTAATCGTGGGCCTAGAATTAATGATAGATATGGGGGTAAAGAATGTGATCATTAGAGGTGATTCTCAATTGGTAATTCACCAATTGATTGGTGATTTTAAATGCCAAAGTGATTCCATTTTAAGTCAGTATGAAATCGCTCAAGAGTTGTTGGAATAATTCGACCAAATAGAGTTTCAATGTGTTAATAGGATATCTAATGATGTAGCGAACGAATTGGCCCAGATGGCCTTAGGGTACTCAAAGGTTTTAAATTGGAAGTCTACTTGTGAATATGGAACAATATTGCCCGTGATCCAAAGAAGGGCGAGAACGATTGAGATTCATTGCATACAAGATGGAGATGCAATAGATTGGAGGGCAGAGATTAAAAGGTTCCTTAAAAAATCTAATAAAGGAGATAGTAGAAAAATGAAGTTGCGTTTGCTAAACTATACACTGATAGATGAAGAGTTGTTTAAGAAACACTCTGATGGTATATTACTAAAATGTGTAAGTTTGCAAGAAGTCAGGACGATCATGACTGAAGTACACGAAGGAATATGTGGAGCTCATCAAGCTGGCCAAAGGATGAGATGGTTAATCATTAGGAATGGATATTTTTGGCCAAAGATGGGAGAATCATGCGTTCAGTATGCAAAGAGTTGTTTAGCATGCCAAAAGCACGATCCAATACAAAGGGCGCCAGCATGAGAGATGACACCTATTATCAAATTTTGGCCGTTTAAGGGTTGGGCGATAGACCTGATAGGGAAGATTTACCCCCCATCGTCCAAACAACATACATTTGTTATAGTTGCAACTGATTATTTCACTAAGTGGGTAGAAGCGATACCTTTAAAGGAGATCACCCAAAAGAATGTCATAGAATTTATCTGTGACCACATCATTTATAAATTTGGAATTCCACAAACTTTGATGGTAGATCACGGAACATCTTTAAATGGGGATCAAGTGAAAAAATTCTTGGGCGAGTTTGGAGTTAAATTAGTGAACTCCACACCATATTACGCTCAATCCAACGGACAAGCAGAATCTTCTAATAAGATTCTAAACATATCATAAGGAAAATGATAGATGAAAAAGTCAAAAATTGGCACGAATGTTTAAACAAGGTCTCATAGGCTTATAGGACGTCGCCTCGATCAGGTACAAAAATTACTCCTTTCCAACTTACTTATGGACAAGAGGCCATTTTGCCTATGGAAATCAACGTGCAATCGATCAAAGTGTGTTTGTAACATAAGTTAAGTGGTGATGAGTATACCGAATCACTAGTTCAAAACTTATTGGAGTTGGACGAATTAAAGTTGGACGTCCTAGACTGATTGCAAGTTCAAAAACGAAGAATGACTAAATTTTATAATAAAAAAGTTATAGCCAAGTCGTTCAGTTTGGGCGAATTGGTTTGGAAAACAATACTCCCTTTGGATAGCAAAGATCCAAAGTATGGCAAGTGGTCGCCCAATTGGGAAGGACCATATAAAGTAAATAATGTGTTGCCTAATGGAGCCTATCATTTGGAAAATTTAGACGGCACCAAGCACACGAGGTTCATTAATGGCAAATATTTAAAAAAATATGTTCCTTCCTTATGGGAAAGTGAACAAATAAAAGCGTAATCAAATCGTGTTGAACGATCGTAGATAAAAAGGGTCAGAGCGAAATACGTTCAAATAAATTTCTTTATTATCAAACGTTCATTACAAAGTTGCAAAATACAAAATACTAAATGCTCTATAAGCTACAATTAAGAGCAAACTAATCTCTCGGTCGATCGTCGAGTAAGAGGGTGAACTGGCCTTGATTGCCATCCTGATCGCACTGCTGCAAAGGCAAGCAGAGAGGCCGAGAAGCACTCTCAGCAAGCAGAAAGGAATAAGAAGCACCCTCACATCACCTTCCTAAATACATCGCTGCAATGATGGGTAAGGAGGCTGAGAAGCACTCTTAGCAAGCAAGGTGGCTTGCAGGCGTCCTCAAAAATTGTCTTCCATCATCGAACTCCTTGTAAGAAACATGGAGACGATGCGAAGAACTTTGCTGGCCAAAAAATATTTCCTATATCTCCCATACCAAAGGCGACATCAGGAAAGATGGCAAAATGGGCGGATCAAATAATCCATTTCCATAGAAGACGAAGGTTTTTGGATCGATTGTCAAAATGCCGAACAATGGCGAGACAGAAACACTAAGAGAAAATGTGCGTGAATTTTAGCATAAAACAGTTAAATGCTTGGGGTTGAGGATTAAAGACAACGTCAGTAAATAAACAAGAAGATAAATTAATCGTTCATTAATGATAACGGCTGCTAATATGTTCAGAATTACCAATGGACATCAGTACGAGGTTACAAAGGGAAAGTTAATATGAAGTTACAAAAAGAAAAGTTAAGGCATTAAATGTCTTAATTACAATTCACCCCAAACTGAACGAATTCTTTCCCTAAGTCTCCCCCAATCCTCGCTCTGCTGAGAGGTAGTGACATTCAATTCAGCTACAAAATCATCATCAACCTCCAGCTTCTTGTACAGTTCGACCACAGACTTGGTTCGCTCAATTCCTTGGGAGGCATTGCGTTTTTAGCAACCATTCTCCCCTTACAATCGTCCATCCTTGCTTGAAGCTCCTTCATTTGTGCAGCCAAACTGGTCATCAAAGAGTCTTCAATCATGACTTTAGAAGAGATTTCTTTCAGTTTGTCCTCAGCTTTGTTGATCTCCAGAAGTAAAGACTCTCTTTCAGATATAGTGCGAAGATATTGAGTACTTTTGGCCTTCAGTTCAACATTTTTGGCCAGCAAGGAGAGAATCTCGGAATGGACAACTTTCAACGTCACTTTAAAATCAGCAGAAAGATTGAGCGACGGAAGTGTCAGTGCTTGCGCCAACTTCGCACTCAAATGCTCAAGCTTATCCTTATGTTTGGCAGCGCTAGCCTGATCGATGTCCATATCCATAAAGGACACATACTCAAATATCGACTGCTTGAGGAACTTCATATTTTCCTTTGAAGAAGCAGAAGAACGACTGGTTGAAGCAGGGCGAGACGTCTTAACTTGCCCCCAAGAAGTGAACAAGTCTTGGATGGAACGCACAATCCTATCAGCATCTTGCAAAGAAAGTTGCTAACACTGAAGGTTTTCACTACAATGAACAAAGTAGAAGTAAAAGTGAAGCAAAGATTACCTTATCAGCAATCTTGAGAGGTGGCATATCCCCAGCCAAATCTACCACCTGTGGCTCCACCACTTGTGAGGACTTCCCCTTGTCTGAGCGAGAAGACTTTGCCACAATGGGGAAACCCATGGGAGCATCTGCAGAACTCAAAAAATAACAAATCAAAAATCAATAGCACAAGCAAAGGTAAAACATAAAAAATGTATTACCTTCTAGTTCGACGTTTGGGGGGTTGACACCTTGGGAAGAAGGTGGCTCATCCATTGGTTGTGATGAGGATTCCGGGACTGAAGGTTTCTCTTTAAGCGTAGTCCCTTGATCAGCTGGTTTGGATAAAGCAGCCTCAACAGAGGGTGATGGAGCAGGAGCTGCCAACACCAAAGCCTTCAAAGGAGAGGCTGAGCTTTTCTGAGAAATTCGAATAAACCATCAGCACATAGAAAAGTTTCAAGTATAGAAATGTATGCTTGTGAGTAAACTAATTTAATTACCTTTCTCCTGACAATGACAGGAGTGCCATCATCATCATCATCATCATCATCATCATCATCCTCCTCCTCCAAAATGGGAGATGTTGAGGCTGGCCGTTTGCGGCTTGGGGCACTCTTAGCTGCAGTAGGCTTGGTAGGAGGAGAAGTAGACAGACGAACAGACTGTTTGGCACGAGCAGAAGAGGAATGACTCCTAATAGACACAGGAGTGACCAAACCAGGAGAAGTGGAAGAAATGTCTGGCTGATCCAGTGAATGGAAAGCGCGATTGACATCAGTTACAAACAATCTGCGCTGCACTGATGGTCAGAGTTGTTCAAAAAGGGGATGGATTGCAAGGCTAGGATTGAAGGGGGCTAATGAAAAGTTACTCATCAAAAGAATATTGCGAGCATCTATAGCTTCTGCCTCTACCTTACTAATGGTGTGGAAGCGATCTATCAAATTTCTTGAATAATAAGGGGGAACAGGCCAAGTTTGGCCAAAGCCAAGTTAACGAGCAAAAAATTTGGGAGCATATATTTCAACCTCAGCTTTGGCATTGGTTCCAGTCAAAATATCATGGAAAAACTCCCTTCCGGTCAAAAACTGAACCCAAACGAGCAGAGAGGTGCTTGCACTGTCCAGAGTGAATAGGGGTTGCACATAATCTGGAGTTAAAAAGGGAGGAAAAGGAAAGAAATAAGGAATTAAATTCAAAATATAAAATAATGAAAAGATGTTCCTTCTGGACATATTTACAAGGCTCAGTGGGCCAATAGCTAGCCCATAGCAGCTAGCAGAAGGAAGGGAAAAGGATAGAGCACAAAGTGATGGAAAATAGGCTCTTAACCACATTTGAGTGAACCAAAGAGGCCCACTGCCAATGGGAGATGCACCATTCTTCAATTGGAATTGGAGAGAAGCCATGCCTCTATAAAAGGCAGCCAAAAAGAAAGAACACAAATTCATAGGCCTACCACGCGCCAATTCGTGCGCTATGGGTAAATAGCTCATAGAAGGCTTCATGCTTGGCACACACAGAACATATTTACAAAGCCAAATCTGAATAAAGGCCACATGCTCAGCATGGGAAGGCTCAACGCTCGAGTGATTATAACAGCTTTGCAGGCTTGAATAGGACTTGGTAAATTTTCTGTCAAATTTCGGGGCGACACCAGAAATCAAAATACCAGAGAAAATGATATCGCCCAAAGGTGGCAGATTTACTAAGGCCCCAACATTCCTTAAAGTAAGGGACATGAGACCAAGAGGGAAAACAAAAGTATTATACTTAGAGGACCAAAAACTTAAAGCAATAGGGAAAAGCGCTGAATCAAAAATAGAGGGTTGAAGAGAGATTTCTAACAAATCAGAAATCCTAGCACTATCAAAAATTGTCTTGGTAGGACCATGGTCCACAAGCCGAGCATGCCATCTATGAAAAATGACATCAAATTTAGGCCAAGTGCGAATACCTTTTTCGCGAAGCGGCCTCAGCGGCAAAGAGTTTAGAAACGAGGGCCTTGAGTACAAGGGAACAGTTGGCCCACCGCCACTTGTTCGACGGCCTCAGCGTTGTTGAATGAAGGACCTAGATAGAACTCATTGAGTTCGGCATTGGCTGGTGCGAGGAAGTTCGGAGTTATATATGGCCGAGTGAGGATTTTCTGGAAGTCTTCAAAACTGAAAGAGTCACCAGATTGGGATTGTGAAGCAGCCATTAGGAACGAAATAAAGTTTTGTTGAAGTTTGCTTGAGAAACGTAGCAAAAAAGCAAGAAGATGAACAGTAATATTGCGAGAGAGAAGCGTAGAACAATGAGGCGTGATTTAGTAGTGCAATAAAATGACGTGTATTTGGGGGTTATAAGGGTTTGCAACGTCGCACCT
The DNA here is from genome assembly GCF_002742605.1 of Olea europaea var. sylvestris. NCBI lineage: Eukaryota > Viridiplantae > Streptophyta > Magnoliopsida > Lamiales > Oleaceae > Olea > Olea europaea. The sequence continues at coordinate 11,864,213 of NC_036237.1, read as the reverse complement.
TTTCAGGTTACGGAAGAAAATAATGATTGAAATTCTTGAGAATTTCAAATGTTGCTGGGAAACACAAAATGAATATGGCAAAAAATTAATAATTGGTATTAATTCTGCTATATTGGGGGGCGGGGTAATTGTTGACACGCTAAAAGTGCAGCCCAATTCGAATAGCGCAAAGAATGAAGCCCAACAGGGCAATTCAGGATAAAGGCCCAAATAGGGTTATTAATGAATGCAGTGGAAGCCCACGAACGCGGTAACACCATCGTCCAAACTTACAAGACGCCTAAGATTTGAGCGAATGAAGTGCCTTGCAGTCGCCCAGAGTTATAACTCCGTTCTCGCCCAAACCTTCGAATCGCCCAGGACCTTAGCAAACATAAGGTATTATGGTTATTCAAAAGTACAGTTATCGAAACAGTTATTGGGTAATCTTATCACGTTCCATGATTCAAGAAATTCAGTTGAAGACGGTTAAACGATAAAGAGTAGTGGAAGCATTTAGAAACGGCAGTTTCACGATAAGTTGGCCACCATGAAGAAAGTAGGCAGTTATAAAGCAATTAACCAGTTTCTAAGCGGTTGATCACAAAGAGAGCATCAATGGAATATAAAAGGAAGAAAAGACATAGAGCAAAGGACCTCGATCATACTTTTGGATTCAAAAAACCACGATCATACGTCAATATCTTTCCTTATTTACAAGCCAGTGATAGTAACAGAAAAATGTCAACTTGACTACAATATCTTTCTTTCCTTCGGGCTAGGAGTCTGTCTTGATCTTTCTCGAAGTCAAGACAATTATCTCAATTTTCTTAGTTAAGCAATAGTCCAATTTTAAAGCTTAGTTAGATGAAATAAAACAAAGACAAGTATATATAGGCACATGTGCAATTCCCATTATTTGGTACAAATATTTTTAGAGCCAAAGTTCGTTTAAAAGCCTTGAACCAATGCAAATCTTCGTACGATGTAGTGGAACACTGCTTAGTTGTCCGCTATCTCATGAGCCTTTATGAATAAAGAAAAAGAAGCACCTAATAATGCATCTTCAATTGAATTCACCGCTCATTACTTGGCTAGTGAAGATATTAGTTGGTAACATGCATCACGTATCTGACATGATTAGCTTCCATGTTACATCCTTAATGGTTAAAAACATCTTCAGTCATCTAACTTATCCCTCTGTTTCCTTTATGACCTCTAAACTTTTTTGGGTTTCAAGTTAGTTACAAAATTTTCAATTTCACTTCTACTGGCCACTACAGCATTTGCTTCAGTTCAGCAGGACAAAGTGCCTAAAATGAACTAAAAGTTTATGTCCACTAACTTAAAACAAAAAAAGTTTGGTAACCAAAGTGAAACAATCAAAAAAAATTTCTTCCCA
>NC_036237.1:11856392-11858700 GCF_002742605.1 Olea europaea var. sylvestris | reverse complement strand
GATATAGCCCTGAAAGTTTATATGCGCAAAATAAGAGTCAAGAAACATATGAATATTGAGAAAAATAAGCAATGCGATGTGTATATTGCATCATAAGTAGTCAATGCTCTTACCGGAGTAGAAGACACAATACCCATAAGCAACTGATTTACAAACCCCAGTATGCCAATATTAGAATTTGAGCCCAATTTTTGTGATTTTTTTGGAGGCCAGGCATTAGAAGAAATGTTGCCACGCAATGGGTTGCCAGGTTTATCAGATTCTTCTGAAGCATCATATTTAACAAAGGAGTACCCTGCAAAAGTCAGAATTGTGTCTTAGGATTTTATCAAAATACTCTACCTTCACCTGAGAGTAATGGATGGATGAAGTTATACTAAAGATCATAATAATAGTACTTCTATAGGTTCATCATGTGTTTCTAGATGCATATTATCAATGAGTATAAACATAAACTGCTCAGTTGATTTTCAAGACTTCATCTATTTTTCATTTAGGAGGATCCAATGCTATTATTGTACGACAAAAAGTAACAAAACAGAAGGAGAGTAGGAATTTCATAACATAAATGAATTATTCACCAGCAAGAAATGAGGCCGGCCACAAAATAACACATCGACTAGTCATTAGCCATTCTTCGTATTGAACAACAACCATTGCCAGGAAATTTCTTGCAAACGCTCATCACCCAGCAAAACCTTGTAAATCATATGAAGTTCAGATATAGCGGATCCTTAAAGCATAATGGAATCTAATCTTCATATCCTCCCTTGAGCATGATTACTGATTATTAAATTAAATAAACTACACCTAGAGATTTATAGAGTTCGTTGTCTTGATTAAGAAAAAGAGATACATTCACTCATCTACTCCAGAAAACACATAGAACACAATAATTTCACACACCATAAAAATCAATTTAAGCAACAACCCACATCTATCCATGAATGAATATAGAAGTATATGAATTCCAGAAAGAATAGAGTGAAACATGACTAAAAAGGGTTGGCCCGATCACCATAAAAAATAATCATGAAAATACCTGTTTTGATTGCTTGATCTTTGGACTTGACAAATTGAATCTGTTTCTTGACTTCATCTAATTTGGCCTCAGGCTTTTTTAGAAATTCTTCCAGATTCAAAGCCCTAGATTTAACCTCTTCATCACCACCCGAAACCCGCTTCTTGTTATAACCCTGATCATCATATTGCTGCTTTCCCTTGTTATTAAGAGACCTATTTTGGTACAAATCGATCACCTCCCGCACATTGCTACGATTCTCGAGCCAAGAATCAATTTACTCATCGAGGCCTAAAATCACGGCTCAAGCATTCACGTCACACAAAACTGATAATTCCATTTTGTTTTCCTTTATGCATTCTTTTCTCTTCAATAATGCATTTTTCTTGGCCATTAACACATCATTCTTGAAAGTTCTTGTTTCGGTCCTGGAATGATTGTCCATTCCACCACTAGTGATCTTTCTTGGATGTAAAGTGTTTATATTACGAGAAAATAAAATTGAAATCGAGAGAAATCAAGATGAGACGGTACGGTAGTAATGTAATTGAAACAGAGAGAATCAAAAGACCTTGGGTTCAAAGGTGGGAACTACAATTAGTAGTTGTGCGTTCTAGGGCTTCCTTTTACAAGGAGAAAAAAGAATCATTGGGAAAGAGGCGAAAATTGAGGGGCGAGCAGGCGGTAATTACCAATAGTGTACGTAAATTTTTGAATTTTAATTGTTGGGGAGTAAAGTTGCAATTTCTTTCATATCAAAATTGGCTTTGTTTTGCCCCCATTCTTTAAAAAACTATTTTTTCCAAACTCATTTTTAATCTCATTCTTCCAATAAAATAATCTTTCACATAACTTAAAAATCTTCATACTTTTGAACCATACATTCTTTAAAAAATCATTATTATAAACTTTATTTTCATAAAAATGGCCTCAAACCCGCTCCGGGAAAATTCTCCTTATAATTATTGTTTAATGAAATAATATTGATTAATTAGGAAAATCAGTTAGCTATTTTGCAATTAAGTAATCAAGATTGGAATTTGATTACACACACACAAAAGATAGTGAAACATGTGAGAATACGGTAGAAGAAGGAAGATTTTGGTAGAAAAGTTTGGCATATATTTTAGTGTGATTAAGCCAAACAAACAGGTTTAGTGACAAGAGCCTGTTGTAGTTTCAGTCCATGATTGACAATGTTTTGTATCTTTTTATACTTTTAATGAGAATTCGCAAGTGCCTGTCCGTTTAAAAATTTGTTATTGAGCATGTTTGACTGATTTTGAA
>NC_036237.1:11802881-11856369 GCF_002742605.1 Olea europaea var. sylvestris | reverse complement strand
TATCATACTTTTATCAAAATCTAATAAAATATGATTTTTAACTAAACCAAATGGGAGCAAAGTCTCTTCTTCCTTGGTTGTACGTGGTTTGTTGAACAACATTTAATTATGTGTCTTCTTTATTCATTTTGGGTTTTGTACTTTTGTGGATTAATTTTTTTCAACAATAGTATCGGAGCTCAATGTTCAAAATTTGGGATTGCTGTGACGAAGACGACAAATTCAAATATGAGTTGGAGCATTGTAAAGGGAAGAATAATTTTAACATTTGGCAAGTACCATTGAAAATATTCTCGTACAACATGAACTTTATGAGATTTTACAAGGTAAGAGTCCAAAAAATGATGAAAGCTGCAAGAGTTAGAAGCGATGGCAATCAATACCATTAGATTGTCTCTTGCTCGCGAGGTAAAATATAGTGTTTTAAACGAGATATCTCCTTCTAAGTTATGAAAAAGTTAGAAGATTTGTATGTCTAAATTATCGAAAAATAGGTTATAATTGAAGAAGTAATTATGTAAGTTGAAGATCGATGAGGATTCTTATGTAATGGATCATCTATATAAATTTAAAAAAACGTGTGATTGAGTTACTTAGCCCCTGTGGCCCTCATTAAAATTAAATTTCATTTTTCATTCTCCTATTTTCAATCACACAATCTTCTATAAAATAATATTACATGTACACTGAAAATTTTTCATTATTTTTCAATTACTCATTTTCCAAAAAAATATTATTCCACACATTATAATTTGAAAAAATGGGGACCAAACGAGGGCTTAATGTTGATGTTAAGATTGAGGATGAAGATAAGGCGATAAGTCCTATGAAACATTGATGACCATGTTAGTTATTGACCTCAAAATTTCGGGGAGATTATGGGTGTATGTTTTTGGTGAGCTTTTTGTAGAAAAGAAGGAAGAAATAAGAAGTTTTCAACATTATTCTGGTCAAAAAGGTGCTTCATTGGCGATTGTTAAGATTTTCAAGATTGTTGAACACAAGTTTGCCTTGATTCAAAGCGACTTTTGAGAGAGTGGAAGATTGGTTTTCAATCTTTAGATTTTTCATCTTTTGGTTTTCTACTCTCTGTTAGTTGTGCAAATGGTCCAATTCGTTGTGTGTGATTTTATTGCACTAAAGTCCGTGTTAATTTGATTGCGTCAAGATTTGCATTTGAAATGACGTTTATATTCGATACTTTGGTTTCGCAATTTGGCAAGATTTCTAATGGTCTATTAGTCAAGTGATTTGAGGGTTTGTGTCAAAAGGTTGAACCCCAACTTTGAGGGTCCCTATCGCCCCGTCTATAGAGATTTGTGAGGGAGGTAAATCGCAGGATATATCCCAACAGGTCAGGGAATAAGAGCTATCTGTACACTACCCCTATAAAGAGTCTAATTTCATGTATCAGTAATCGAACCCCCACACTGTGGTTGTCAGTAAGGCGTGAGATAACCTCACTCCTGTTCTTTGTACCATTGGATTATGCCCCGAGGGTGATTTGAGGGTTTGTATCCCTTTGATAAGGAGAGGCTCAATCACAAAAAATAAAAAAAAGTAGACGTTGAATCCATCAAGTCTTTGTTTGCAATTTTCTCCAACCTAAGTTTGCTCATTCCCCAATACATGTTTAGCAAGTCCCTTGTTTGTTACCCTTCGATTCTTGGGTTCTGATAATTGTAGAGGTGAACTTTGTGATGTGGAACCAACCTTACTGGTTGCAATTTCATGACAAAGAGAGGAAGGAAAATTAAATTAAAAATTAAAGTGAGGAAGTCCCTCTCCATCTTCGTGAAATGCACAAACAGTGCTGCAACTGCATCATCCTTGTACATGCGAATTTTTCGTTTTTCATCATCCTTGTACTTGCACATAACCGACAGCGAGAAAGTTGGGTGGTGTGGTGGCGAGGTATAATTGTATTTTCCATAAAAATGGAGCCAAAATGCTGAGCCCTAAAATGATGGGTCCATAATGCCCAGTGACACCAAACATTTGTGCTAATTACCAAAAATGAATAACTTGAAGAATTCGTCGAGAAGAATATTATTGCCAACACATGGTGTCTCTTTTTGTTCAGTGTTTGTATTTTTTTCAGTGTTCTAAAATGCGTAAAGTATGACTAAATGTGGATATCAAGTTTCAAACTTTACAAATCTAGACGTAAAAAAAGTGTTATTATTATTATTTGAAATTTAATCATTCTAAAAATTATTTAATAATTAAACTAATAAATTCCAAACATCCAAATTTAATAAATTCTATATTTACTTAATTATTATTACAATTAGTCAATTATACAATTCTTAAGTTTTCGGAATGTAAAAACTAAATTATTTTTCATAGTTTCAACTTTCATCTGGATAACTCCTACTGAATAGATTTATAAGAACTTCATACATACTTACGAAGTTCTCAATAATACGATAAGTACCAAAATTATAATTACATAATATAAATAGTTATGTAACTTAAATCTTATGTAAATCTTTATCGAATAAAGTTACTCTTGTGCTGATAAAATCATTTAAAAACTTAAATTAAAGCCAAATAAAAACCTTTAAAAAAAGAAAAAAATTAATAAACTAAAATCAAATAAAAATTTTTTATAAAGGAAAAAAATCAAAAAATTAATAAAGCATGCTTAGGCATTAAGCAGTCAGCTTTCGTGCTTACCGCCAGGGCAAAGCATTTTGTCCGCACTTAGGCACATTTGTAGAATACTGATTTATTTTTTAAGCTTAGGGTCCATTTCGTTTGTATTTCAATTTTAAGTTTTGAATTCATTTTCAATTTTCTATTTCATGGGTTTATTTTATGATTGCTAAAAACGTCCATTAATTTTTGTTGTATGCAATTAATAATTGAAATAACATTCTTAAATTTTTAGGACAAGTTGGCATCAGTTTTACAAGTTTAGTAGACAAAAGTCGACAACCTTAAAGCACTATGAACAATCAAAGATGTTTTTCAAAGTATAGTGAGTAATAAAAAAAATGCATTTTTTACATGACAATTTGCATAACGGTGTTTAGGCGCCACCAATGCATTTGATCTATCATGTCACTAATTTTGTTGGCATTTTGAAACAGATATCATTAACATCTGATATTTTGATAAATTTAATTGCCAAAATTTAACATCTCAATCTTTATTGAACAATCAAAGACGTGGACATAAAATTAGTGATTATTGAGACAATGAGCTCAACTTAAGCTCTTGATGTAGATTAGAATAATTTTTAGTGAATTTTGATAAAATTGATAAAATGTATGATTAAAAATTTGTGAATTCAATTAAAAGTGTTATTAAATTAATTAGTAATTTTGATTTGAAATTTTTAGTAGAATCTACGTCAAAAAGAGAGTATTTATTTAAGTTAAGCCAAACACGAATACTGTTTCAGACCAAAGATCACTTGAGAAGAAGAAATGGCGAAAGAAGCACTTATTGCGTACAGAGCGGTGCTGAGAGCCACTCGGAAAACGTTTGCCGGAGACACTCTCATGCTCCGGGAGTCCGCCGCCGAGGTCAGGAAGAAATTCGAGGAGAACCGTCACGTGACTTCCCCCGCCGACCTACAGCGACTGCTTGAAGAGGCGCGTGAGGCATCCCAATTCATCGCCACCATGATCGTCCAGGCCAAGCTCAATGAACGTGGTGGTTACGGTATTTCTTAGTCCTTTCTCATTTCTGAGTTATCTCAAGTTTTTTCTTCTTGATTTTTGATTGTTTTCTATTGTTTTGAATGTGTTAATTCATAATATGCACGCCACTTGTTTGTTGTATTGTCCGTGTTGGATGCACTGATCCTACTTTATCCTATTTAATTTTTTGGCAACCTTGGATCAACCCAATTTTTTCTTGTTAGGATGGCCCTTTTATTGCTAGAGAAAAAAGAGAGACTTGAGATTCGAATCGCACAGTAATCCTCCACACACATAAAAGTGGATGTAACTCCTACATTGAGCGTGAAGCACCCTAGATCGAATGTTTTCAGCTAATTTTGGTATTCTATTTCATGTTGTTGTTGCTTTCACGTGATGAGGGCGTTTGATCCGTCATCCATAACAGTACCGGATTTAGATACTTGAATTGTGCTAAGAATTGCTGCTTTACTTTTTTTTTAGGTTCATGGTAGTCATCTAATATTTGTGAATTCTGAAAAAAGAATAGAGACGCTAAAGGAATCTCCCCAGATTTACTTTTCATTTCCCTAGTTGAAATCGATGATCCGGAAAATGCCCAAATTTTTAAATTTAGTTTCCGATGAGATGGATATATATATTCATAAAAGTGGATAAGACAGGAAGTGAAAATATCACTGGTGTTAGTGGCTCCGATTGAGGATAGATCAAAATATTCTTGGACTCAAAGAGGCTACCGTTCATAAGAGTGACGCAATCTTAATAGTCTAGAATCTATAGGTTAGAAGGGGAAGATAAGACCAAGCTAACATTGCTTGCTGTTGTTGCTAAATATATGTTTAGATTCATCAATGAGTGAATGAAGTGGAAAAAAAATATTCAAGCTGTATACCTTAAATTTATTGAGAGCAAGCATTTCAATTTGGAGTAGAGTGCAGCTATGAACTAAGTCACTTTACTATTGCGATTGATTGCTTTGGACCACTCCCATGGTTTTGGCTGAGCTTGAGGTGGGTGAAGTGAGAAAATCAATAGAAGCCTCACCGTTTTGCATGCTTCTATGCTGCCTCGATACAGCAAAATATTAAAAGTTTCCTGCAAGTTGATTTATTTCGTCAAGTGTATCCATTTTATTTGTTGGGTAAGTGAGAAAAACACACAGATATGGATCGTTGTTAAGGGAGTTGTCAACTCGGTTTATCTGGATATATGATTTCTATTTCTGTAATTTATGAAATGCCAGCTCACAACCCAGTAGGTGATCATGTTTGTTTATGAGAATAGTACAGCTGTATTAGCTTGTATTGTTTACAATGGCATTTCACATTTGTTATGTGAATAACCGTATCAGCTTATAATGATTTACAAGTGCATTTTCACATGCTATTACTGCTTGATGCAGAAGTGAAGCCGAGTAAAGAGCATGCAGGAGCTACACTTGAAATTCCTTCGGAAGAGATTCTCAAGAAGGCAATGTGAGGAGAGAACATTGGCAATAATACACAAGGACTTTTATCTTCTAACCTTTGTTATGATTCTGGTTGATATGCTTAGGTGGTATTCTTATGAAAACAATTTTGAATCTTATTTTTCTTTATTGATTTCCTTTATCATCTGTATTGCTTTTTCTAAAATTGTACTGCTATTTGAAATGCTTTTATGATTAAATTATCATAAGCTGTCGAGGTTGGCACCATCTTGCTTCATTTCAGAATATTTTTCTTGGTTTTTTAAAGCCCTCTCTCTCCTCTTACAACCACCATCTAGAGATTAAAAGCGTTCTAATGATATGGATTTGGCCAGTGGCCTTGATGGGCAGTAGAAATTATCCCCCAGCCTAGAGGTGGTAAATGTTCATACAGGACTGCCATGACGTGGTACCATTGGCCTTTAGTCCACGAGTTTGAGCCAAAGTGGCCTGGCATGAGCTGGCCATGGCCGTGCATAGTTATAATAATTCCTTCCCTTCCAGCTGTCTCACGGCCTGGCCCATCATGGCTTGACATGGTTTGTGCTGGTGGCTATACTTGGTCGTATAATTTTTGTCTTGGTATGTAAAAATTTTGGAGCTTGGCAAGCCTGGCACGGGCCATCAAAATGGTGACACAGTTCACTTTATACCGTTAAAAATCACACTACCGCACGTGCTTTCGCACTAGGATGAACCGTGTATAATATTTCTCCACTTAGAATAAATTCGCAGCTTGTTACTGAAAACTAGAAGGGTTAAGGTACTCAAACCTCAAATTACATTATTGTTAGTTTATTGTTCTAGCTAAAGTACGGCAGTAAAGTGGTACTGATATTAACTTGTTCTAATAGTAGTCTGTAACAATTACATCCTTGTTGCATTATATAGCTTATCAAAAAATATTAAGCTATTGTGTGATCATGATTATTTGATAAATGATTTTTTTCGTAGAATGTGGTTAAGAAGCAGGAAAATTATGGGTTCAAGTACAAAATTATTTTAGTGAGAGAATGTGAATTGGAAAATGAGTTTGAAGAAAAATAATTTTGAAAACATCAAAATCAAACCAGGCTAAGTGTACTTGATATTAGACTTGTTCTCAGAAAACTCCTCATTCAAGATGAGCAACCCAATAGGATTATTTTTTTACGAAAGAATTTTTGCCCACTGTGGGGCTCGAACCCACGACCACAAGGCTAAGATGAGCTAGACAGGCTATTTTTTTTGCTACCCGGTAGGTAAATGGTTCAGTATGTAAAGTGGCACGACAGATTGAAAATCTATTTTAAATTTTTTTTCTTTGAATTACTTCATATGCTGATTTTTCTACCTCAAGGTGGTAATGAATAAAGTAATGTTCTTGTAATTTATTTATTAATTCGGTTGTAGCAATGTCATTCTTTATTATCTATGTAGCTGGCGGGTTCTTCATTTTCACGTTTTGTGATTGCACTCTGCTTGTTGATTATTAGGTAGAAGGATTTGCACGCTTTGGAGCAATCTACATTTTATTTAGACAAGGGAACGACAAGAATTTGAGAAAGAAGAAGTTGGCAGGAAGAAGAAGAATGGTAAAAAAGGCAAAATTAGAGCTAGATCTTGGGCATGGTCGAGGTGTTCACGTAAAAGGCTGAAGATTTTGATGAAGCTTGCTACAACCTTTTCTAAATTAATTTCTGGTAAAGGATCAATGTCGAATCAGGATTTGCAAGAAGTTAGGCTAATAGGCTTTGAGGAGATTTCTTAGTGTCATCATTTCCAAGAAGGCAAATAGGCAAAAATTCTTCATTTAAAAACTATTTCGAGATTAAATGCGACATAAAGTTAGCAATCAAGAAATTTCTATCACTTTAGATATTGTTTTTCGATCACTATCTCATTAATCTTTGAGTCAAAATTCATCCATTGATGATTCACATAACTTCAAGATCATACCTATAAAGTTTATAATTCCATGAAAATGACAATCCTTGAAAGTGGCTTAATTCTTCTTTTACGTGCCTTTAAAAACGAGGAAAAAATCCAAATTCAAGGATGTCGTCTTCTCAAACTACAATAAATTTCACAGTACGTATTCTCGTAGTCAATAAAAAAACCATCAATGGAAGAATTCTGAATGATAAACGAGAGAAATTTTTAATTGCAAACTTTGATTGCAACATTCAATCAGAAAATAGTTTTTATGATGGAAAGAATATTGTTGTGTAGCCCCACTTGTCAACTAACGCATAAATGGTTGTGCTTTTCTTGACAACGTTAATGGTAAAAAATGTGCTTTTAGGCACGCCCAAATATGCTGGATATAGTATATTTTATCTGCGGTTGGAAAGCCTGTAGCCTGATTAGGCAACTTTCCATTTTGTAAATCTATGTTATTTAGTAGTTACTAATTTTTATTTTAAATTTTTTGGGGTTATTTCTTTTCTTGTTACTTGTGATTGTTGGTAAAATCAGTGGGTAATAATCATTCTTTTATTTATTTCATAAAATACCTTCACAACGTACGTGTTTTCATAGAAAAATTTCAAGGAGCTTAAAATTTCAATGACACGTTTCTACTTCCACCACACGTAAGTTGAAAATAAGGAAAGTCGGCCTACATAAATGCGATGGATGGAGTAATAATTACCTAATTATGACAAGTTATCAATGCAAGATAGAGCCCCACGATGGCAAAATCCCAATCCAAATAAGGAATGAAGTGTGCTTTACAATTTTATTACAATTCTTATAATATTTGTAACCATTAATGCCATCATTAATTTGGTTCGACATGTTCGTTTTCTTTCTTCTTTTGTGTGCTATGCTAATTTGGAAGAGAATATCATAATCTGGGAAAAATAATATAGGGAATCATATAAAAATATATTATAATTAATGCCAAGATAATAAAATTATTGGTTTGTACTTAGCCAAAAATATGTGGCATAGTTCCAATACGATAGTAAAGATGAAGTTTATGTAGAATAAAGTCGGTGGAAGCGCATATCTACAACTTTAGTGGCCAAATTAATTAATGGAGCTTATGAGCATAATTTATTTTTCAGTTTTTGCATAATTTAGTTAGTTTAGTTAATTAACTTAAGTAACATATATTGTTAATTGTTGGGACATCTCAATCATTGATATATCACATAAGAATATCGCTCTTAAAATAAAATGGAGAATTTAAACTTGTTGTTGGATGGCAAAACGTCTCTTTTACTTTTGAGTTAGATAAGTAGTACAATGATAGTTAGAAAGAGAAACAAGAGATTTTTAAGATCGATAAAATGCTTATTCCTAAATGAGATATTTGAGCTCGATAAATAAAATAATTTAAACTTGAAATGTTCGAAGTGAGTGAACGATATGAATAAATTTTTCAACAATGGAAACAGTCTTAGTAGCAACCAGTTTTCTAGGCTTCTTTAATTTCCAGTTACTGTGATTACTCCTCATATTAAGTTTGATGTTTTAAAATAGAACGCTACAATTTCATTTGATATCAGAGTTCAAAATACGTAAATGAACAATTCTATTCGTCCAATCTTAAATGAATAATTACATTTGTTAAGCGATCACTATCTTGTGACAGATTGTGAACAACAATATACTACTACAGTTATTAACTATGAAAAATAATTAAGAGTTGGCTACTTTCCTCAATAAGATAAACACTTTTAAAATGAAACTACGAGGGACAATTTGTAATCATAGTGCAAAAAACTCGAACAAGCTCACTAGCCATCTTGGTGGTGCGTTTTGAAGGTAAAATAATGTGCTGCTTTTATGAAGATTAATCATCATCGTTCATTTCTTATTAACTTTGATATTTCAAACCCAAGATTTCAAAAATAATATCTAATTGAATATGATTGAAAAAGAAAGATTTACAAAACATTTGTTTGTCACATTAAGCAGTCTTGTCCAAATGCACCATATATACAGTCGTATGAGAATTCACTACTTTCGCTATTACTAAGGTCTTGTTTGATTTTTCATTTTTATCAAAATACATTTTTTCTCTTCTTCTTAATCGCACATTCTTCATTAAAATAATATTACGCGTAAATCGAAATTTTTCCTTATTTTTTATTCATACATTCTTCATCAATCTACAATTTTAAAATTCATTTTTACATAATAATGGGTTCAAACACCCTCTAAAAAGAAAAATTAGTCAAGTTGTATGCATTATGAAAATTTAAAAATATTTAGAAATTGGTTTGATAATGAAGCTATATCGGCCCAGTATTTTTTCTATCATGTGGGGTGTTTGACTTCTTATTCGAAAATGAACGTTCAAATCACTCAAAGATCCACCAAAATGCCTTTAAGTAGCTTTCCCTCTTCCAATGGGACGGTAGCAATCAATTAGACAATTAAGCACTCGACATTAAAATAAATTATAACGGTGCCATTGCAGGGTTCGAAACGTTAACTTTGAATGTTTATTACTAATCAAAGTTTTTCAATTAACAAAAAATTTTGGTATCGAGCTCTTGTTTGACCTTCATTATTTAAAACTCATTTTCAACCACTCGTTTTATAAGGACTATAACTTTTATCAAATTTTTATTTATACATTTCAATAACTTTTATCAAAATCTACTAAAAATCTAATTTTTCAAAGGTTGAACCGCAACCTTAAAGGGTCTCTCACCGTCCCCCCCGGAGTATCGTGAGATATACCTCAACAGGCCAGGGAATAAGAACTGTTTGTACACTGGTGTCCACAAAGAGTCTCAATCAATGTTTCAAAAATCGAACCATCACACTGCGTCTGCCAACAAGGCTGAGTATACCCCATCTTTTTACTTTGCACCATTGGAATATGCTTCGGGAGGCACTAAAAATCTAATTTTTAACTAGATGAAACATTGACTAAATACATTTTATCGAAAAAAGCAAATTTAGAGCATGATAATAAATAAGATCTGAAACATAACACAAAAAAAAAAAAATGAAAATAAAAATAAATAATAATAATAGAGTTCATTTTTTATCAAAAATCGCCAAAATCAAACCAACAAGCTAGCTAGTTTTTTTCTTTGGATGTAAAAAACTTCTCACTAAAAGGCGAAAAGTGCAAATAAAATAGCAATTGAAAGAAAATCAATTCAAACATAAATAAGATGGAATCATAGTAGATAGGGCGGCCAATTTGTGTACTACTTTGTTCCCGTCTGTGGGCCTAAATTGACACGAGCCACCACCTACTACGCAACAGTGATCGAAGGGCAGGCATAAAGGAGTTAGCAGAATTCAAATTACTAGTAACACTTTTGAGGGTAACATTGAGTTGTCTCATTTTTAAGGCCACGTACGTTCCTTAACAAATTCCCCACCCTCGTAATGCAATTGCTTCAGCGTAATCTCAAGAAAATTTCCTACGTTTTTCTTCGTGCAAATCGTCCTCACTGATCCTCCACGCTTTCATATTACGGTCCAACCCTCTTGTGAACTACTGCATATTTAGCTATAATCCCATCTTTGGTGCTTTTCCAAGAACGATGATATGCTAATGAGTAATGTTGCCTTAACAAAGACCGTCCAAACTAAATTAACAAGCAAATTGGTTAAATGGACCTTAACAAAGACCGTCCAAACTAAATTTTTTAAAAAGTAAAGAATAACGCTGTTTATATGTTTCCTTTTGCATTTCTCGCATGTTTATTCCAGTTTAAATGACTATTTTCTAGTCATATCCAGGGTGAGATCTCAATCTTAATCCATGCACTCAAATAAAGTTTTGTAGGAATTCAGTGTGCAACGTCTGTCATCAATTTAGCATTTATCAAATTACTTAAAATAAAATCTTAAAGAAGATCACAAATACTCTATCAGGTTTAAACAAATAAAAGGCTTACCTATTTTATTTTATTTTTATATCTTAAAATTATTAATATATTAACCTCTAGTTGCCAAATGACCACTTTATAATACTCCTACATAGGGCCATGTTTGGCAGTGATTATGGAATTGATTTTTTGATTGTTAGAGAAAAAATAGATTACACATGTGAGTAAAGAACTAAAAAATGATGACTGAAATAGTAAAATAATGATTAAAAAATTGATTTTTTGGGGCGAAAAAATATTATCTAACGAGGGCCTAATATAGGTAGCAACCGCTTACATTTTAGGAGGTGTTTGATAGACATTTTTATGTAAAAATGTATTTTAGAATAGTAAACTGATGTGAAATGTGTGGTTGAGAAATAAGGAAAAGTTTTTGATTTACGTGTAATATTATTTTAATAAAAAATATGTAGTTGAAAAGAAGGGAGAGAAAAATGTATTTTGAAAAAAATGATTACCAAACGGACCTTAAACAATCTGAGGGTAGTTTCGTAATATAAACCAATTCCATGGATTACCCCCCTATAAAATCCCCCTCATACCTTCAGTCTATCGGACATCAACCCCACGCTCCGGTGGAAGAAATTCCTGAAAACTCCGGCGAAATTCCGGCATTTTCGGTCTCTTCAATTCCGGCATTTCACAAACACACATAGAGACTCAGTTGATTTCACTTTTCTCTTCCTCTCCTCTGATCTCTTGATACAGTCTACATATATATAGGTACAGATTACAATCATACACGCATATATATGGGTTCTGAATTGATATTCAGAGGGCATGAAGCGCCGCCTGTGACGGAGGCGTACTCGCCAAAGCCTCCGAAGCCATGGTTGAGTGTGATTCGTCCGGTTCGGTACATGCTCCGTGAGCAGCGTCTCGTATTTGTTTTCGTAGGCATTGCCATCGCCACCCTCATCTTCGCCCTCCTCCCCTCATCCAACACCCCGGCCTCCATCTCTAACTCGGCTTTCCCCTCCGAGTTGACTCAGTCTCATAGACTCATCTACCAGAATAACCACGCCACTGGTTTCGGATTTGGGTCGTCCTTCAACTCAGGCGGAAAAATACCTCTGGGCCTGAAGAGAAAGGGTTTGAGAATCGTGGTGACCGGTGGGGCCGGGTTCGTCGGAAGCCATTTGGTTGACCGTCTGATTAGCAGAGGCGACAGCGTGATCGTAGTTGACAATTTCTTCACCGGTAGGAAAGAGAACGTCATGCACCATTTTGGAAACCCTAGGTTCGAACTGATTCGACATGACGTCGTTGAGCCACTTCTATTGGAGGTCGATCAGATCTACCACCTTGCTTGCCCTGCATCTCCTGTTCATTACAAGCACAATCCTGTCAAGACTATCATATCCTTCTGTCCGATTATTAATTTTTCCCAATTTCAATTCAAATTTTAATTATTTACGTTTCACGCAAAACTGGGGTGTTTAATTATCCGTTTATCCTTGATTTATTGTTCTTCACAAGACAAATGTAGTAGGGACATTAAACATGCTAGGACTGGCAAAGAGAGTGGGTGCGCGGTTTTTGCTAACGAGCACCAGCGAAGTGTATGGTGACCCACTGCAACACCCGCAAGTCGAAAGTTACTGGGGCAACGTCAACCCCATCGGTTAGTGACCCGATACTTATTTTTATTTTTCTGTATATAAGCATTTTTGCATATTTTCTTATAGTCCGTATATCATATCATCGGAGCAATGCCGCTCAGTGCGGCTCATGTTAGCTTTATAGCTCGTGTCTAATGTGAGCCCTTTTGGGGTTGTGGGCAACCGAGTCTTACGTTCATTGGTTATAGATTTTCAATTCAAAGCGTCGCGCCTCGTGTTTTTCAATGATGGGTGGAAGTTTTTAATATCTGTTCAAATTTCAACCCAGATCCAAATAAATTTAATGAAGGGTCAACCAACTTACAGGGTTTTCTCATGTTGGTCGCCTAACTTTAGTATAGTTCAATTTTAATCACTCAACTTATATTTTGTTTCTTTTGACTATTTATTCTCTAAATGATAAAAAAATAGGCAGAATTCGTGACTTGATCTGTGAAATTGACTTCGCTGGTGGAACTTGTGACCTAGACGACAGTCAACAGAACAAGTTCAATATTTATGTATAACCATTTGCCACAAAGGAAAGCTCACATTAGACAAAAAATAAACGTGGGATTTATGTTTTTTTTTTTTTAGAATTAAACAAGTGTGATGCTAAAAAATATATCTTTGGTGATGATTGCTGTTTGATAGGCTACAAATTTCCATCAATTTTGTTGATTGTAGATTTCAAATCCTCAAATTGAAACGAAAATATAAATTGCGTGACCAACTTAAAGTAAACATGTAAGTTGAGTAATCTCCAGTGATAATTTTCCTTAATTTATCAAGTCAGTTCCTAATTTTGGGTCCAGTAGTCTTCAGTTCTTAACTTGTGCCGCTCTTAACTGGTGAGGCAGATATATGAAGGAAAGGCATTTGGTACGAGTTGATGTATTTTATTTGATTTTTGATACATATGAGCTAGTTTTGAGGGGGGGGGAAACGTTGACAATGGACTATCACAGAGGAGCTGGCGTTGAGGTCGGTTTAAATATGCTTTTCTTTTTTTAAACTTTTTATGGGACATGTTTGGAGGCGTGGATTTCACTGTATTTAAAAAAAATGAAAAAGAAAACCAAGTGTAGACCGTATCTCCTTAAAAAATGGAAAAAACATATATGAAGTCCCAGATTTATAGAGACAAACCCTGAAACTAGCCCAGTTTGTACGAAAATTTGCTAGAAAAATGGGATTCAGTTTGCAAGAAGTAACTCGCTTCTATATATCTGGTAAATTTGGTGACAGCGTTTTGAACAATACTGTTGCAGGTGAGGATTGCTAGGATCTTTAACACCTATGGACCTCGTATGTGCATTGATGATGGTCGAGTTGTTAGTAACTTTGTTGCCCAGGTAACGTATTTGATAAATATATTCAGTTAGTAGTTTTTCGACTCTAATTTCACCGCATTAGACTTGTACTGTAACCAATGTGTTCGAGATTGTATTATTTGGTTTAAATGGAGTTCAGTTGATGTTAAATTTAACGAGTATAAAACTTAATTTGTTGTTCCTAGGCTTTGAGAAAGGAACCACTGACTGTTTATGGCGATGGGAAGCAGACAAGAAGTTTTCAATATGTATCTGATTTGGTAAGAAGTTTCAAATGTGATTATTAGTCACTCCTTACATTTTTCTTCCTCACTAACTATGTTGGACGTATTTTTGCCTTAATCAACCTTTTTGTTGCTTCTTACAATGCAGCAACTGCATTTGAATCGAATTTGAATATATAAAATTTAAGAGAGGATAGTGATTTGTTGCTTCTTACAATGCAGCAACTGCATTTGAATCGAATTTGAATATATAAAATTTAAGAGAGGATAGTGATTTATTTTCGTATTCAAGTTTTTGGACCTATTAATGTTGTGTAAGTAGGGATGTAAAGACCCTTGCACACTGATTTTTTCTTGGTAATTTTATGAAAGTTAACTATAAAATGAAGTTAATCAAAGAAAATTGTGGTTTCTGGTGGTTCACTGTCCCGATGCATTTTACAGCTCTAGACAAGGTGTAGCAGAAGACTACAATTTTTATTCTAATTGTTGTGAAAAGTGGAAGATGATACTAGATTTGTCCAATATCAAGTTGTTGGAGAAAATAATAGATTAAGCCATAGTATGAAGTAATTGATCGCAAGAATACAAAAATAAAATAATTTGCAAAGTATAATATGGAGAAAAATTACAATGATTTTGTGTTTATAATTTGTCTAACTTGTAATGAAGTTAAACAGCCTAACTAAATTATAGAAAAGAACCAAATATATATAGAGAACAATTTAAGCCTTAGAAGTAGAGTTGTAGATGAAATAGAATACTCAAAAGTTTCCTCATCTTGATCTCTTCAAATCCAATACAAATTTCAACTCCCAATAGGGTTTCCAATTAGAATTTCAACTAGAATTTGCCAAATAAGTTTGAATAGGATTTTATACTAGCATTCTAAATAGAATTCTTTTTAATGTACACTTTAATTAAAGCTCTCAATTATCTTCATCTAAAAATTCGAGTCACACACAAATTCTAACAATTCCCACATTGACACGAATAATGAACAAATTTTTAAAAAATAATCACCCGGAGATAGGGATAGCAAAAAACTCGTCAAACTCAATACTCGTTGGCCCAGTCCCGAACGAGACGGGGATTACCTGCTTAATTGGATATTTGGGTCGAGGACATGATGGGTATTGATAACAAGGGCCCCATCCTATTTATTTATTTATTTATTTTTTAAGAGTTTTAATACTTTAAGTGGAAAACTCTACGAAATTTCATTAATTTTAATAGAATATGACAATTAAAATTATCTAAAAAACATGATAAATAATAAAAACATTAATTTACCAAATATATTTGAATAATTTAAATTTTAAAAATAAACAAATTATTTAAAATTTTAATAACTATATTACTGTCCCACTTTAATGAATGTGGACAATAAAATGAATTATCAAAAATTAAAAAAAAATTAAACAAATACTAAATGGGACAAGGGGCCTGTTCGTCCTCGCCGTAAATGGGTAATGAGGAGTACAGGGTGGAAAATTACTTGACGGGACGAGGCGGGAGAGGTTGTCCCGACCCGAACCGAACCGAACCGACCCCGTCGACATCCCTACGTGGAGGCAAATTCCACTGCTAGGAAATAAACTTAAACTCTTCCATGAAAAGTACAAACGAACTTCTCCATCTAGAAATGTTCTCTACCTCTACTATCCCAATTAGGGGCAAAAGTGATATAATGATCACCAAACAAGACTGATACAAGCCTGTAAAAGAATCACAACTGAATGCATCAAAAGAAGGATCTTAGCTAAAATCAATACCTTTAATCGCATTCAAACTATCAACAAAATCAGAAAAATTGTACCTATAAGGAATCTTATGGCCAAAAACGAGTTTATTTCTAGCAATTGATTACGATAACATCATCGATAATGGTGTTAAGATCAATTTACCCTTATCTTCAAAATTGAATTGAAACGTATTCTTAAAAGAAGACCCCAAATTACACTCCAACGGTACAGAAGCCAACTTTAAATTCTCACTCGAGTTCCTAAAATATGTTGATTACTCAAAGATTCTGTATAACCTTGCAAGATATATAAATGGGATTTTATATGTCCCATCAGCAAAACGCGGGCTCCTTCAATAACCTTTAGGATTCTACCTTCAGTACTGTATTTGTACCCTTTTGAATCAAGAGTATTTAAAGAAACAAGATTTCTCTTCAGATTTGGAACGTGTCTCACTGCATAAAGTGTTATAACCGTCCCATCAAACATCTTTTCGGACCCGACTGATACTAGCTATTCGGCAAGGTGTATTATTACCGATCATCACAACACTTTTTATTACTTCTTCATATGTTAAAAACAATTTCCAATTGGGTGACATATGAAAAGTGCAATCTGTATCCAAAATCGAAACCTCATTAGGTTTGGAGTTGTAGTCAGATATAAGTAAAAGCTCTCCATCATTGTGAAAAGTTTCAACAATGGCTTCACCTAACGTATATAATTGCCTTCCCTTCTGAAAAACTGCAGCCAAATTTCCTCTACTCTGCAATTTATAGCAATCCTCAATTAAGTGCCCCGAATTCTTGAAATAAATTTGAAAGTTAGACCTTAATTTGCTCTTTGCACAACCACCATCAAGAACTAGATCATATTCACGAGCCTCAACAATATACTTCATCTACTTCTTTGAAAATAGAGCATTAAAGATTTCTTCAATGGTGAGATCATAACTATATAAGATTGTGTCTTTAAACAACAAATATGAAGTGGGCCAAAAACCCAACAAAGTTAATCCCATATAAGTGAGCATTATTCGCCTCCTAACCTGCTACAATGAAAATCTTGTATTGCGATCTAATAGTGGAATATCATACTCCATAGTTTCCATCATGAAAAATCTTGATCTTCCCAAAAATTTCAAAACTAAAAGCTTCGATACCATTCGTTGTAATCGAAACCTGACCTAAAACCACTTTGTTGCAAAAAGCGGAAGATGATACAGAATTAATCCAATACGAAATTGTTGGAGAAAATAGGAGATTATAGCCACAATATGAAGAAAGTTGATCACAAGAATATAAGAATAAAATAATTTGTAGAGTGGAAATTTTATTATATTATGGAGAAAAAATACAAAGATTTTGTATTTATAATTTGTCTAATTTATAATGAGGTTAAACAATCCAACTAAATTGTAGAGAAGAGCCAAATGTATATAGGAAAAAATTCAAGCATTAGAAGTAGAGTTATAGATGAAATAGATGCCTAAAAGTTTTCTTATCTTGATTTCTTCAAGTCCAACGCAAATTCCAACTCCCAATAGAGCTTCCAAATAGAACTTCAATTAGAATTTGTCAAATAAATTTGAATAGAATCCCATACTAGTATTCCAAATAGAATTCTTCTTAATATGCACTTATCTTAAACAAAGAATTCTGGTCACACTTAAATTCTCACACTGAATGAAGACCTTACACTTTTTAAAGAATTTTGATTATTTACACTCGACTGCTTTCATAAATTGTAATACTTAAGATGGCTTGTAATAGTTAGTTATAATTTGTGTTCGGTTGGGTAGGTTGAGGGCCTGATGCGGTTGATGGAAGGAGAACATGTTGGACCTTTCAATCTTGGAAACCCTGGTGAATTCACTATGCTTGAACTTGCACAGGTATGTCACGCTTCTATTTGCAGACGTTGCATGGAATTATTTCTGATCAACATTCATATAATTTTTCAGACTTGCCAGCTTTTCACGTACTTGGTTCTCTACTCTTTTGCAAAATGCATTCCTGGAAACTATCATCTATTGATCTTGATTGAGTAGCTCAACACTAGGTCGCAAGGGCATTGGAAAATTGTTTTTTCCCTTCTAAATGACCTTAAACATTGAATCTGAAAGCCGTTTAATTAGTTCTGACTAGTGTATTAAGCAAGTATGAAATGAACTGACGTTTTATCTTTTATGTCACAAATTATACATTGATTTCGGTGAATAAGATAGGTGTTTCTCCAAGATCATTTGAAGTTTTTAATTCTGTTGGAACACAGGTGGTTCAGGAAACCATCGATGCAAATGCTAAGATAGAATTCCGGCCCAACACAGAGGATGATCCCCACAAGAGGAAGCCAGACATCTCAAAGGCGAAGGAGTTTCTCGGTTGGGAACCAAAAGTACCTCTACGGAAGGGTCTTCCAATGATGGTCTCCGACTTTCGGCAACGAATTTTTGGAGATCACAAGGAAAATGCTGCCTCGGCATGATTAAGATTTTCTATCTATGCTTAGCTAAAAAGATTGTTGAATCCCAGCATCCAACAAGGATAGCAGGTGCACTCTGTAGAATCATGAGCAGCACCTTACTTTCTCTTTCAGCCTTTTGTGGTTATTTTAGAATTTGTCTCTTTTTATTTTAAGTGCTATTTGCAGTCATAAATAACATATAACAAAATTTCAATGGATCAGTGTTGTTTACCTAGTGTGACCTGTATTGGCACCCAAAAAGGAATTGAATGATTCATTGTATAGAAATCGACTTAATATTTCTTCACATTTAAATGTTCAACTTTCATTTTTTTTAACAGTTACAATTGAATAGTAAACAATGGGCTCTACTAAATATTTTGTTAGCTAATGATCTGTATCGGTGATAAAAATAACAACTGTGGAAGGCGAAACCAGGGGAAGATCCCTTGGTGACGGTTGCGGTGAAATGGTGGAGGTGGTAGTTGTGGTTCTAAACGACGTAATTTTCGTCTAACTTAATGGTCTTTTGGAAGGAACTGTCCAGGGTCAAAAGTTCTGGAATTGATTGTATATTTTTAAAAGGTTGAGGACATTTGCTGCAAATTTCCCTTATTCTAACCCAAATAACCTTAGAGATGTCAAGGATGATGGACTACTGAAATAGCCCAAACAAGAATAACTGAACTTTTCTTTCTAGCTGGAATCCCCCAACCTTCAAAACGCTAAGCCATGGCCATATTCAGAACTCGTTTGATTGGAAAATTTGCACCTTTCGTACCCAACTTTTGTAATTTATTTCTATACCATCCTTTTTTTTAGGATCAGACATTCCCAACCTCAAATGAAATAAGTTACCAAGTATCGTCAGGAAAACAAAAAAGTGATCACTATGATTAGGGATTTTTCGATATTTCTCCAGGATATGCGCGCTTATACACAAAAATGGACGCTACATTGCAGAGTGATGGCACGTACCACGGCCCTTCCAGCCACAGATGTATTTCATGTGCGACCTTGTTTTATTCTGCTTTTGCCTGTTTAGCTCCATGACATTTAATTTCTCAGTAACCGGGATAGATTGGTGAATTGGTTTCACGTCTTCACAAGAACGCTTGTTAAGCCATGATACAATATCGGAGAAGACAATCTCGATGTTGTTATCTGGCTCGCCGGATGTCAAACCATGCCACATCCCGGGATATAGTTTTATGGTCTTGTCTGTGCTGCTTGCCCTCTCGTACAATGCCCTGCTCACCTCCGGGTCCGTCACTGTATCAGCTTCACCATGCAACACAAAGAATGGAAGCGTCACCTGTCGAAAAGCATCAGTTAAATATGGGAACTCAATCAACCAATGTACTTTCAATCGCTTCCATCGAGACATTTGAAACTGATTTTTCATAATGTTTTAGGAAAGATTTTGCTTCATGTTTGGCTAAGATTAAAATTTTAATATTTACTGTGTGAGAATGACCTCTTGCAAACTGTCTTCAAGGTTCATGCTAGTTCTGAGCATTTCGAGAGCTGTTTTCAACCTCGGCTTCTCTTGGTATATCAACTTGTTGCAACGTATCTGCAGAATAATTAGTAATTACAGAGACACATCACATAAGCCATTTACGAAATTTTTTCGAGTTCTCCAAAGTAATGAAAGGCTCACCTCTTCTCGTTTAATTGGATCCTTGAAGGCTGAATCAATAACATCCTTCGTAGGAACTATCTTCCATTTAGGTATTATGTCTTCCACCCGAGTTAGAAGACTAATAACCAGAGGGTGTGGCTTAACATTCTCAGAGATCTAATGAAATGAAAAAGATAAATTAGATTCGTCAACTGTCCAAATTTCTCCCTCCCCCATGTTAATAAAAGAAGCCTCTTATAAAAACTTGAGCACTTGTGTCAGACACGAAGATCTTCACCCAAAGCATATAGTGATAAGTTTTTACGAATCTGACAATTGCATACCTTTTTTGGTATGATTGGTAGGGAGGACTGATAGCACTAGACAATATTAAAAATGAAAATAAAACTAAATCATGCTTATTATAGTGCTGAGTCATCGTATACCAAACACGTTCTTCATGTCTAACACCGTACTTAAGTCCAACCGACTCCATACCAAATAAAGAATATTCAACACCGTACTTAAGTCCAACCGACTCCATACCAAATAAAGAATATTCGTACAACCTTACACATCGGAGCAACTAGAACAGCACCATGCCAGAAAGCAGGGTCTCCTTTGTGTATTAACAGAGAGACTGCCCCGCCCATTGACTCCCCATATAAAAATCTTCTTTTTCCCCTGTATTCTTCCTGCCCTGGAATCCGTGAAAGTAAATCCTTTTGAGTAAAGTTATAACCAAATGCATTTTTAAGTATGACTTGACACGCATTACAAGTGTGTGTGGAGCAATTTCTTTAGGCCAAATGGTTCTTTTTTATTAAAAGAATAGAAATTAATGGAGTTGTCGTGCACTATCATTGCTAGCTTGAGCATAATAACACGGTCAACATTGTAAAATATTGTTAAAAACAAATGATTCCTCTAGGAAGTTAAGGTTCTGAAAAATCAACACAAACGTAGAGGAGGAAAGTTTGTTAACTTACCACAAATGGACTTGAAATGGTCACTGCAATCATTGACAATGTTTTCAAATCTTTTGATGTAACAACGAGCACCCATGGACCGTCCATGGCCTTCATAATCCATACCAAACACGGCATATCCATGAATAGCCAGCCTCGTCCCGCAGCCTAACCAAACTCCATTTTATCAGTGCTAAGAAGTAAATTAGGTTTATTTCAAGACAGGCCTTCATAATCAATACCAAAAAGGGCATATCCATGACTAGCTAGCTTCGTCTCGCAGCCTAACCAAATTCCATTTAAGCAGCTAAGAACACAAATTTGGTTTGGCTGACTGCTAATACCACGTAGACTGGCTTGCTTAAGCAACATAATTGTTGTTATTAATGATGAATACTACTTCATAGAACTTTTATCGAAAACTACTAAGAATCTAATTTTTATCCAAGCCAAACGGGGGATTAATTCATTCCTAGGATGTTTATAAAGGTATATTGGAAGACAAATTACAATCTAATACCGCTTATATGTTAAACATACACTTCTGTAAAACGTTTACAGAAACTACAGTCTGAAGAAGGAAATTGTACTAAAAGGTTCGTTATTGTTAAAGGTGTTCGAGAAATGTAAGCAATTAAATTAACCATTCCACAAATCAATAGATACGTTCACTCACCACTTTGTGAAAAATAGTCTGAGGTATGAATATGTTAAATACCGTATATCTCTTCACAAATCAAGATTCACCAAACAAACGAATTCCAGAGTTAACAGCTGCAGTTAGTTCTCTAATTATTCAATAAATACAGTATTAATTGAGGAGAAAACATGCATTCATGGCCTGTATAGATATGTACTGGGATTAAAATCCAATTAAAATAAGAAATTAAAGAGAGGAGAAGAGTAGGAGAGATGACATGGGAAAACATTTACAAACATTTATTACCTTTCATGAAATTACTGCATTCCATGCCATAACCTGCAACCTCATTAATCAATCTTGAATCAGATTAAAAAAAAAAAAAAAAAAATTGCAACAAAAAAATTCTAAGAAGAAACGTCTCAGAGAGAGAGAGAGAGAGAGAGAGAGAGTATGTATGGAGGAGAGAGAGAGAGAGAGAGAGACCATGACAGAGAAAAACAAGGGCCTTTGGAGAAGAAAAAGGTAACCATCTGCAAGTAAAAAGCTGCACACCTCTGGAATTATATATGTATTCCTACACCCATTCAAAATCAAACAAGAACCACCCATTAGAAAAAATATATATTCTCATTTCAAACCCAGATAGATTTCATATATCCAGAAACATATATTGGATTACAAAATATAATAACACAAACGAAAGGTTTGGGTTCTCTTGGCTAGAAAATGTGTTAAAAAGTCACGGCCAAAATCAAGAAAAACAACTAAAAAAAAGTCACTTTTAAACACCGCTTAACGAAAACCCACCTCATGATATTCAACGTCCATTTTTAATTTGACGGAGCTAAGAAATAAGATTCAACATTAATAATCTCAAACCTTTAAACTATATATATACTGGATCTGCAGAAGCAGGAAAATAAGGAGAGAAAAATAAACAAAGAAAGCATTCCCCGCCGTTCAAAGATGAGAAAATATGTTTGGATGAATGTAAGAGAGAGATATAGATTAGAAAATGAAAGTTGGGTTTGTATGATTGCGATTTTTGGTTTCGGAAGATTCCAAAATTTAGCTGAGCTTTACGTGTAGGCTAAACCCATATCCCTGAATTCTAGATAATTGATATGAATGGATAGATGTGTTACGCTTCGCTCGTCAAAAGAGACCCACGTGACAATCAAGTACAAACTAAACAAAGGCCCCCACTCCATGTCATCAAGAATCGAACCGAAATCAGAAGGTAGAGATGATCAAAGTCATAAGGTAAAGATGATGAATCAATAAGGCAACTCAGTCGAAGCATCACACACAAGCTCTAGCACAGTGTCATGTAAGAGGCCGAAGCCTGCATAACCGAAGCGGAAGCCTCCTAATCATAAGGAGCATCTTTTATGTCCACATCTTCCAAGAAAGCTCCTATGATTGATTGATGTGAACCATGTTGTAACAAAAGAATGTCTTGTATTGTTAATCTACCACATAGGTACTCAGACCTAGACCGTAGAGCAACTACGTTTTCACAAAACATTAAAATATTGTACGGCCTATGATGTATGATGTTGCACCTATGAGGAGACGCTTTGACGGTAAAATGAAGTCACGTACTTCTACATCCAACGACCAACACTTTACCCATATTACTATAAAAGCTCACAACTAACACTAGCTCAAAAGTACTGGAATTTTAACTACAAAATATTTGTAATATTGCTCTCTCTTCATTCACTCATACACGTTCTCGGTACCCGAACATCCAAGTGGCTCACGTCTAAATCGTGTCACACACTCAAATATATTACTTCCCTTAAACTAACTTGACTATCGGAATGCTTGGGTCGGTTCCCCCAATATTGGAGAAGGCTACATGCGACTAACGATTTTGTCTAAATGTATAAGAACAAGCTTGCACGGACGTGAGTAGAAAAGGATTTGTTGTCCGCATCAACCCTTCAAAAACCGATGTCAACAAGATGTTTGTATGTATATTAACCACATATTCAATTTTGCTACATGTACACTTCCTTTGACACATGACTTATCGAATTTACATTTGGCACAATCTCACACCACCTTTCACATCTTATACATTTAATCCAACCATTATAAAATTATCACGTTATCCATCTGTCGACCAAGTGGTAAAAGGAGGTGTACAAGTAGCTTTATCAATATCACCCACACCACTGTATTATCAGATGCATGAATGTACAATTGATGATGACTACACTGCATTCATGGATTTAAACTCACTCCTCTCTCTCTCTATAGAGAAGTACTTTGGTGGGACGGTCACATTATCTTATGTGGTGCGATTGTCGAATAGAGAGCCACCACCTTATCGAGTGGCTCACCCTTATCCAATGAGGCGAGGTCCCCTCGAAACGGTGGACAATGTTGAACTGAGATGGTAAGGGTTACAAACAGAAAACCTGGGAATGGATCCAAAAAAAAGAAAACGATTTGTAGAATGGAGTGGATTCTTGTAGAATATGATAGGTAAATTGATAAGCTTAAAAAGTTTGCTTATGAGTAAATATATTGTCTTATATAAGTAATAATCTTTTTAGTGATGAAACTTGTAACTATAGATATTTATTTTGATACTTAAGTTCAAGATTAGTAACTTTTATTTTGTTTAAACTTAACCAAACTAGATTTTATAGATGTAATAAATGGATATATCAAGTCTACTCGTTTACTAAGAAATGGAAATATTGAAGGTGTAAGTGGAAGATGAAGTGCATTGCCTTATTTATGACAGTATTATATATCAATTTTCCAAATAACACAAGAAAATATTATTAAGTCCTGGTTGGTATAGCTAAAAATTAAATTTTTAGATTTTAATAAAATTTAATGAAATGCGTAATAGAAAATTAATAAAAATTATGAATCCCATAAAATTTATAGTGAAAATTAGTTGTTAACTTTAATTTAAAGGGTAATTAGTGCAAAACGTCCCTACCTTTCAATTTCATTGTGGAAAATGTCCTCACCTTTCATATTTTGGCATTTTTGCCCTCAGATCAACCTTTCATTGCGACGAAGGTCCTTCTGTCCATCTCCTGTCACTTCTCCTGTTAATTAAAGAGAGAGACCCAATTTCTTGTCGGTCAACAGGGGTAAAATTGTCCTCACCCAACTAAACCCTTCTTCCCACCTTCTACGTAGTCCACATAGTAACAATAGTTGGAAAATGGGTGTGAAAATACTTTAAATTATTACATTAAATGAAGGAAAAAATGTCGTGAAGAACATATATGGTGAAATCTGACCACCAGGTCCACCATTGCTGCTTTAATGTTGGGTTTCTAGAAAAATGTAGCAAGACATATATTGAATGAGTGGTCAATTTATAGAGACAACTACTAGATGTTCATTTCTAGTTTATGCTCATTGTGACCACGGGGTAAATGGCGAAGATCAAGTGGAAATGGGTGCTGTGTATTTATCATTTCAATGGTACTGGCTCATTTTGGCTTATTGGTGAAGATGACGGGTCTTGTTCACTTTTTTTAGGAATCTAATAAACATTGCGCTAATAATCCCTACGTAGTTATAATTTTTCTTAAGACATCCCTACCTATAAAAAGTATTGGCGAGTGACGTCCCTACCTTGTAGAAACATTTGCTAATAACGTCCCTACCTTTTTAAAAAATTTTGGTGAGAGTACCCTGTTTTCTTCCATATACCACCTGTTGATACACATCAACTCAAAAGTCGCCAAATATACAATTCTATCACAGAATTTGAGACACAATTCATCCAATAATTGACCGAAAACTGAAAAAAAAATATCCACTACCTGCTAAAGCTAAAATAAACGAAAACTGAAGCAAAAATAGATACAATTCATTTCAAATGTGCAAAATATCCACTGTGCAACCAACATAAGTTCTGAACATCAAAAATAGGTTACTAAACACCAAAAACAGGTTCCTAAAGTGCTATATTGAATCCACTACCTGATGACAATTTGTGTACTGAACAATAAAAACAAAAAGCCAAAAAATTAATAGAACTTGGTAGAGAGTTTTCATCCTAACAAGGTGCTAGAGGTGGGTCGATCATTGTCGGGCTTTCTCAGAAACGGAAAAAACATGTTGTTCCTTGAAGCCCTGTGTAACAATAATAAACTTTATCAGAATCCTACAGATACACTCAATCATGTAAAGCGCCAAAATATGAAATGGAAAACGAAAATACCGACAAATAATGATTCTTACCGTCGCGTCGCTTGCTGGAAAAACTCTCAACATAGGTTTCCACTACGTCGACTGCTAATATGCAACCATACGAGAGGAGAATGGAGGAAAAATTGTAGAAATGGAAGATAAATGAAAATTTTTGAAGAACTAGAAGGGAATGAAATGGGAACTGCCTCTTGTTGTTTGAAGAAAAAGATGAAAATGAAGGGTTTAGTTTGGTGAGGACGGTTTTACCCTTGATGACTTGAAAAAAATTGAGTCTCTCTCTTTAATTAACGGCAGAAGTGACGGGAGTTGGACGGAAGGACTTTCGTCGCAATGAAAGGTTGATTTGAGAGCAAAAATGCCAAAAAATGAAAGGTGAGTACGTTTTCCACAATGAAGTTGAAAGGTAGGGACATTTTGCGCCAATTGCCCTTAATTTAAATTATTATCAAATATTTTAACTACTCTAAACACGGGCTTAATAAAATTTTACAAGCCTCTAGCTATTAAATTTTGAAGATTAGTAATAAACTAGTCATACAAATAAAAAATTGTGTGTTTTTTAAAAAAATAAATTAGTAATATAAAGGGCGCGAATCGTTTTTGTAGTTAGTAACTTTGTCTATTTTGCTATTTATAATGAAAAATTAGTAATTTTTTTAACCAAAAGGCTTTTTTGTCACTGATAAGTAAAATGTAGTCTGTAGAATGTAAATTTGCAAAACATCCCAAGTGCAAGAAGTATTTTTATAAATTTCCTGTAAGTTATTGCACGCAAGTTATAACACAAGTCTTTGGTATACGATTATTCCACCTAGCATATCTTCTCTTGCATCAACTTGACGAAATGCACATCTTGATTTGAATTTGTATTCGATCGCTATGCATTAAGCAAACTATTGGAATTGGATGATGAAAATCGTTCAAATGATATAATTGAGTAATTTGGATGTTTGAGACACTTTTCAAGTAAGAAAGTGCAAAAGGATCGAATGAGAGAAAAGGTTATGGAAACGGCTGCTTAGGCGCACTCGCGCTGCCCTGTATATTTAGACACAGTTTTGGTGTCTTTTCGTTGTCCATTTCATCTCTTCATCCATGGTTGTGTCTATTCGTGCGTTGGCCCTGTATATTTAGACACAATTTTGGTGTCTTTTCGTTGTCCATTTCATCTCTTCATCCATGGTTGTGTCTATTCGTGCGTTGGGCATTTTATCTATATAAATAGATGTTATATGATAGAAATTAAAGAGGACTAACATTATAATTGATTACAAAATTTCAAATCATCCAAATTTCAGAGTTTCTCTTTAGTGCTCATTGTTCTTAAAGGTTCTTCATTTTTGTTTGGTGATTAATCTTAAACTTGTTTAAATCTCAGAGCTATTGCAGGTATTTCACGTAAGCAACCCTCAAGAATAAAAGGGGGAAATATCGTTTTAGGACAACATTTCATATACACGTTTAACCACCATTTTCGGGTATTTTATCCTTTTGTTGTTTTATTTTGATTTGTACATTTCTTGTGTTTTATTCATTTTTGTTTTGATGATGATACAAACTCATCTCTTGTGAATTTTTCAACATTGGATGGATGCCAAGTACTGGAAAGGACGGACGTTGTTATAGGCGAAATATGAAAGGAAGACGCTCGCCATGATTTATAGATCTTTAATTGAAAAACAATATTCAAAGACGTCACTCTTCGAGGGAATCCAAGCCGGGTCTTGTACAAATGTTTAATTCTATCACAAGTGTAATTTTAATATTGGCATTCCTTATAACCGTTAACTAATACATTAATTTGTACGTGCGTGATGTTAAATTCAAACTGTCTACGTGCGATTAAATCATGGTTGACTTCAAATGATAAAGCTTGACAAGTAGTTCCTTTGCAGAATATGGCTTAAAATTTTGATTAAAATTTAAGTTAAAATCAACAATTAATTTTAATCATACATTTTACAAAAATTCATAACTTTTTTTAACAACACATTTCATCAACTTCTATAAAAATTTATAAAACTATGTGATTTTAATCTATATCCAACAGGGACCTATATTTATAAGGGAAAATTGCAGCGGCAGTTCATAATCTTTTCGTTTTTGCAGACTTTATCGCAACCTTCATTTTGCGTCAGCGAGGACCCCTAACCTTTCATATATATGCACTTGAGATCCATTTGGATGGAAATCGTCCAAAACACAGTCAGTTGGTCGGAAAAATTCTTTCAACTATCTGCTACCGCGACTGTTTTATTGAATGTTGATACTTTTTGGACGATATTTTTGAACGGTGTTTTGAATAGTTTTATTAGATGTTGATTCCTTAATTTTTCCGTTCAATTGATTGTGATTTGGAGGTTTCCGTCCAGATAAACCTCAAGCGCATATTTATGAAAGGTAAGGAATCTACGTTGGCACAAATGAAAATTAGAGTAAAATTTGCAAAAAGTGAAAAGGTCAGAAACCGTTGATGCAATTTTCCCTATTTATAATTGTACGACATGATATGCTAAAGTAATCAAGAAGCCACTTATGACATGACTTGATATGATATCAATGTTATTTGAGGGTGTTTGATATCAATTTTTATTGAAAAATTGAATTTTAGAATAGTATATTGATAGAGAATGTGTGGATAAAAAATAAGGAAAATTTTTTAATTTACGTGTAATATTATATTAATGAAGAAATGTGTGGTTAAAAAGAAGAGAGAAAAAATACATTTTGATAAAAATGGGAATCAAACGACCTCTTAAAGATGCTATGGATGTTACGTAGGAGGAATATCTCAAATAGCATTTTGGGCTAGCTATTTTACAAAGTCTTCCCATCAATAATGGTGGGTGATCGTGCAAAACTTGTAAGCGTAGAATGCATTGAATCTCAGATTATCAATGTGATTGCACAAATTATAAATGATTATTCATAACATCTATTATATATATGTTCATTTTGTCACGTATGATTAATTATTGTGAGTTTCTCAATACTATAACAAGCAACTAATTATTTATTTGGTGATCAAACAATTAAATAATGTAATGGGTATGCAATTGATTAAGAAATGCTAGAATTATTAAACTACTAGTCTTCAATTAAAATAAATAAACAAAATAGTTCATCTTCATCCAATACGGAAAGGGAGTTAACCTAGAATAATTTTATATATGTGAATATATCACCTAGATCATGAAGTAATGCAAGAAATCTGGGTCTTCAAGTCCAATGTTGAATTCTTCAAGTTCTTGATGTAATTGACCTTCAATTTCTTGTTTAGGTTTGATCTCATCTCTCCAAATAGGTAAATTAACAGCTTAATGAATTTTATGATATTATTGTATATTAAGAGGCTAGAAAGAGTTCCTTCAATATGTTTCCCAATTTCGGTATTTATAGGAGTTGAAAATCCATCAAAATCGCGTGCAAATTAGATTTTAAGATGAATTCTAATTAAATCTGAAAATTTGCAACTCAGGCCCCCAAAGTACATGGTGAGACCGCACTATAGTCTCTGGCATGCCCGCGCAGGTTCAGCCGTTGGCTCACTGGTTGGGAAAGAGGTGGTCTGTGCATGAGTCGTTTTGCCTCTAAACAGTCATCAGTATTTTCGTCATAAATTTCTTTCCCTCTAACTAATTGAAGTGATTCAAAGTACGTTAGAAATATAACTCAAATGGCTACAATTCTTCTAGAGTATCATTTCTGCAATTCGAACGTTTATATCCAAGATATCGGTTTCAATTTGAAGCTAAAAATTTAGAGCATAACTTTTCGATTGAAAACTAATTTTTTTCCCCAATTTTTCACTTAATTGACTTCCAATTGCAACCGATTGATTTAATGTGATCTTCAATCATCGTTTTGTGATCTGAATCAACTATTGAATGTTTGCACCTTGATCCCCCAAACTTTGAATTTCTTTCGCTTTTGCTTGTTTTTCGTTTATTTCCTCCATTTTAACTCTAATCGTCGAGTAAACACAAAATAAGTTATAATTCATCAAAATTACTAACAAATACTTCGATTCAATGGTCTAAATAAGTGTACAATATTAGTGAACTTTTTAATATGTTTATTTTTTAGTATACTAAGCTTAACAAATAGATCATAAATCTTAACGCATATTTATTTTCTTAATTTTATCAAATTAACTAAAGAACTTTTTTTTGATTTCTTTATTCACCATTGTATCAAATCTAATTCCATTCACATAGCAGAAAAATGAATCTCTTATGTGCAAACCAGTAAAGTTTAGAACTGTTGTCCAAAATTGGTTATCCAACTTGCTATCTACTCAATGATTCATTGACATATTATTTACAAGTAACAGTAAGAGAAAAGTTAGACATGTTAATTTAAAATAACGTGTCAATGAATTATTGGATGAATAGCAAGTTTAACAGTCAATTTGGAACTGCAGATCTCAACTTGTATATGATTTCTTTGACTTAGATGTAGAACCCCTTCGGTGGACATGATGAGAAAGGTAAATAGATTTTCTGAGACCAATTTTCCAATCTAGCAGACAAAAGGACACGAGAGATGTAATTACAGTCCAACTGCATGAAAATTGCACATTAATTTTTTTGATATTTAGTCCCCGTTTCATGCCCATTATTTCATCAAAATAAATTTTATAATAGTAATTTTTTGAATAATATATGGTTCAAAATTAGGAAAAAAGATTAATTTACATAAAAAAAACATAAATATATATATATATATATAAATTTTAAAGAAGAATAATGTTATTTGCAATCGCTCACTATCGCAGTCGCTTTACGTGACATATTTATAGCGGTGAGTGATTTAATGCATAAAACAAAAAATTTTTACTACATTAATACATCAAATTACTAATCGCCACATATATCATGTAGCGCGACTATGACAGTGAGCCACTAGAAATAACATTACTCTTTAAAGAATGGGACTCAAGACGTGCTAAATCTTTTTTATCAAATTTGTGAAAAAGAGAGAATATTGCACTATTTGTCCTCAACCTATTATCTCAGTAGTGAGTTAATCAGTAGCCTTTAAATATGAGCAAATCAGTCCTCAAATTCTCATTATAGTTACACAATCTCTTAAATGACAGAAACTGTCAAAATTTCTCATATGAAATGATCAAATGAGTTCAGAATAAAACTGCATAATCTGAAACTACATGAAATCATTCTTCATAATAGGACTCAGTCTCAGTCCATGTCCATGGTTGGACAATTCAGCTGATATAATGTATAATTCAGTCCCCTGATGATGATAATAATAATAATCAAACGCAGACTGTAGGGCCACTTCATGATCATCCAGAAAAACAAGACTCAATATTTTGGATTCCACACCACATAAGCTTCCTATCTGCTTCTGTTTTCCATCAAAACTGGTGGAAGATTCAACAAAAGAGGGGTGAAGGTAGTTGTGAAAAAATTGAAGGCATAGTAAGAGTTTGCTAGTACATTAGTAGTTGCAGCATTTAATAAAGATAGGAAAGACGTGACATGGATATTTAAGTATATGTATTTCAATCGTCTGTGATTATCACGTGTGTGTATGATCGTGTGGAGTGAGGGTTCCAGGACCCTTGACTATCATACATGGTTGGTTGGGATTTGAGCAATTGCATAGCTTCTAAGTGATAAACCTGTGGTGCCAGTCCTCACTACTGTATAGTAGGCTGTTGTAAAGAAGTTTGGAATAATTTCTAGTACTCCACACTATTTCTCACACCCATATATCAGTAGTATAGCCTATCGAACAAATAGTTAGTAGATTTCCAGCATTAACAAAAAGTCACAGGATGTAAATTAGCCATGTTTGAATCTCATTAAATTACATTCTATTACATTCTATTTTTCTCCCTCTTATTTTCAACCACACAATTTTTCATAAAATAATATTATACGTGAACCAAAAACATTTCCTTATTTTTCAACCACTCAATTTTTTAAAAAACACTATTCCACCCATTTTCATTTTCGAAAAATGGGGGCCAAACGGGGGCTTAATTCCAAGTGGAATCATAGGTCCCATGAAAGAGCTTCAGAGCTTTGA
Source organism: Olea europaea var. sylvestris (assembly GCF_002742605.1). Taxonomy (NCBI): domain Eukaryota; kingdom Viridiplantae; phylum Streptophyta; class Magnoliopsida; order Lamiales; family Oleaceae; genus Olea; species Olea europaea. Next base: position 11,824,546 of record NC_036237.1, on the reverse strand, counting down.
ACACCTTATTCTGAAATATAATTGAAATGAAATTAGCAGTAGAAATTCCATTATCCAAAAAATAAACGAAAAAGAAAAGGTGATAGAGATTTTTTTTTTCCAGGAGTAGATGAGTTATATAGAAACGTCACCTTTGTTCAGTCCTGCAGTGCATTAGACGGATCTGGAGTTTTCAGCAAAATGATACAAAGTACAAACAAGACCAGTGACACCAGCAACCTGTTTCCAGTTTCGGGTTCCAGCACCAAAAGCTGCCCCTGCAGCAACACCAGCAGTGAAAGTATTAACCTGCAGGAGAAAAACAAATATAAACCATCAACAGTAAGTTACCAATAAAGGCCCAGTAATGTACCTTAGGAACAAATATTAAGTGTCATTCTATAACAACCACATTCCAATATTAATGGGTGGTTATACATTCATTTTCTCAATATCTGGCCCTGTGATCATCTTATATTCTTATTCACTACGTTAAATGCCTAAGAGGATGTGGACACCAAAAACAAGCTATGGTAAGTAGTATTGTTAACATTTCAAAAATCTCTGAGCTTTGAATAATATGATCAAGTTAGCAAAGTTATAAATATCATGGTCAGAAATTATGAAATGTATAGAATATGAACTAGGGATACCAATATTGACTTCTATATTACCTCTGGAACTTCAAAAAAAATGACATTTCTAGGAAGAGGAAGGTATTAAACACTTGTAGAAGCAAATTCGTGTCTTTGTGAAGGAGATTAGCAGTCCAATGACTGTTTTTCACATCTATTTACTGGTTAGTTTATTACCCATAGGTGAATGCATTCATATTTTGTTTTGGACATGCATGCATACATATATTTATATGTATGTGTGAGTGTATATTTGAACATGTCGGTTGCTTCAAAATAAATCCGATTAAAGTATATCGTAACTTGATATCCAAAAAAGTAAATGCATATTTCGCTTTATGATGTAATGGAAGTTCCAAACCTAATCACTGATTGATGCGCAGATAATATCTCAATTTGTAATGACATATAGAAGAATCGTAGACATATTATTCAATAAATAACAGAAAAGACAATGTCAACTCATAGCTCTGTGCTACACTAGTTAGCCCATTCCCTATCTCGGGGGTGCCCAAAAAGGCAAGTAATTTGTAATAAGGCATTCATTTACTGTTAATAGAATTCTAATGAACAAATACTTGAAAAACTAAATATATATACACTAACCCAATCTTTTTTTCCGCGATATCTTTGAATTCCACAGTGAGTGAAAGAAAAAATTGCCGCAAAAAATCCTAAGACCAGATAATGAATCTCATTAGACGAAAATCAACAGAAATTGATAAATTCGAGATCATGATTATAACATCTGTAAAAATGTGAAATTGTCTATTTAAATATAGATTGATGATTTTTTATAAAATGCGCCCACACTTAGATACATTAAATATAATCATAAAAGACATAAAATGGAAACAACGATGCATGGCATAGAAAGATAGGTCAAACAGTTTGCAAATGAAGTCAAATGTTTTGGATTTGTTCCATTGCATGATTATAAATGCAAGTAGAATTGTTTCCCTTTGCCCAGTATAATTACAAATAAATTGCCAATATATTATTAAATACTGTTGAATTGAGACTGTAAAATTGTGTGTGCAATGACCAAGTATAGTACTTTGAACCCAATATCTCCGACTCTCAACCTCAAGCAACCCAATAACCATAGAAAGCTTCCCAACTTTGAAGTTGAGGCTTAAATATTGAAAAAAACCTCCAACAACCTTGCACAACCCAGAAGAACTACAATCCGGTTAGATAACCTTTCAGGAATAAGAAGGAAAATCACGAACCATAAAATTGTAGGAGGGAAAAATGTAGTGATAAGGGAGAGGGATATGTGAAAAAGACTGGTTGCTAAAGGTGGGTGAGTGAGGGAGCACAGAAGGGCCAATATGTGAAACCTTCGGAAAGCAGATCGTCATTCTCAAAGCCATTTTGTATTAGAGCTTAAGTTATAAAGTCTTGTTCTTTCCTCTTTCTCTCCATGTTATCACAAGTATAATGACCTAGATGTCTCTCTTCCACTGAAACAACCCTACCCAAAAACAAATCCAACTCTGATGACAGTGTTGTCATGTTACAAGGCCAAACCCATGCAAACTTTGTTGTAGAAGAGGTCCACTTCCTAGTTTGATGAACAAACAGAATGCTTACAGGTTTTGAAATTATCACTAACACCTTTAACCTCTCTTTGACACCCCCCCCCCCCCCCCCCACACACACACACACACACCACATTTTATCAATTTAGGAATTGAACACATTATTACTTGATTTCGAAATGCTTCTCTATATAGGATGAAGCTGGCACTGCAGCCATCAAGACTATTGAATTAGATGCAGCTCTTGGGGGTCGAGCCAAAAAAGCCTAGTGCTACACCACAAAAAAGAGAGAGAAACTAAGTAGGACTATCTAATGCGTCTTTAACTTTATTTCGGGAAACAAAACCTTTGGTTCTTTCCAGTTGTAGCTACTATCTCATTTTCCCATTTTGGAAAGAAAAAATTACGACTATCTACATTGTTCCCTTGTCAGTAATCAGTATTCCTACATCTGTTACCATTTCCATGTTCTATTCACTGCAAATATATTGCTTCCATGATGAAGAGTTCTCAAAGTTTGAAATATAACTATTTTTGTTATCTTCTCATTAGACTACATACCAAATCCAAAGTTTTGATATTACGTCGCTAATAAGCCAACTAACAGTCAAGTTTGGTGCAGCAAATGGGTCATTATTGTATATCATCACCAGCCTTTTGAAGACTCTAGATTATTCTATCTTCTTATCTCTTTTTCCTTCTCCTTTATTAAGTTTTCTAGATTGCCAAGGGTTTGCTGTCCATGTCCATTTTGGGATGTACTAGATATAGGGAATAATCCAATTCCACAGACGTAAACTTGTATAAACATGAGGTTTGCATATGTAATGTGTGAATGAGAAGAATAGAGACAGTGCGAGTGGAGCAAGGCTGTAATAAAATTAAGAGAACAGAGTAGTGTACATATGCTCCGTAACAAAGTGTACAAGAGTTTCTGTATTTAAATAAAAGTTATTTTGTGTTCAACTCTTCAATTATCATAAAATCATTTCGATACATAAGCAAGTTGTAGGAAAAAATTCACTTTAGAGCTAAAGAATTCTTCAAAGTTATCAAGCTTAAGCATGAAATTGCATAGTACTGAAGCACCCAAATTGGCTCAATTAATAACTAAATCAGAACTCTAAAAAATATCCATATGACCACTTACCCCAATGAAGCCCATATTGACCAACCAACTTAGCCTGTATTCAAAGTAAAAAGCAGATAAATCTCATCAGACAGGTAAAACGGTGACAAACTTGCACAACGATCCATTCAAATTTCAGAAGTTAAATGAAATGGAATAAACAGAACTTACTACTAAAGATGCACGAGCGATGCCAGTGAGACCTAATAGAATTTAAAACTTAATAGACACTCTCGATTAATGTATAATCAAATAAACAAATAAATTACCCAATTTGTTAGCATCAAACGGACCGACACAGGAACCCCAAATTACGCCGGCCTGCATCGAAATTCAACATTTGTTTTGGTAACAAATTTTGTAAAATGAACGAATCTTCGTTAATGTGCGTGTGGGAAGATAGAGCTGATCTTACAGTGCCCATGCGAATTATAGAATCAACTGCGATAGAAGAACAAGGGGCCTCATCGAAAAAGTCTCTTTCCATTGTCGAGAATTTATTCAACCCTCGATTCTTTTGCGAGGCGCTATCGCCCCCTCTCTCCAGTTTTCTGCAGTGGGAGCCATTAATTGAGCTTTTTAAAATGTTTTTCTGCCTATTTTCGAACAAACTCTCGAAATTGTGAAGAGGCTTAAATAATTAAAAGATATATAAAATAAATAACTAAAAAGAAATTTTGACTTGCTAGAAATTTTTAATATTTAGGCAAAGCAGGATATAAATTGGATTTTTGGAAAGAAAAAGAAAATTAAGGGAATTAGATTTTGATAAAAATAATTAGATTTTTAGTAAATTTTGATAAAAATTCATAAAATGTATGATCTAAAAGTTGTGAATTTAGAGTGCGTTTAATTGTTTATATTTTCTATGAAAATGTGTTGTTTCCATCCAAATTCTTACTTTTGTGCTGTTTGATTGTCATTTTTTTCTATAAAAGATATTTTTTTATTTTTGGTCACGTAATCATATTTTTCTCAAAATCAAGAAAACTATTTTCTTTAGAAAGATTAGGATTTTATTTTTCACGGAATTCACTCACTTTTTCTCTCTCTTATTTATTCACTCTCTCTCGTTAACCGACTAATAAAAAATGGACAAGTATAATATTTAATTGACAATTTTCATATAAATAAATCCAAATTTCATATTTACAATCAAACGCACCCTTTATATAATATATATTCGTAATCTTTGATTTTGATTAAAATCTAAATTTTAATTTTCACCAAACCGTGCGTACTATTTTTTTGTGGGAAAATTTTGAAAGGAGATTAATTTTTGGTTCCATAGTCGACTCCAGCCTCTCCAGGGGAACTTGGGCTTTAAACAGATTTCCTCAGAAGCAAACAAGCCCAGGGGAACGGCTATAATGGCCAGTTGAAATTGAAGTGGACGAGGAGATAACGCGAAGGGGAGCGGCCAATTGGTGGCTTGTCATAGCCATTATGGAAGTATATTTACTGAGATTCCTAAATCCAAGTGCTTATGTCCATCTGCACCCACCTCCATCACTATTTTACGTTTCAAAGAAAAGAAGTAGAAATTGCAAATTGAATGCCAAATTCAACAACGAAGAAGATGACTTCTTGTTGCAAGTCGCCACTGAACGCGCTTTTCTTCGTTTCGAGGAGACCCTTCGTCCAGGCATGATCATTTATCTTTTTCAATGTACATGAATGCATGTGTAGCAAATTGAATGCTAAATTCAAGAACGAAGAAGATGATTTGTTGTTCCAAGCTGATCTTCTCTTCTTTTCCAAGTAGACCCTTCTTACAGGCTTAATTATCATTTCATTTCCACTTCGATGTGTATATGTATGCATGCATAATCGTTTTGTCGATGATGTAGACATGTCGTTGAGACATTTCTTCAAACACCTATCTATCAATTTTTATTGAATGGTTCTTAGCATTAGTTTAATCTGGAGGCTTCTTTGGATGGTGGTGTGTACCATGTATTCCGAGCATTTTTAAGAAATGAAATCCAGGTTTCTGGTGTATTTTCGTATCATCATGCGAAGATATACTACAATGTTAGCCCATGATATCTGTACATGCTGCAACTTGCAAGTTAATGTCTCAAACGTGAATTTAGAAATTGGATATGCTCACAAAGATGTACGAGAAATGTTAAGTTGTCAAGATTTGTAATAGCATCTATACAGAACAGAAGCAGGTCAGTTCTTTCAAAAACATCCAATATTCCTCAACTATGAATTGTTCCCTAGCTCGAAACCATTTGAAACTTATCTGCTACTTTTTATTGTTACTGACTGATTGGATAAGAATTCTCTTGCTATGACGCTATGAATTGATTAAAACCTCGTATTCATAGAAGAACCACAGTGATTAAATTAAATTATCAAAGCTTTAAGCCTGATGTCCTTTTTTCTAATTCCCATAACACCATTGATATTCTCGGGGAAAAATGATAAAAGGATGTAAAGAGTATAATATTTTAGAAGAAGAAAGGCTGAGTGAATTTTTCTTTATCTTGCTTGCAATAATTGTAAACAAGCATATTTAGATGGCTGGTTAAGGTTTTTTTGTATATACAACGATCTTATAAAAAATATTATGTCCACATCCTTACATAATGACAAATTCTTGTTCATTTCTGCATTGAAGATCCTCTTTTTATTGACCCATATGTTGGCTGCCTTGTTCCTCCCGGTTATCAAGTTAATATGAAGCAGCATCCACACAAGCACTGCCTCGCGACTAAGTTCATTGATGATAAGTTGCTGACAGCAATGAATAATACTGATGGGCTAAGGCAGGTATTACACCAATGCACAGATTGCTAAAAATTAATTAGTTTTCATGAGTTTTGATGTCATATGGCCAGTTGTCTTCTTTGTTGCAGGTTGTTTTGTTAACAGATGGCATGGACACTCGTCCATACAGGTGCAATTGGCCAGTATCAACAATAATATTTGACTTATCTCCGGAAACAATATTTGGAAAATCAACTCAGAAAGTCAAAGGTGCACTTCGTCTCACCAAATTTTCTCCGTTTTCTAAGGCGTGCATGCTCAACATTTGCAATCTATCTGGCAATCTATCTATAATTATTTGAACTATTCAAAGGAAGATATATATTAGTAATGCCTTCTTCTCATTACCAACATACAAACTATAAGTATATCAACAACCACGATGCCTTTGCTGTTTGAAATTGTTTACTGGTACCCAAACTATGTGGACTAACAACCCAGCAATTGACTTATTTATTAATAGCCAAAAAAATATAGGGACACTTATCGCTGTGGCACCGAAATTCGAAGTTCTACATCTTGAATTTGGGAGTTTTGCACGAAATCTAGGAGTTAAGCTTGAGAAATACTTTTTGTCCTTTTTCAATATTTAATACTGCAGGCTTCTTTTCTATGTATAATATGTCAATTTAGGAGTAATATAACATATGCTAACGACTAGATATTGGGGCTAAGATTCCAAGAAGCTGCTTGTTCTATCATATTCCATCAGAGACCTTTGATATTCAACAAATTTTACGCAGTAAAGGATTTAATGGTGCCAGACCAAGTCTATGGGCCTTCCAGGTAATTAGACTTTGTAATGAAAATTTATATATATATATTTTTTTGAAGTTCGTTTTATTTACTTGCTCCCGTTGGAAGAGATTGGTATCGTTTACTTCTTCTAGGTCTACATGTCTGTTTGGCGGAGCTTATAATTGCTTATACGTTGGTCAAACTCTTTTTTCATCCACACATTCTATAGTATCCACAATTTCTAACTACTTTTTAACCACACATTCCTTGAGACCCACGGCTTATAAGCATTTTAAAGCTTAGCCAAGCAATCACTATGATTTTGCACATTTTCAAATGTTTCTCTTAGAAAGTTAAACAAATTGTTTACTTTGGTTTTATTTTCTAGGGACTACCCATAATGAATTTGGCCAATTTTAAAGAGATTTTGGAGGTTGTCAGTAACTTAGCCATGAAGGGATGTCTTTTCTTGGGAGAACTGCCTGCTTGGTTGGCTGAAGCTGAAGGAGGAGTCAAGGTTGTTGATTTTTATAACCTTTACATTGGAAGAAATGCTGCTTCATTCTTGTTTTTTGACTTCTGTTATTTTATTACATGTTCACTTAAAGAAACATTTGCCCCTTTCTTGACTTAATCTAGTCCACCACAAGATGGATGGAAAAGCTTTTTATGAGCCATGGTTTCAATGTGGACATTATTGCATTTGATGAAATTGCTGGGAACCTTGGAGCAGAATCCACGGCAGATGACTACAACAATATACTTTTTGTTGCTGAGCACCTGAGATATTCTGATGATCAGGTTAAGAGCTTCCTTTATGTACAATGATACAAAATGCATGATACTCCCATGTCATTTGTCGAACTAGTTCTTAAGTACTCTGCTAAACAGGCAGTTTAAGCATTTTTCAGCTGAACAGTTGGAGATTAACTTTCTGCTTGTTAGTTCAACGACTTCAATGTTATGGCATACCGCATGTGCCCTCACCTCATCTAGTTCAGCCTCCGTGTGAGAAGAATTTATAAACAGTTTATAAATGTCTTATGAATTTAGTCAAAAATCTAACATTAATTTCAACCATAGATTCACAACTACTAATTATTATCCACACATTTCGTAGGATTCACTACTATTCTTCTTTATAAACCATTTATAAATTTGTCAAATGGAGGCTTAATCATTTTTAACCCTTCTTTTATTTCATCACACTATTTCAGTATCTAGACTAGAGTTTTTTGTTTGATGTGCACGTTTCAAAATCCTCTTTTAGCCGTTGTAATTTCCCGTGAGTAGGTGCACCAGCTATATATTGGCATCCATGGTTGAGATATTAAAAAACGTGGTGCCTAATTATACCACAAACTTATCCCGTCCAACCTGGATCGAATGGGTTGCCGATTATTCCAATTATTTTTTGTTGAAGGGGTATCTTAGGTATTCCATACATGTATCATGTTACCCCAATATTCTATATTATGAAGTATATTCAGTGGCTAGTTTGAGAGTGTTAAGAAGCATAAGATCTTTAATAATGAACATCCGCAATGGCAAAAAGTTAACACATCTCTCACAGCAGGGTGAACCACTATAAATATTTTTGCTTTTCGCCTTGTTTGTTATTATGCAATATGTTGCTTTCGATGGTATGGATTTGGGTTTAATGCATAATAGTTAACATCTATAATATGATTTCTATTCCAACCGATAGTTCCACATTCTGTGCAGATGGAAACCTGGAGGAGAGAGTTTCAGAGGATAGAGGAAGAAGGGGATGAAGAAGGCTTTGAGGAGCTCTGAATGCACAATTTGTTGAAAATCATTGGTTATTGTAGTTATTACCTTTTACCCCATTCGAACAAGTGTTTTGCCCATCAATAAAAAGAAGGCGTCAAGATTGACTCTTCTTCATGCGTCAAGATTGACTCTTCTTCACATGATAAAAAGTAAGAACATGTTGGAGTGCGGCCAACTCCACCACCACCGGAGGAGGTCACTTGTGGCTAACGATTTGTCAAAGTGTGTAGGAACAAGACTTTTACAGGCATGAGAGGTGTTGGGATCTGTTGGCCACGTTGGAAGGTTAATTTTCGAGGTCAACAGAACTCATATGACATGTATACAATTCATGATTATATGCCCCGAGAACAAGTGGAAAACATAACTAATCACAAATGACAAAAAACAAAAAAAAACAAAAAAACAAAAAGTTAAGATATTCGAAACCATGAATCCAACTGACCTGTGCTTGATTGAAGAAGCAAATGCATCAATAATAAACCTTCTTTTCCATGCATTCTATAAATATATGGAAAGTACAGGATTTTTTTTCAGAATCCCAACAAATCCAGCTGCGACAGCATCTAATTTGTAGACAGTTTTTTGTTATTTTGTTATTTACCAATGAATTTGTGTCATGTAGAATCTTGTAAATTTTTTGTGAAGATTTTCCTGTACTTGTAGCATTACTCTAAATATATTTACTATCCAATCGACACCCACATTGTGGGCAGGGGTGAAGCTGCATTACATCCAGCGGGGTAGATGCCCGCCCTGGATTTTTGGGCAACAAGTATTTGTGGGTGATCCCAATGAAGGATTAGTGCATGAGCAGCCGGAATCACACTAGAAAACCCCATGGAAAGAAAAAGGGCTGCCTTGAAACCCCTGAAACGACCACTGGAGAGAGCCGGTGCAAGGAGGGTGATAACAGCAAGAATTCCTACTAATGTGATTGAGCTTAGGTACACTAGGCGCCAATGTGGGTGATTTGAGAACATCTAGTATATTGGCGCAAAGAATGAGCAGACGATCATGAGAGATGCACCAGCATAATAGAGGCGCTGGAAGAACAAGCAGAAATGTTGGGATTGGCAAGCGAAGATATGGGAGATTGAGCTAAATCTCAAACAACTCATTGCTCCTCCTGAGAAAACAAACAGAGGCCATATAGGAAGTAAATCGGAGTCTACATTTTCATATAAGATTGATGCCTTATGGTTATGTCCTACGAAAGATTTCTGCACATCAAATATGTATCGAGTTAAAGACATTATATATTGGTGTTCGACTTAGCAAACTGAAGAATACTGGATGAGACTTGACAACTCTAATCTAGTCTAGTCCAACTTATCAACAATAAGTATCAGTATTCTACACCTGCAGAAACCTCAGTGTATTAAAAATTACACAAACCACAAGCCACATTGCCATATCTAGTATGATATAAAATTACTAACTTTAACGTTAGTACATTGTATATTATAATTAGATACATCATTAAAGTTAACTCCCAGTAAAAAGAAAAATTCTTGTAATCCGATAGTCGTCACAGACCACAATCCAATCGCCGTTCTCTTTCCCTCTCCGACAGTCCATTATTGTAATTTGTACATCTCACTCTCATCTTGACACTCCGACTACATCCTCACTCCTTAGCTCCGACAAGGTGCCAACCGGCCGAAGCCAGCAAAAAAAAGAAGCCAGATTCCATTTCTTGTTCATCATTAAAGCCATGACCAAAATCTCGACATTCGACGGCGCAAATTTTATGCCCGCATTGAACTAAAATCCTGGCTCCGCCCTTGATTGTGGGCACTCTTAGAAATTATTAATCAAAACATTGGCAGATGCAATCCTAACTTAAAATTCAAGATCATCCCCATACCCACTTCTCAAAACCTCCACCAGTAAATATGTTATAGGAACCATGATTAGTTGCCCAGCGATGAACAACATGATATAAAAATTAAAACTATTAAATAAAGGACTTTGTACTAATTTAAATCTTGTCTTTTAACAACCAGGGTCAGGAAAAACATGAATTGCAACTCGAACATATATACAATGGAAGATTATACATTCATGAAGTCGGAATAAATCATAAACGAAACAGAGGAAAAATAATTGATAAATCCAACTGAATTCTGCAGCTTGGCTAGATCGTAGAAACATATGAATTAATTCTAAAATCCCCTTTTGGCGCATTACTATAAACACCTTTGCAATTCAATCCGCACCCACATTGTGGACACTCAAAGAAAATAAATTAATTTAAATTTTATCTAATCCAGTTAAAACTAAAACACATCCCACTTAAAAAGATTCATCCGTATCTGCATAATCCAAGTACACTCAATACCTAAATTGCAATTATCCATCTCAACTAACTAATTAAACCATACCTAAATACCAAGCGATCATCAAATTTGTGAATTCAAATCCCTCAAATTGGGTGAAACGTTGAACAATTGTCACTAAACCATATTTATTGATCGTCTATTACAATTGAGTAAAAAATTAAATCTAAATTTTAATTTGAACTTACACATGTATTTTCCTTGTACTAATATTTTTTTTTTCGAGTTTTGACTCAATTTTTAGATCAACTTTATCCAAATTTTCTTTTTTTTTTTTGGTAATTGTTTGCTATATATTATTGATATTTGTGTTGTATTGTTTTAATTTGTGTGAGGCTCCCTTAAATTTTTAGTATACAATATTTTTTGTTTATTTAAATCTCAATTTTCAAATCAGGTCATTCGATTAATTAATTATATTTAATTTAATTTAATTTATAGATTTTATTTTAATTGCTAGAATGATTTAATGGATTACTTTAATGGTTGCTTTAAAGATTTGATTAACAAGCCTTTCACATATTGCCCCTGTTTGGGCTTCATTCTAAAAAAAGGGAAAATTGTAATTGAGGTACTAAATCTTTCGTTTATTAGCAGATTTGACCCAGAACTTTCATTTGTGCCAACCACGATATCAAACCTTTCAAAAATTCGCGATTGAAATCCAAATGGATCGAAACTGTTAATTTGACCATTAGTTGACTAAAAAATTAACATTGACCATAAGTTTGGCTAATTTTAAGAGAATAAAATGGCAAATCTACATTTTTCAACAAAAAAATAATTACAATGTATTAATAATTATATTTAAAAAAACCCAAAACAAAACACCGTTTCATCATCTTCCCCACACACCCCCTCACACCAAAATCCTCTTTTGCATCGAAATACATATTCAAATGCTCAGAACTCCCAAACTATATTTTTTTTTCCAATTAATTCATATCAGTTGGACTAAAATAGATCAATCATTTCGGGAGAATGTTCAGAGTTAAATGTTTGACTGGCCATTGAACTTTGATACATGTCACGGTTTACGCACTGTCTTTTGAAACTTGTCCCACTAGCCATTCAACTTTGCTCCGTCCAACTCCATTGGCCATTGGATGGAAAACGTCAGTGAATTTGCACACGTGGCAGACGACAATTTGACATGTCATGTTAAATTAAAAATTACTTCCACGTAAACGCCAAATAAGCAGTGCCAAACACATCTTTATCTTAACAAACACATTTAAAGTCTTCAAACCCTTCTCTCCTCTCGTATTCTACTTCAAAATTGCAGTTTGAAAGAAAATCCCCAATTCTGAAGGAGGCAACCCCTAGGTGAACGTAGCGAATTGTAGAGGCAAAAAATTCAACCAGCATCTACCGTCGCTAGAGGCCATCAAAGAAGACGCTATTACGTGAACTGTTTGGGTAAGTTCTCGACAAGAGTTGAGCGTAATCAATTTCTCCAATCCTCCTAGTTGATACAATGCCGGGAAAAATTTGTAGCTACTTTTGAACTCACGCATAAATCGCCATTCAAAAAAAGGAAATTTAATTCGGATCTACGGAGATTACTGGAGGGATATGCCAGTCAACTTAGCTGCATGTTTTTAGTTTCAATTTATGTACATGGTGTGGGAAACTTGTTATTGAATTTGAATTCATATATAACCTGATTTTCGAGTTAAATTGTGCTAATGTGGGTTTTTGTTTATTGAATCATGTCGATCCGGAAGAAGAGATTACAATGACTGGGAAGAACAAGGGCATTTGTCACAGTTGTAGGAAGCCCAGGCACTACTTGTCAGATTGTCCATCGAAGCAACGATGTCCAGAATGTGGGTTGGGATTCGTGAAATGTATGGAGGTCGAGAAGAATACTAAAAATATAGGACGATTGTTCTTATGTTGCACAAGAGACTATGGGTTTTTTGAATGGAATGATGCTTCGTCATCGAGGGCAAAACTGATGCAATTTGAAGGAGAAGATTTGTCGTCCATGTTCAAGACATTTGCAACCATAACCGAAGAGAAGGATGTGGAGATATCTTTTAACATAACAATGCGCAAGGGAAAGGGATCAACAAAAGGCGTGTGTGTTTGTCATATTTATGTTTGTGTAGTATGCATTAGCTTAAGTTTAAGTTATTTTTGGTGTATGTCGTGTGTAGCTTATTAGGAAATGACTATGTTGGAGACATTTTCAATATTTCCTGTGATGGTATTTCTATGCTAATTCCTGTGACTTTGCATGCTAGAGACAGTTTGGGTAATTCCTGTGACTTTGCATGCTGGAGACATTTTGCTAATTCTTCTTTTTATTATTTTCGTTTTTGTTTCCCTCACTTTTAACTCAAAAACAGTTCAAGAATAACTTCACTGCTACTTAAACAACAATTCTTATTCAACGATAACTACAATAACCATAGATCAGAAAAAGATCACCTGTTGGCAACTGGCCGTGCAATAAGCTCATTGTACCTACATTAAGCAACTTCATGGTAGCAACTTCTCTAGGCACGAACTGATTTATTAAGCTATTTCAACTGATTCATATATTTTCATGTTTTCAAGGCACAATCCTTGTAATAATTACATAAGAAACTGGCACAATGTAAAATAATTACTACCATAACTGGCACAAGAACATGAAGAATCCACATACATATATAGCAAAATATAATATTACAACACTGGGTTGTTGTACTCTTCTCCTCATTGTTTTTGTGTTGCACTACCACATTGTCATAGCAACATACAAATTTACAGATTTAGCAAAATAGACATTTGGTTCATGTCATATGTCTAATTCAAAACAAATTTACAGATTTCTATCACTTTCGCTTCCTGTCATCACGTTTCTGTTCCCTCCAGCAGTTCTAGTCAACCATTTCTTCAAAGTCTACTTCCACAATTGCCACAGTATCCTCTACAGGCTGACCGGCTTCATGTTCATCACTAATAGGCATTGTAACTGCTGGACCGGGTGCAGTACGATCCCTTCCCACTTCATGTGTAACCATTGGTGTTGGCATAAAACAAAAAGAACTTTGCCTTGTGGTGTTCCCTACTGAAGATGAACCCTTTCCACCAATGGCAACCATTTTATCCTATCATTACATTTCAAATGGTTAACTACATTAAATGCGACAATCTCAAAACAAATACTACATTATATCACGAAAAATTATTTCACGTACTCTGCCATGCACGTGTGTGTCAATAGGTTCCAGGTTGCCTTCGAACCAATACTGTGGAAATGAATATATAGTCAGATGCTGATATATTCCATTCGAAATTGTAAGTGGACTAGTGGTACTCACATCTGATGAGCATCTGGCCTAGAATGGTATTGCTTATTGTGGCCATGCAGTCCGCATTCTGAACAAGTCATCTTCAATCATCTCTTTTTTCTCATGTATGTTTTCTCCTGTGAATGCACTACCATTCTGCGCCCTTCCTTCTATTTTTTTGCCTCTTTCCTTTTTGCGGAACAACCCATGACGGGGGAATGATAGTAGCCATGTCCAACTCCGGCCATGATTTCATCCCGTTAATTGGGTTGAGGATGTTATCATAGCACCACATGTATGCTTCAATTGAATAGCAACTGTTAACATATTCTTCTGGATCGTTCCTACATTCTCTTATCATTGCAATTGCATGCATGCATGGTATGCCAGTAAGCTCCTACTCCCTACATGCACAAATTCGCTCTAGTAGATCGACCACATATGTGCCAGAGCTACAATCTACTTGCCATTTCGGCCCGCCAAATAAGTGTAAGGTGCACTCACGTGAGCGGTCAGCGTTCTTGTTAAGATTCTTTCTAATTTTTGGACACAACGTACCATTGTACCTCATCATCGTGTCTCGACTCTTTCTAATTCTTGTCATGAAGACCAATTGCATTGAAGTGAGTATCGTCAAAATCATCTTCTCCCTATCACTCCTCAAGGTTCTGTCGAACACTTCACATATGTTATTCAATAATATATCACTCTTTGAATGGAGAGAGAAGTGTGATCTACTCCATTCTTGAGGAGGCCTCTCCATTAGCCATTTATATGTGTCCTCACCGATGTTGCGGATTTGTTGCATCCAATGTTTATAGTCAAGGATAGTGGTTGACTTTGCAGCCCGTCAAAGATAATTTTTTAGAGTCTTTCCCTTGAAACCTGCACTGAAAAAAGTTGTGTACATGTGTACACAAAATCGATGCTCGGCCTCAGAAAATAACTCATTTGTCACATTTTGCAGACCTTTCTGCCTATCTGTCATCAATGTCCACCCTCTGCCATTTTCAATTTCAATATCCTCTGCAAGATAAGTCATAAACCATTGCCAAGTCAGTGTATTTTCCTTTTGAACAATAGCGTAAGCAATAGGGTAGATACAATCGTTACCGTCTAGGCCAACTGTAGTCAGCAAAATTCCTCCAAAGCAACCTCGTAAATGGAAACCATCAACGCCAACCACCCTCCTACAACTATTTCTAAAGCCCATCTTACAACCATTGAAGCATACATACATCCCTTGAAACACTTACTGCTACAACGCTATGATGACAGTAGAGCCAGCATTTGTTCGAAGTACCTCGGCAGCATAAGACCTCAATCTTTCGAACTGGTCTTGCATAGTCTCGACTAATACTTCTTTAACATATCTTTTCATCTTCCACGCAACATTTCTACTTATGTCTGTGCGAAGGTCCTTTTTAACTGTCGCTAAAATTAGCTCTGTTTTCCAGTTGGGGTCCACTTTGAACTGCTCAAGGTAACGATGTGTAAGGAACTTGTAGTTGCAGTGTCTGTGATACTGGTCCCAACTACATGTATGGTCTGATATGTATGATTTCATCTGTAATATATCAGTGTTGTCAAACGAGGAAGCCCATATTCTCCATTTACACCCAACTTTGCACACACCTTGTACTCGTCTCTCCTCCTTCGCCGTAAACTTTACATTATATCTATTCAATGCACCATAAGTTTAACTGCCTCCCTGAACTCGACTACTGAGCTAAAAATCTGGCCTACCTCAAATTGTGGATTTTTCACATCGGCCTCAACAGAAAATTGAGGAAATCGAAACCCACCATCGTCATCTGATGAGCATTGTGACAATAACTCCCCCATCGGATATTCCAAGTCGTCTACTTCCATATCGTTGCCCTCTCCCCGTTCATCTTGAACTTGATCGTGGCCAGCTATCCCCATCTTGATGCCATTGATCACATTTTGCTCATACAGTGTGTCATCTTCATCCTCCATATCGTTCTTAGAATTAACGAAGTCTGAATCATCCTCTGATACATATACACCACAAGCAATTAGGAAATTATATTTCACGTATGGAAATACATACTGTGAACATAGGAATGGAGGCAAATTAATTATAAATATTTTCAAATTATACATATGCATGATATGAAAAAGTTTTTTCAGATTATACATATTTATGTGTTATGTCACAGTACATTCCGATTTTATGGAAATCGGTAAGGGCCCCCCAAGTGATCCCACTAGTGAAAAATCCTTTTAGAATCATGGAGTAGAAATCATGGAGCATATTCATCAAAATACGAAGGAAGATACAAAAATTCATGATTCCGATGCTTAAATGTAAATTTGAACAACATATTAAATTTGCTCATTTGTCGAGTTCTCGTTGTCCACATTCATGGAAATAATGGAAAATATTGATTTTCAATTACCTTCTAGTGGTCCCTCCATGTGCAAGCCTTCCTCATTGCAACACTCCGCACTGATTCGTGCTCGTGGGGGCCTTCGTGTGGGATAGTACCATTTAGGGGTTAGGGCTTCAATCGAGTTGAAGAAGACGTGTTTTAGGGGTTGGGAATAAATGACAATTTTGAAGACTTTAAATGTGTTTGTTAAGATAAAGACGTGTTTGACACTGCTTATTTGGCTTTTTAGTGGCAGTAATTTTCAATTTAACGTGACATGTCAAATTACCGTCGGCCACGTGTGCAAGTTCACTGACGTTTTCCATCCGGTAGCCAATGGAGCTAGACGGAGCAAAGTTGAATGGCCAGTGGGACAAGTTTCAAAGGACAGTGAGTAAACCGTGACATGTATCAAAGTTCAATAGCCAGTCAAACATTTAACTCGAATGTTAAAAAAAAAAAACTTTTTTTTGGTAAATTTAATCTATTTTTTTTATTCTTTCTTCTTACATTTTTCAAAGAGGGGCTTAAATTCAAGTTTAAAAATAACAAAAATTGTGAGATGGGAATAGTAGACAGGCACAGAAGCACCCATCTGTGGATCCATCTCAGCAGTTGTTTGGCCGCCGTTGATTAAAACCAGCTTTTGATTTATGCACTGTCGCTCGAGACTGGACCAAGTTTGATGCAGCCTATTACGGACGATGCTCAAACCTAATTTTACTCCATAATGACTCGAAAGAAAACAAAAACGGATTAAATAAAAGCAAATAATGACTAGAAGCAAAGCATTTTCCGGCATTGCGCATATAAATTTCAAAGGCGGGGTAGAATGAGAGAAACATGTTAAGCCTCAAAGTTAAACCCTAGAATGTGTCGAAATTGGGGTGACTGATTGGGATTATATAAAGGCATTTGGAGTGGGCTAATGAGCTGAGCCTTGGGTTTTGGTTTTGGTGTGGGTGGGTGTGTGAGGGGGTGAGTGGGGAAGAAGATGAATAATATTTTTCTCTCTCATTACCTTGTAAAATAATATTACATGTAAATTAAAAAAAAATCCTTATTTTTTAACAATACATTCTCTTAAAAATTATTATTCCAAAATATATATTTTCCTAAAATACAGGGCATTACTTTTGTGGAAATTGAATGCAAATAAGTATAAGATTGTCCCCCTAAGTTGTTAAAGTGTTAGCTATTCAAATATTCACAATTATTTCTGAGTTCGCATTCCCTACTAATAGTTGAATCTGTGATTCTTTTAGGAGATCGTTGGGTGAAAATATGATTGAGACGGTGATTTGCCATAAAAATGGTTGCATAGTTACAAGAACACATGCAATGATTCATCAATATTTTTATGAGATAGAAACATTGGATGATTTACAAAACGTTATAGAAGATATTATTGTATTTGATCTTTCTATTTATTTTTTTATTAGTTGTTTCATATTATTTAACTATAATAAATGAATTAAGGTATTATATTCTTATATTTATGGAGAGAATGAATCATGTGTTACTGTTGTAAATGTTGTGCTAATTATATCGACTAAGATGTTAAAATATTTCTATAATGCTTTTGTATTATAATGATTAGAACTATAGAACTTTAACTTGTAATATTTTTAATGATACTTTTCATGTTTTAACGTGAAATTTTAGATTAATATTGATGACTTAACTTATTCGACATATGTTATTTTTTTCTATTAAGCCCCCGTTTGAGCCAAATTATTGTAAAAATGAGAATGGAAAATATAGTCGTTAGGAACTCTACACAAAAGATAAAAAGTCAAACATGATGACTTCATGTGATGGATAATAATGGGATTCAAACAGGGCTTAAATCATGAAATCGAATTGAAAAAGTGCTTTGAGTTAATTTGATTTAGAAATTGAAGTGATGAAGTTTGATTTGAAAAAATTTCAAATTGTTGTAAGCAATTTAATTTAAAATTTGATATAAATCGTTCAAATCGAGTCATGTTTACCCATAATCCAAACAAAGGCAATAAGACCAAGAAACAAAACATGCCGCCTTAGGTTTCAGGTTGCCTATAAATAAGGTTCCCTCGTCTAAATTATTTCCACTGAATTCATAACATCGTAACCCTTAAGAAGCCTTCAAGGGGGAAAGAGAGAGAAAGAGAGAGTTCCTTGTTCCGCCGCTGCAGAAAGGTTTTCTTTTCCATTCGGAGAAGTGGGAGAAAAATTTCTGCAGCAGCTTTTAGTTATATTCTCATTTTCACTTAATTTCCATAACGTTTCACTCTCAAAAAAATGGCTCGTTCATTCTCCAATTTTAAAATTGTATCTGCTTTCGTTGCCAATAAAGTCTCTGCTGCTTCCACCGGGTATTTCCTATTTTTCAATCTTTTCATTTATTCAAAAATGTTGTGTTGTGCACTTGTGCATAAAAAGTTGCCAAATCTAATTTTCTGGAAAGCCGGACGAATCTTTTAGGAAAAATGAATAATTGATAATTAATTGTTTGATTACTTAAATATCATATATGCCATTATTTTTTCAGCTGTTTGATGGGATTATGGTGTATAAAATATATGTACAGGCGTGGATACGCAGCGGCAGCACAGGGCGGCGTGTCGAAGAGCCTGAGTAGCGGAGGGGTGGCGCCGAACATGATCTTGAAGAAAGGGGTGGAGGAATCCGGCAAGAGTACTTCATGGGTACCGGACCCAGTCACCGGATATTACCGACCGGAGAATCAGGCGGCGGAGATTGACGCGGCGGAGTTAAGGGCATTGCTTTTGAAGAATAAAATCAGTGCACACTAATCAAAAGTTTAGTGGATCGGACTTTTGGCGAGGGAGCTGCTTGAAAATGGTGGACTTTGTCAAGAAAAAATGTCAATGTGTTTGTGGCTCTCTGTGTTCCTCATGTTCTGTGTTAACTTTTTCTCATTTTAAATAAAATGTTTCTAGTTTTATTTTATTGCCAAAAAAGTAACCTTTTCGATAATGGCTTGTTTACTTTCATATAAGTTAACATTTTAAGCTTTGCCAAACCCAATAACGGATATTAACATTACACGATGAATTCGATATATAGAAGTGCTATGTGTACAGAAGTTTTCCGTCAGATTTTTCATAGAATACACGTGACAGCATCCAATTAAATGGGAAAAAAATTAATAATAATAATAATAAAACAACGAGTACAAAATTTTTTTAACATAACTTGTACTGACACTGATGTGGGAAAATATGATTGAATTTTTTTTTTCCATCTTCCAATGATGTCGTGCACCGTATTATGTGTAAAATTTTTCTATCAAAAAATCATGTACCTATAGCATTGTTCAGCAGCAATATATACTCTACAAACCGAATTTAACAGACTTGAAGGGATGGGTGGACTTGATTGAAATAAGATTATAAATTCTGCTATACTTAAAATATCATAACATAATTTTGAGGATCTCCTAATTTTCAGTGCATGATCCACAATAGATCAAATCATCTTAATGAAGTAATTTTCTTAGCATCGAGAATTTTGGATCAATTCAATTTACTAAGGTTCCGTTTGGTACCTATTTTTTCAAAATGCATTTTTCTCTTTTTTTTTCAACCACACATTCTTTATTAAAATAATATTACAAGTAAATAAAAAATATTTCCTTATTTTTCAACCACATATTTCTCATCAATTTACTATTCAAAAATATATTTTTACATAAAAATATCTCCCAAACACCCTTTAAATATGTCTATAACTGTGTTCTGCCCCAGTTTTCACTAATTTTTGACAATCCTCTACCGTTCGCGGCTTCCACCAAAAAAATTGTTATGTTATTTATCATACATAAAATGTTCTTTAAAATAAATAATCTATTGGAGATGCTCCTGGGACTATGAGTTTAAAGCTGGGGAAGAGCATTCACGAAAATTTACAATTTAAACACAAATTTAGATCGTTATAAAAGTTCCGAGTGTCAATGTTAATCGGAAAACATCCACCGAGTTGACTTAGAATTAATCTACTTGTACCAAATATCTTACCTAATTTTTGACCGAATTGACAAGTGGCACCCCCTGATTGGAGGGGCGCCTATCCACTCCAATAAGAGCGCGACACTTGTCAATTCGATCATTCATTTGATAAATGATTTGATACATATAGCATCTCCCGTTGACTTAAGCCGTCCAATTGGTAAGTGACTTGGTGGTATACATTATTCTTTGTTGCTTCTGTGAATAGAAAAGGAATAAACTAATAAATAATAATTTCTCACAAAGTCCGTTTTTTAATCGTAGCATTTAGTGTTGACAACGACAACAGGCAAGTTTGTTGTCCACTTTCGGTGGATGCGGCGGATTCATCGAATTGTGAATCAAAAATTTACGTTATCTATGTAGTGGATGGGCATGCACAAGTTGTCCACAGACAAAATTATTGTTACCTACGAATACAAGGAATTATTTAGGTCCCATGTGCATCTGCATATGCACAGCAAGAACGAGAAAGGGTAGGGACGTGTCTCTTTACCAGTTGGGGAGCCATTTGATTTCGTACTCGTCTAAAAATTTAAACGATCAAAATTTGTCTAATTAAAAGTTGTAGATTTCATAAAATATGTGATTAAAATTATTTATTGTGATTTGATCTGTATTTTAAAAGGCGTAATGCGTGACGGCCCGTGAAGGTAAAATTATAGGCTATGAGAGTTAAGGCGATGTTTAGGCGTAAAAAGACGTTTTCTTATTTTGATATTATTTTAATTTATAATAAATCAAAAAATAATTTAATAATTAAAAATAATTCTCACTAAAAATTTAAAACAGATTTATAGGAACTTTATATATTTTTCCAAAGTTTCGAACAAAGAGATAATTTTCAAATTTAAATATAAAATAGTAAATAAGTAGTATAGGAACTTAAATTTTATCTAACTCTATACCGGATTCCAATTCAATATCCTCTTCTTCATTTAATTCGTCCTCCGTATCTTCCGATACAAGTGGTTGTTTTAAATTAGGACAAAATAAAGAAATTGGCCATTGATAAATTTTTAACAACACAAG
>NC_036237.1:11777225-11802776 GCF_002742605.1 Olea europaea var. sylvestris | reverse complement strand
TATATATATATATATATATATATATATATATAAAAGAATGATAATTGGCGCTTAATTGCGTCTAGGCGTGCCTTAGCGGTCAACGGCAATCATTGACTGCCAAATAAGGTGCCAAGCCGCTTGGCTTGGCGTTTTGGCCAAGCATCACATTTAGGCGCCACCTTTTATAACACTGAGTTTGACTTAAAATTTAATCTTAACTTTTTAGTGGAACCAAATAGACAATAAATTTCTCCAAGACAACCAGTAAGTGCCTAACATTTATTGAGGGAGTTACACTACACTTACAGAATTTTTAATTGCAGATATTTTACAAAGATACATTGGTAGTGTGGGTGGTAGATTTTTTGGCATTTTATATCACACATGGGGCCCGCGATCAGTGAGGATTCTGGCCAGATTTCCTTATTGAAGTGCCTTCGGCTACCACATGCCCTTCTTTCTGTGGCCTAGCAGTCTGGCTTGCATTGATGTACAGATTACACATTTTTAGAAACGTCCAGAAGTCGATTTACAGGTGGACTGGAATGATTGTATTACAGGAAGTTTGATAATTTTGAAGGAGAAACAATATACGCTTTCATTGATAAATGCTGTTAAGAGTTAAAGACTGTACCTTGAGACACAGAGAATACTCCTGCAAACTGGGAATCAAGCATTGTCTCTTCATTATGTAAATTCTGTTCATTTCAATGAAACGATTTTTATATAGAAGCAGCAGTATGTCTTATTAATTGGGTGCCTAGGACACATTTCCATCCTCATGCGACTTCCAGCATAAAATGAAATAATATAAGTTCTTCCACAATTTCATCTTCAGACAGTGTTACATTGTGTCATGAGTTCAAGAACACCCCGGTTACTGCTCGTCACCAATCAAGAGATAAAATAAAACCCATATGTAACACTTAAGATAATACGAGCATTCAATCTACATACTTTCCAATATTCTCCGGCCTTTTAGCATCCAATACATTAACTCACCTCGTTCACAAGCGCTAATAACCCACAAAACATGAAGCACTGAGTTCTCCTGGGCCAACCATTAAACAATATACGTATACGGAATCCCTCTACAAGTTTGCCTCCAATTTCCCTTAAAGAGTCTCCCACAACCATTTCCCCCTTCATGTTCGAGTACAAAACTCACCCAGTTCTGCACCTCGAAAATGAGAACTATGTTGTTTCTGGAGTATAAGTTTTTCCTTTAAACAATCCGAAAGAATTACCGTAACAGTATTATAAAAAAATTAAATTCGAGCCCACCGACTTCACGATGTTTCCTTAGAACGAATTTACTGCCTTCAACAGTGTTAAATGTCTCTGCCTTCAACAGTGCTAAATGTCTCCAGCAATCGTTTCCCAAAATAGAACAAATTTCGTCTCTTATAGAAGCAGCACAGCAATTTGCAAGAATTCCAACGAACACAACGAAGTGTTTCTACTTCGAAAACAATATCAGAACGAGAAGGAGAATAAGATTCAAAGTAGAGAAAATTTGCAATGAAAATTGTGTAATTTTTTCTGGCAACGGGGCAGGCTATTTATAGACTTGTTCGTGGCCATTCGAACATCCTCCAAAACAGTCGTCACTGTTCAGACAGCCTCTAAAACTCCAACAGACATGTTAATTCAATACTGCATCTGTTAAGTTGGCTAATGGTCGATGGTTAACAGTCGACTGTTTAGCAGACCATCCACACCAAAAATTACCCGAAAAAAGCCATTGAAAAAAATAAATTTTATTAAGTACCCAAGAATTTGATTGTATACAATTTGGTCCAAAAATTCAAATAAATTTTGTCCAAAAAATTAATTTAGTGTAAAGACGCATCCGCACCGAACCGAACTCGGACCCAGGCACGTGCTCGTGCTGAGTCGGTCAGATGGCGACGACAAGCGCGCGTATGGGTTCATGACCGAACATGATAGGATATATGTCTCCCCCCTTCCAAAGACTATTGGTACCCCTTGGGGCCCAAACCCAATTTCCAAATTTGTACCATATAAACTACATCAAAGTTTCATAACTTTCCTATGTGGGATAATTGTTTGGGCAAATCAAATTCTTCACTAATTCATAGTTTTAAGTGGGTTACTTTGACATTAAATATTTCATTCAATTCTAAATGGTTTTCGATAAATAAATATACCACGTTCATCATCTTGCGAAGTAAAACGTGAATATACTAGGTCTCGTATTAATTAAGATGTGGGTCCCACTGAAATTTGGGTCCAAAGTTGACCCATTTCATACCATTTTCTAACAATCACCCACATGAATAAAATATGTCGGCATTTTCCAAACAATAACATCTGATATGTTTTTCAGAAGAAATTTGAAGAAAACTGCATCAAGATAAATAGCCAAAAACTTTGAACTTTCCCTAGTAAAATCATCGGATTTACTTAATCAATCAGTAGCAAGTTGCTTTGAACAGTCAGTCGTTCATGTAAACCTAGACAATAGAAGTCACATAGTTCTCTTCGAACACAATTGATTATCACGTTTGTGTCCATTTTGGCCTTTGACACCTCTTCGTTCATGAGTATTTTTTAGAGAATTCATCTTCATCTATTTCTCTTAGAAACGGCCCCTTCTCACCCACATAGGTGATTTCCATAAAGGGTGTTCTACTATACTCCACTTGAACGAATCAAGATATGAAAACCATTAAAAGCATAACTTAACCCATTTCGCGACAGTTAGGCACTGACTCATCATAGGAATGGGTAGGAGTAATAATCTCCCCAGTGCTTACTAAGTTTTTCACAGTTCGGTTGTCCCATTGAACCTAAATCTTGGGATTTCCAGTCAACTAGGTTGGGTTGCCACCATGGAAACTTTTGATTATTTTATCGATTTTAATCTCATCCCCTTCGATGAACTTTCAACTTACACTCTTGTTAAACTTTTAGTTAGTGGATCCGCAATATTCTTTTTTGATTTCACATAATCTATAGTGATAATGCCAGTGAGAGCAATTGTCGGACGTTATTGTGTCTACGACATATATGTCGAGATTTATCGTTATACATAGCATTCTGTGCCTTACCAATTGCTGATTGACTATAGCAATGGATACATATAGCAGACACAGGTTTTATCCAACATGGAATATCTTCTAGGAAGTTTCGTAGCCATTCGACTTCTTCTCCAGCTTTATCTAACGCGATAAATTCAGATTTCATCGTTGATCTAACTATACATGTTTGTTTTGAAGATTTCCATGATACTGCAGCACCTCCAAGTGTAAAGACATATCCACTTGTTGACTTGGAGTCTTTAGTATCTAATATTCAATTTGCATCATAGTATCCTTAAAGTACTGCTGGATGTCTCGAATAGTGCAATCCAAAGTTTTTGGTATGTTTTAAATACCCTAAAACCCTAATAATTGCCTTCCAATGATCAACGCTCGGATTGCTTGTATATCGACTTAGCCTACTAATTGAAAAAGCAATATCAAGTCGAGCACAGTTCATGATATACATTAAACTACCAATAATTCGAGAGTATTCCAGTTGAGACTTACAGTTACCAGTATTGGAAACAAGATGCATACTGGCATTCATAGGTATTTTTATAGAAATAATATCATATTTATTGAATTTATCAAGAATCTTCTCAATGTAGTGTGATTGAAACAATATGATACCATTGGATGTTCTAGAGATTTTGATTCCTAATATAACATCGACCACACCTAAATCCTTCATTTCAAGTTTGTTTGTTAGCATTCTTTTAGTAGCTTGAATTATGGTATCATTGTTACCCATAATCAACATGTCATCTACATATAAACATACTATGACATATCCATTTTAAGTGCTCTTGATATAAACACATTTGTCACACTCGTTAATTTTGAAACCATTTGACATCATAACCGTGTCAAATTTTTCATGCCATTTCTTAGGAGTTTGCTTTAATCCATAAAGTGATTTAACAAATCGACACACTTTCTTTTCTTGTCCTGGGACGACAAATCCTTCAGGTTGCTACATATAAATTTCTTCATCTAACTCTCCATTCAAGAAAGCTGTTTTAACATCCATTTGATGTATATCCAAATCTTTCAACGCTACTATCGCAATAAGAATATGTATGGAAGTGATTCTTGTCATAGGAGAATAGGTATCGAAATAATCAAGACCTTCTTTTTGCTTGTAACCTTTCGCGACAAGTCTAGCTTTATATTTATCAATTGATCCATCTGTTTTCATTTTCCTTTTGAAAATCCATTTACATCCCAATGACTTATTACCAGGAGGAAGGTCTACTGATTCCCATGTATGATTTTGTAGTATGGATTCAATTTCACTATTAACAACTTCTTTCCAATATGAAGTTTCGGTTGATGACATAGCCTTTTTAAAGCTTTGAGATTTATTTTTTAACAAATATGTTAGAAAGTTAGGCCCAAAGGAGGTTGACGTCATAGCCCTCTTACTGCGTCTAGGTTGTTCATTTATAGGTTCTTGATCTATAGCCTCCTTATTTTCACAAGATCTCTTTTGTGGATTTGATTAACTTTGCATGTTATAAGGAAAAACATTTTCAAAAATCGTAGCATCCCTTGATTCAGTAATCGTATTAACATGTACATCGGGTATTTCAAACTTGTGTACAATAAATCTGTATGCATTACTATGGTAGGCATAACCAATGAATAAACAATCAATGGTTTTAGGTCTTATCTTAACCCTTTTAGGTTTAGGAACTACTACCTTGGCCAAACATCCCCATATCTTTAAGTATTTGTAATTAGGTTTGTGACTTTTTCATACTTCATAAGGTATCTTATGCGTTTTTCGATGTGGTAATTTGTTAAGAAGATAATTGGCAGAAAGCAAGGTTTCCCCCCACAAGTTCTGCAGTAATCCAGAACTTATCAACATAGCATTCATCATCTCTTTCAATGTTCGGTTCTTGCATTCAGCAATACCATTGGATTAAGGAGAATAAGGCGCGGTAGTTTGATGAATAATTCCGTGTTCCAAATAGAATTGTTCAAATGGAGAATCATATTCAACACATCTATCACTTCTTATAGCCTTAATCTTTTTATTAAGTTGATTTTCAACTTCCAACTTGTAATGTTTAAATACTTCAATTGCTTCGTTTTTGCTTTTGAGTAAATACACATAGTAATATCGAGTGCAATCATCGATAAAAGTAATAAAGTACATATTACCTCCTCGCGTTTGAACAAACGTTAAATCACATATGTCAGTGTGAATTAAATCTAGAGGTTCGGTATTTTTTTTTAACAACACGAAAGGGTAAAGTGCCATTTTGGCTTCTACACATTTGTGATTAGAATTTAAATTGCACTTTGGTAATAAATTCAATTTGATTAGTCTACGCAAAGTATTATAATTTGTATGTCCTAATCGTTCATGCCAAATATTAAACGACTCAAGCAAGTAAGAAGAACGAGTATTTTTATTCATAATCGGAGGTATTACAGTTATTACATTCAACTTAAAGAGCTCCTCATTCAGGTAGCCCTTTCCTACAAACATTTCATTTTTCGTAAGTGCAAATTTGTCTGAAACGAATACTAGCTTAAACCTGTTCTTGCTTAATAGGGAACCTGATATCAAATTCTTTCGAATGTCGGGCACATGAAGAACGTTATTCAAAGTGAGCTCATTTCCACTTGTCATTTTGAGCACTATCTTTCCATGTCCTTTAACCTTGGAAGATGATGAGTTTCCCATGTAGAGTTGTTCATCATGATCCATTGCTTTGTAGGAAGAGAATATCCCGTGGTTTGAGCATATGTGACGAGTAGCTCCAGTATCCACCCACCATTTCTTAGTGTTTCCAACTAAGTTGTATTCAGAGACGACCGCAGAAAGATTTATTTCTTGTACTTTATCAAAAAGGTTGTCACGTTCTGTTACATTTGCCTGATGAGGTTTTCCCTTGACATTTTTTGGCTTTCGACAGTTCTTAGCTCGGTGTCCTGCCTTGCCGCAATTGTAACAATTGCCCTTGAACTTTTTAGCAGGTTTTGAAGAACTAGTTTGCCCTTCGCCATTGTACTTCCTCTTTTTGCTAGTATTTAAACCTCCTTCCACAATATTGGCTTTTGATTCCATCGAATGAGATGCACCACTCCTCTTTTCAGATTTGCGATTATCTTATTCTATTCTCAATCGAAAAATGATATCTTCAAGTTTCATTTCCTTCTGCTTATGCTTTAGATAATTCTTGAAATTCTTCCAAGAAGGCGGTAATTTCTCAATCAGTGCAGCGATTTGAAATGATTCACTTAGTTTCATTCCTTCGGCATGGATGTCGCTGAGTATGATTTGAAGTTTTTAAACTTGGAATATGACAGCCTTGCTATCAACCATTTTATAATCCAAAAAACGATCGACAATGAATTTCTTCATGTCGGCATCTTCGATTTTGTACTTTGTGTCCAAAGATTCCACAGTTCTTTTGCAGACTTCGCATTGCAGTACACATTATATAATGTGTTATCCAGTTCATTGAGTACATAATTTTTGCACAGCAAATCGGAATGCTTCCATGCATCAATCGCTGCCAATTTTTCAACGTCACTTTCTTGCTCGGTGTATGAAGGCGCATCTTCTTTGAGAAATTTTACCAAACTTAATGTTGTCAGATAAAAAAGTATTTTCTATTGCCAACGCTTAAAATCTGACCCATTAAATTTCTTTGATTTTTCTCTGGTCGTATTCGAGAGTGTAGTACCAGAAGTTGTCATTTCTGAAACACAATTAGAAGATAATCAATAAGAATGAGTAGAAATAGAATGATCCAGAAAAGAAAATTCGTTTTAAGATTGTTGTTTCTGGAGTATAAGTTTTCCCTTTAAACAATTCGAAAGAATTACCGTAACAGTACTATAGAAAAATTAAATTCGAGCCCATCGACTTCATGATATTTCCTTAAAACGAATTTGCTGCCTTCACCGATGCTAAAGGTGTCCAGCAATCGTTTCTCAGGATAGAACAAATTTCGTCTCCTACGGAAGCAGCATAGCAATCTGTAGGAGTTCCAACGAACGCAACGAAGTGTTTCTACTTCGAAAACAATATTAGAACGAGAGGGAGAATGAGATTCAAAGCAGAGAAAACTTGCAATGAAAATGGTGTAATTTTTTCTTGCAGCGGGGTAGGTTATTTATAGACTTGTTCGTGACCATTCGAACATCCTCCAGGACGTCGTCACTGTTCAGACAGCCTTCAAAACTCCAACAGACATGTTAGTTCAATACTGCGTCTGTTAAGTTGGTTAACGATCGACGGTTAACAGTCGACTGTTTGGTTGGTTAACAGTCGACTGTTTAACAGACCATCAAATTCTTTACTAATTCATAGTTTCAAGTGGGTTACTTTGACATTAAATATTTCATTCAATTCTAAATGGTTTTCGATAAATAAATATACCACGTTCATCATCTTGAAGAGTAGAACGCGAATATGCTAGGTTACGTATTAATTAAAATGTGGGTCCCACTGAAATTTGGGTCCAAAGTCGACACATTTCATACCATTTTCTAACAAACTACACTGTCAACAATCGACATTCTTGAAGGCAAACGTACTTCTACATCTCTACCACAAACAATTATTACAATAAGTACAAGATAAAAATCGTTGAATATTACTTAAAACACACAAATTAAGGAGATCGTTATGAAATGTTAGATGTTAAAATATGATACATCACCACCCAACAGACCATAATTTAGCTTGATAAACTGAATTTATAAATAAATAGCTCAAATAGAAATAAACAATTCGATAGATGTCCTCTGGCATTAATACTGATAACTAAAAACAACTAGCAAGCTCTATTTTTAAACCTCAATTTCAACTACACTAGTATCTTGTTTTCTACTTGTCAATTGCACATGTGGTTAAGAACTATGTTTCCATTGCTTTCAGCTCCCCTTGAACTCAAAATGATGCTAAAAAACTATGCTCAATTCGATTACTGAAGGAAATGAAGAAACAATGTCAAGAACTTTTAACTAAAAGTTATAACTGGAAAACTTTGAAAAATGGTCATGAACCGGTTGATTAAAAAAGAATAAGAAAAGAATAAGATCACAGGGAAAAAGAGATAGTTAGTAAAAAGTTTTGGATCGCCAAGCGGAGCATCGAATTCTGTGAAAAAGGAATAATTTTCAATCACTTTACTTCTTCCATCGCTGCTATATTGTATATGAAAGTTCAGGGAATCTTCTACAACCACTTGAAAATTCATGGGAATGTTTTACTATGTCGAATTCAAGTTTTAGCATTACCAAGTTTACGTTCCAATTTACCGTTTGACCTTACGTGCGGAATTAATATAATTAATTGTAAAAAGTTACAAATTAATTATTGTTTAGGTGATTAAACATACACATCCAATTAAGCCTATGTTGAATTGTCGATTTACGTAAAGTAAATAAAACAGTAACAACACCAACTCACAATATGATGACGGAGAAACCCCAACGTGGATAAAATTTCGGGACCAAGCCAGTAGTTTCCACTATACCAATCTAGCTAGTACAAGTTTTGCCAAACTTTGTACCAAGTCAGACTCGTTGTTCCAGTCTCACGATCTACTGTCGTAGATACTGCTAGTCTCCTGCTAGCTTCCCGATCTACCTCCTGCAACCCAATCTGCTGTCCAATACAGCCTCCTGGTCTCTAGCTGATTGTATCACCAAGTAGAATTTGAAGAACCTCCTGTCCTTGTTCAGTTCATGCGCTTGTCGTCCACCTCTCTCAACTTCCTCAACAAATGAAGAAGTCCAGGTATTTTGTCTTCACAAATAGTGATGTTTTCCCCAACAATGGATTGCCTGAATCACAAGGTGTTTATGGATGAATTCCTTGTTCAGTTCTGCCTTGGATCACTTGAGAGAATATTGAAGATGATATCTATGTAAAGCACAATATGGCAAACCTCTCTTTCACATTCACGGCCTTTGTATTTATAGTTGGGGGCAATTAGGAGTCCTAAGCGGTGTCAAACTTTCCAGAAATCAAAAATACGATTTTCCATATAACACTGTGACTCGAGCGAACATCGAACGGCGAGTGAGCGATGACCATTCTACTTCCTCTCGCTCGAGCGGTGGTTGGGCGAACAGCTAGCGAACTTTCGGCACTGCGACCTTGATTTGAACCAAACACTCAAACCCTAGTCCCTACCATCTAGCTTTGCTAATTTGTACCCTAAGTCCCTGACTTTTATAACATTGTACAATTGAGTCTTTGACTTTTACAAATTTACAATTTAGTCCTTTTGTCTACAAAATCGCCAATTACACCTTTAGACCTAACAAACTCCCCCTTTGGTATTTTGTGATAAAACTTTACAAATGAAGTCAGGACAATAAAAAATAAGTCAGGACTTGACAACCAAAAACTAAACTACCCAGTAAACCCAATCACTGAGTTTTGCATTCCTTCGTGTGCCTGTTTCCTGAAATCCACAAACTCATATACCCAGTGTAAAAACACGTGATACAGGAAATATAAAAATTAATTAAAGCTCTTAATCACAAATCAACATAACAGTTTGAGACGTGATATTGATGCCAATCAAAACACCAACCAAGACACTAACACCACTAAATATCAAAACTCAAACAGATGGATGTGATATGGAATGCAATGCAACCCTCCCTCTTACTGCAAGCTTTCATGTTTTTATGCAGTAGGTAAATGTATCTATGTCTCTCCCTAACGATCCCTAGGTATAGCAATACACTGCAAGTGATAACAATCAATGATGTCATGTGCATACATATGCAGTTGCTCTCCTATGTGTATGCTCAATCATTATTATTTTTCTCCCTCAGTTATACATTTCTCTCCCCCTTTTTGTCACAAATGCTGAATGGACATACATTAAGGTCAAGTCAAGCAATAACACATAATAATCAAAAAATGCAATTGATAGCATGCAAAAGCAAAATCAACAAGTAGTATAGTTCAGTCCATAATGGAGTAATAATATAAGTGACTCATGTGTGTAAAGTGTCACTGATCCAATGCAAGCAGGACTCCAAACCTTAATTTTGTGAGAAAGGACATGCCATAATAAATATGTTCTCTTACTAATGAGAGGCAAATCATGTAACGTGTAGTAGGACCTATACTTATTATTTTTACTTATCTCCTCCTTACTATGAGCTTATTTGTTTTTCAATTTTTCAAAGTATTTCAGTTCATCATATTTTTATATTTTTCTCATTTCTCCAGCTCATTAATTTTTCATCTTAAGTGCAGGTTCTTCTCCATTAGGCGACTAAGATGATCCTTGTAGTGAGCTTTAGGCCAGTTAACCCAAGTCAGTTGACCATAGGCACTAGGTTTTAAAAGACTCCGCAGGCTTAATTGCTCGAGTAAAATAGGCCTCGAAGAAGAACATTAAGATATGAGCATTTAAAATTGGGGGGAAATTTTTGGGTTAAGGTCTATAGAAATTGGTCAATTCATGTTCAAAGTCACCCCATCAACATGTGATAGCCATCCCAAATCTCACATACGCTGTAGCGTCCCACTAACAAATTCATAGTGTGTGTAGTGCAGATGGTACATGAAGAAACTTATACATATTAATCCAACTAAACCTAACCAAGCAATGGAAATTATTTTACAGCTTATCAATTTTAGCTCCTACATGATACAACGTGCAAGCTCTAAGACATGTGTCATGCTGTAGAAATTTTCATAACCAACTATTTTTGTCTTTTTCAATTTTTCAATGTTTTTGTGTTTTTTGTTTTTCCTAAAATGAATGCTCCACACACAAAATAAAATAAAGTCAAGCACAGCATGCGCCAAAACTCGTAGGTGAAAATGCACATGCATGAAAAATAAAAAAACAAAAGCAAACAATATACATGTGATGCATGCAACAACTATATATCAATTAAGAGCCAAGTATACATCAAAAATACCTAATCAAATAGGTATATAAGTGTTCTTTCCTTTAAGAGCACCACGATCTCTAACCAAATTTGGGAGGTCGCTTTTCTTCACCCAAACTTGTCTAGAGCGAGAATTGTTTCCAGACAACTGTGTCACCAATTGAGTCAAACGATTCACTTTATCAGTAAGGAATCCAATCTGACCAACAGACACTTGATTTTTGTTCTTTTTCAAGCTCAAATCTTTCCTATTATTCAGGTAATGATAACACGTAGGGCGGATGTGACCTAACTCTCCATAGTGAAAACATGTAGGGATAAACCTAGGACCTGTGATATGGTTACGTTGATTTCTATTCCTAGGCTGATGGGTCCTACGACGTCTGGTTGACCTACGTCCTGAAGTTCCCACAACATTTGATATGGGGTTAGTCACAATGTTTGGCTGGTCAGTAGCACGAACAAAGGTGGTCTGTGATGTACTAGCAACATTCAGATCAAAACCTAGACCTCCCTTATCACCAGCCAACTTGTCTATTCCTAGAATATTATCTAGCCTTTTAGAACTGTTAGAAAAGACAAGTAACTGAGACCTAGAAAACTCTAGGTCACTCTCAAAGTGTTTAACCTAAATAGCTAAGGTCTCATTCACAATGGTCAGCTCACTTACTCTCTTAGAGGACATCTCATTCTTATTGGTGAGATCACTAACACGGGCCTCTAACTATTCATTCTCTAGCTTAAGCTCTTTCACTTTCTTGTTCATTTCCTGGTTAGTGGCAAGATCTTGAGGCTTTCCTCATATATCCTATCATAGGCTGTTTCTAGATCTTTCACACTTCCACTCTCATCACCAGAGTCTTCACTACTATCTAAGTCATCTATCCTTTCACTTTCCTAATCTGATCCACTTTTACCCTTAGCAACGAAGGCCACATATTTTTCACTCTCCTCACGAGTAGATTTTTCACTCTGATTTTTCGAGCTAGACTCATCATTAGTGAGAGTAGTATTCATAGCATTCTCTTCAAATCTCTTAGCACTAGGGCACTCATTTCTCACATGATCGAAATCGCAATAGTTATGGCATCTCACGGATTTAGATTTCTTCCTAAATTCACTCGGGCCACCTCTTTGTCTCTCTTGAGGCTTCTTCTTATTCCTAAACATTTTTTGAAATTTTTTAGTTAGGTAGGCCATCTCCTCATCATTGGGTGAATTAGAATCAAAAGATTCCATCCGGATATTCCTAGCGATTTTTAAGGCTATGGATTTTTCCTTAGCTGGATTGTCTAAGGTCAATTCATAGGTCTGGAGGGATCCAACTAACTCCTCTACCTTGATAGTGTCTATGTCCTTACTCTCCTCAATTGTCATGACTTTAGGCCTAAAACGCTTAGGTAAGGATCTAAGAATTTTTCTCACTATCTTAGGCTCAGAGATTTTCTCACCTAGATTGAAGGACGAATTTACTATGCCATTTAAGCTCGCATAAAAGGCATCAAATATCTCATCGTCTCTCATTCTTATCTCTTCAAACCTAGTGGCCAACATCTACAGCTTAGAACTCTTAACTGCCCGAGTTCCCTCATGTGTGGTTTCTAAAATATCCCATTGCTACCTCACACATGGACACTCTCATAAGCTCCTCGGGAGAAACTGCCGTAAATAGGGTATGGAGGCTTTGTTATTTAAATTACAGCTATCCAATTGAGCTCTAGTCTAGTTCTCGACAGGGGTGGGAATGATTACACCATTTATTGTGGTACTAGGGGTTGACTAACCATTTACCACAATCTGTCAAACACGCTCATCTAAGGATTTCAAAAACGCCCTCATTCTCACCTTCTAATACGCATAATTGTTTCCATCAAAGTAGGGTGGCACATTTAATGACATACTCATCTAGACTAATGTAAGGTCAGGACTCGCACTTAGGCTCTGATACCACTTGAAAGTTTAGGGAACGTTCTACAATCACTTGAAAATTCACGAGAATGCTTTACTATGTCAAATTCAAATTCAAATTTTAGCGTTACCAAGTTTACGTTCCAATTTACCGTTTGACCTTACTTGCAAAATTAATACAATTAATTGTAACAAGTCACAAATTAATTGTTGTCTAGGTGATTAAACATACACGTCCAATTAAGCCTATGTTGAATTGTCGATTCGCGCAAAGTAAATAAAACAATAACAACACCAACTAACAATATGATGACGGAGAAAGCCCAACGTGAGTAAAACTCCGGGACCAAGCCTGTTGTTTCCACTATACCAATCCAGCTAGTACAAGTTATGTCAAACTCCGTACCAAGTCAGACTCGCTGTTCCAGTCTCACGATCTACTGTCGTAGATACTGCTAGTCTCCTGCTAGCTTTCCGATCTACCTCCTACAACCCAATCTGTTGTCCAATACAGCCTCTTGGTCTCTAGCTGATTGTATTACCAAGTGAAATTTCAAGAACCTCCGGTTCTTGTCCAATTCCTACAATTGTCGTCCACCTCTCTCAATTTCCCAATGAGAGAGTCCCTTTCTCAACAGATGAAGCAGTCCAGATGTTCCGTCTTCACAAATAGTGATTTTTCCTCAATAGTGGATTGCCCGGATCACAAGGTGTTTATGGATAAATTCCTTGTTCAGTTTTGCCTTGGATCACTTGAGAGAATATTGAAGATAATATCTATATAAAGCACAATATGACAAATCTCTCTTTCACGTTCATGGCCTTTGTATTTATAGTTGAGGGCAATTAAGAGTCCTAGGCCGTGTCAAACTTTCTAGAAATCGAAAATACAATTTTCCATATAACACCGTTGCTCGAGCGAAAAACGAGCGACGCCACTTTGCTCGAGCGAACATCGAGCGACGACCATTTTGCTTCCTCTAGCTCGAGCGGTGGCAAGGCGAGCAGTTAGCGAACTTTCGGCGCCGCGACCTTGATTTGAACCAAACATTCAAACCCTAGTCCCTACCATCTAGCTTTGCTAAATTGTAGCCTAAGTCCCTGACTTTTATAACATTGTACAATTGAGTCCCTTACTTTTACAAATTTACAATTTAGTCCTTTTGTCCACAGAATCACCAATTATACCTTTAGACCTAACCGTATATACTCAAGACAATAATATCTTCTATGAGCCATGATTAATGCGTGCAGGATCATGAACAATGAGAATTGAATCAAGAACACATTCAAGAAGAATCCACATGATACAATTCCGCTAAATATAAAACTGCAGATTATACACCTCAAACACAAACACAATTAATCTCAAAATGATTGAAGGAAAAAAATGAGATCACAAAGCGCAATAATTGAATCAAGAACATAATAAAGAACTCATATGACATGTATACAGTTCAAGATTATATGCCATGAGAACAAATGAAAAACATAACTAATCACAAATGAAACAAACCAAAATAATAATAATAATAATAATAATAATAATAATAATAATAATAATAAAGTTAAGATCTTCAAAATCATGAATCCAACTGACCTGTGCTAGATTGAAGAAGCAAATGCATCAATACTAAACTTCCATTTCCGTGCATTCTATAAATATATTTGCAATCCAATTGACACCCACATTGTGGCACTTTTAGAAATTATTAATCATAAAATCAACAGATGCAATCCTAGCGTACAATTCAAGATCATCCCCATACGCACTTCTCAAAACCTCCACAAGTAATATATTCTAGGAACCATGATTAGTTGCCCGGTGACGAACAATTTGATCCAAAAATTTAAGCTATTAAAGGGAGGACACTTGTATTCATTTAAATCTTGTCTTTTAACAACCAGGATCATGAACAACATGAATTGCAACTTGAACGCTATTGAATTTCATCATTTTGTAAGGGTAATTTAGTCTTGTACATTCTTAACTGTGTATATATATGTTGATAGTCTGTACAGAAGCTCTAGAATTTTCAGTTGAAGAAATGCAATTGTGATTCCCACCATTTTTTCTCTTCGGTCTCTCTCTATTCTTCATCATGGTATCAGAGTATTAAATCTTCCACAAACAAATGGAGACGAATTCAAGCAATCTAGCAGAGATCCAAACTGAATTTGATCAAGCTAACACATCAATAGATCCGGCTGACAAGGAAGAGGCTACTGGAGATGCAATCGCACTTGTGAATCGATTGATCTTCGATCCAAATAGCCCCTACTACGTGCATTGTGGTGATAACACTGGAATGCAGCTTGTTTCAGTTATGCTTACTGAGGATAATTACGCGACATGGAGTCGTGCTGTGATTATGGCACTCAGTGTGAAGAATAAAGAGGGATTTATTGATGGATCGATCGTGAAACCGCCTCAGGATAATCCTCTTTACAGTGCTTGGAGGAGATGTAATCATGTGGTATCATCTTGGATTATCAATTCTATCCCAAAGGAACTCTATCAGAGTGCGATGCACAAAGATTCAGCTAGTGAGATTTGGATCGAACTTAAAGATCGCTATAGCCAAGGTAATAGCCCTAGAATCTATGAGATTAAGAAACAGACTGCCTCCATTTCTCAGGGAAACAATTCTGTAAACTCGTACTTCAATAGGCTCAAAGGACTTTGGGAAGAGCTTGACAATTATAGGCCAAGTACTAATAATGTTGATTACAAATCTGAGGATCAAATCATGCAGTTTTTAATGGGACTAGATGATCAATTTTCAAACGTGAGGAGTCAAATTTGTTGATGGATCCAATGCCTTCACTTAATAAAGTGATTGCTCTAATTTTACAAGATGAAAGGCAAAAAGAGATAGTTGCTAAGAAGGAGCAGAGTTTCGATGCTGCTGCTTTTGCTGGAAGAATTGCTCGTGGCTCGTTTGGTAATCAACGAGCGAATTCTCTTAATCATCTACAAAGGAAGGACAAACCTATGTACAACCACTATGGAATGATTGGACACCTTAAAAGCAAATGCTACAAGTTGGTTGGCTATCCTCCAGGACATAGGCTAGCCAAAGGAAAGATTCCAGTTGTAATACTGTTGGTTCATCATCTCATAATTTCAGTCCAGAAGCCATCAGGTCATTATCAAACATCACCATTACTCCAGGACAATGCCAACAAATTCATGCCATGCTGGCTCCATAGCTGAAAGGGAAAAATGCTAGTAGCAACTAGCAGCCTCCAAAACCGACTCCTTCACCTCACCAGGTGCCAGAGGCTTTTGCCTTCTCAGGTAATCAATTGTGTATTAATGAATCCATAATGGCAGACAAATGGATTCTGGACACAAGGGCTTCAGAGAATATGGTTTGCTCAGTTGAACATCTGGCCGTGGTGAATGCAAGAATTAAAGCCTCTGTCAAACTGCCCAATGGTGACACTGTTGTTGTTACACACATTGGGACAGTAAAGTTGTGTGATAATTTAACCTTGACGAATGTTCTAGTAGTGCCATTTTTTCATTTTAATTTGATCTTTGCTAGTAAGCTAATAACTCATCACAATTGCTTCAAGGTCCTAATCCATCACTACTATTTCATTCAGGATCTTTCAACATGGAGGACGATTGGGATATGTAGGCTTGAGGATGGGTTATACCACCTTCAACATGCTGAGTACCAGTGCAATGATCAATTTCCAAATCTTCATCAACAATTTCTCTCAATCCCAGCTACTTCTTTTAATACTAATTCAGATTTACAATGTAATAAATCAGCTTCTGTTGTTTGTAACTCAACCAGCAGCATTGATGTTCAAAATAGAATTGATATCTGGCATTGTCGTTAAGGGCATATCCCTATTTCAAAATTGGCTTTCTTACACAAGGTTGTTCCAACCATCACATTTTATAAAAACTTACATTGTTCCATTTGCCCTTTGGCCATACAACATAAACTGCCTTTTCCCAATAGTGAAACAAGATCATCAAATATCTTTGATCTCATCCATTGCGATATCTGGGGATCGTTCTCTGTTTCTTCCTTAGATGGTTCTAAGTATTTTTTAACTATTGTCGATGACTTTAGCAGAGTACCATGGACATTTTCATGCGTGAGAAGTCCAAAGTTAAGTCCATTATTCAGTTTTTCTATCACTTAGTACAAACACAATTTCGATGCAACATAAAAATCATTCGATCTGACAATGGAATGGAATTCAACTTACCTGATTTCTATCATGATAAAGGTATTATTCATCAACAAAGCTGTGTAGAAACACCACAGCAAAACAACGTGGTTGAGCGTAAACATCAGCACATACTTAACACTACTAGAGCCCTTAAGTTCCAAGCCAACTTGCCTCATCGATTTTTGGGTGATTGCATTCTTTCTGCCACACACCTCATCAATCGTATTCCTACTTCAGTTATTGGGAATAAGTCTCCCTATGAGATGTTTTATCATGTCAAGCCTTCGTACAATCATCTTAAAGTGTTTAGCTGTCTTTGTTATCTTCCACCTTAAAAAGGAACCATACAAAGTTTGATTCTAGAGCCATACCTTGCATTTTCCTTGGTTATCCTTACGGTATGAAAGCTTATAAACTATACAATCTTCAGACACATACGACATTCATTTCAAGGGATGCGGTGTTTCATGAACTTATCTTTCTTTATCATCATCCCACATTCATCAATTCCAATTTCACATCCAACACGTCATCTTATCCTATTGAACCAATCTTTCCAGCTTCGTTTCACTCACACTCTGATGATACTTTATTAGATCATCTGTTTTCTTCACAATCTTCTATTCATGGGGATTCTTCAAAAACTTCACACTCTAATGGTGATACTATCATCCAATCTACCTCCCCCTCTACTTCAGATAGTACTTACCCATAGAACATCTCCCCCACCTCAGACATTCCACAACCTGCTACTTCACCTCCTTTCACTCAGAGATCCAACAAACTCAAGAAAGCTCCCTCTTATCTTCATGATTATCATTGCAGCATGGTGTCTCAGATTCATTCATCTCAATCAAATTCCATGGTGAATGGTTCTGGATCACAGTATCCCATCTCAGATTACTTAGACTATGGGAAACTATCTTGTTCTCACAAGCAGTATGTGCTAGCGTTGTCTAACATTCATGAGCCTCGGTCCTTTGTTGAGGCAGCTTGCAATCCAGATTGGTGCAAAGCCATAGACAATGAATATCAAGCACTTGTAGCCAACAATACCTGGTCCATTGTTCCTTTACCTGTCCATAAGACCTCAATGGCTTGCAGGTGGGTTTACAAAGTGAAGCTTAAGTCAAATGGCACTAAAGAAAGGAAAAAAAGCCAGGCTAGTGGCCAAAGGGTTCACTCGGCAAGCTGGCTTAGATTATGAGGAAACATTTTCACCGGTAGCCAAGTTAGTCACGGTGAAAATGCTACTTGCTGTTGTTGCTCACAAGAACTGGCATTTGCATCAAATTGACATTAATAACGCCTTTCTTCATGGTGAATTGAAGGAAGAGGTGTACATATTGATGCCTCCAGGCTATGTACATTAGGGGGCGAACGGTGAAAAGTTGGTTTGTAAATTGCATAAGTCCATTTATGGACTTAAGCAGGTATCCAGACAGTGGAATACTAATCTGTCTTCATACATTACTTCACAGGGCTTCAAGCAATCCAAGTCTGATTACTCTTTATTTAGCAAATAGGAGGGTTGTTCATTTACCGTACTTCTCATCTATGTGGGTGATATTATTGCTGGAGGGAATGATCTAAGTTACAGTGAGGAGTTTAAGAGGGGTTTTAATGAGAAGTTTAAACCAAAAGATTTGGGGGTCCTAAAGTTTTTCTTAGGACTTGAAGTGACTAGAAGTTAGGATGGGATTTCTATTTGTCAGAGGAAGTGTGCACTAGAAATCCTAACTGAAACAGGTTATCTTGGTTCTAAACCAGCTCTTAGCTCGCTATCGCAAAACTTGAAACTAAGCAAAGATGGTGATGAGGATGTTACAGATGCAAGCATGTATAGGAGATTGGTGGGGAAACTCTTATATTTGATAATCATGCGGCCTAACCTATCTTATGTTGTACAGGCACTTAGCCAGTTTCTTCAATCACCGAAGCAGCAGCATTTGGAAGCAGTATACCATGTGTTGCGATATTTGAAAGGCACACCTGGGCAAGGTCTTTTCTTTGCCAAAAACTTCGACTTAACACTCGAGGGCTATTGTGATGCTGATTGGGCAGCATGTTCAGACACTAAAAGATCAGTCACTAGGTATTCCATTTTCTTAGGGAATTCGCTGGTGTCCAGGAAATCCAAAAAGTAGCACACGGTTTCCAAATCTTCAGCCGAGGCTGAATATCGATCCATGGCAACAGCAGTGTGTGAATTCAGCTGGTTGAGGAATATACTTAGTGATTTGGGGGTGTGGCATACTAAGGCAGCATTGTTGTTCTGTGATAGCAAGTCAGCCATACATATAGCTAGTAATTCAGTCTTTCACGAGCGTACAAAACATATCGAAATCGACTGCTATTTAGTACGAGATAAGGTGCAAGCAGGTGAGGTGAAGACTTTACATGTGGCGTCAAAAGAGCAATTGGCAGACTTGTTAACAAAACCGTGAGAAGGAGTCCAGTTTAAGTCCCTGTT
The DNA here is from genome assembly GCF_002742605.1 of Olea europaea var. sylvestris. NCBI lineage: Eukaryota > Viridiplantae > Streptophyta > Magnoliopsida > Lamiales > Oleaceae > Olea > Olea europaea. Next base: position 11,783,276 of record NC_036237.1, on the reverse strand, counting down.
ATTCAAGATGGGAATTTTGAACATTCATTCTCCATCTTGAGGGGGCTTATTGAATTTCATCATTTTGTAAGGGTAGTTTAGTCTTTGTACATTCTTAACTGTGTATATATATGTTGATAGTCTATACAGAAGCTCTAGAATTTTCAGTTGAAGAAATGCAATTGTGATTCCCGCCATTTTTTCTCTTCGTTCTCTCTCTATACTTCATCAAACACATATACAATGGAAGATTATACATTCGTGAAGTCGTAATAAATCATAAACGAAACAAAGGAAAAAAGAATCGATAAATCCAACTGAATTCTGCAGCTCTGCTAGACTTTAGAAACTTATGAATTAATTCTAAAATCCCCTTTTGGCACGTTAATATAAACACCTTTGCAATTCAATCCACATCCACATCCACATCGAGAGCACTCATACAAATTATCAATCGAAAATTCTGCAGATGCAATTCCAACAGAAAATTCAAGTTTATCCCCATTCCTCATAACCTCAACAATGTTAAGCCAAAGGAAAAACAATTTGACACTAACCCCAGAGAGGCTGGTCAGCTTACCTTTGGAGATGTACCCACTGATCTTGGAATTGAACTTTAGCTGGTACGAGCCTTCAAGGGAGAAACTGCAGGAACCCTTAAAATACGTATTGAATTTCCAGTGGCTTTATCGAGATCGTAGTGGGTTACGCCTTCTGGGACTGGGAAATCATAAGACTGGAGGAGTTCGTACGTTGTGATAGAAGGGTTTCCGCCGCCCTGTGTGGTTTTGTCTACGGTGGCGACGGTGAGAACGGTGGCAACTATTTTGTAGGTTGTTTTGTGTTGCTGGCATAGTTGTTCCTTGTCGGGTTTTTTTCGCTGTTCGAGTAGATTATTGTGAAAAACAATTGCAATAGAGAGTGAGATCACAAATTTGGACTCTTGTTCGATGCTGTAATCTGGACTCTGTTGAAGTCTACTCAACCACATTTACAAATGAAAATATTTAAATACGTCGATATATTTTATTTTTTATTTTGAACTCAATAAGGTATATCGTTACAAAATATAAACTACAGATTACAGAAAAATGATAAATTATTCTAAGTCTCAAGATTAATCCCCTAATCAAGATTCTAGGAATCGGATACAAATGGCCTAAAATTGAGCCTAAATTTGCTAGCTTTTCCCCCAATTCCATTATCACAATCAAAGCCACAACCACATTCTGGCGACTCATAAAAGTTATCTACCGAAAAATCCGCCGACGCAATCCCGACGGAAAATTCAATTTCATCGCCATCTTTAGTAACTTCCACGATGTTTAGCCAGAAAAACAACACTTTTACTTGTATACCCTTCAGATCCTTGATTTTGTCAGTGGAAATGGTCCCAGAGATTTCAGATTTGTACTTGAGATTGTAGCCGTCTATGGTGAAACTGCAGGTTTTGTTCAGGTATACTGTGAACTTGCCAGTGGTTGAGTTCAGTTCGTAGCCTGTGACTCCCTTTGGAAGAAGACCAGGCGGAAAGTCGTATTCCGCCAGTAACTCATAAACTGTCGGCGAGGAGTCGGAAGTGGCGGCCGGCGAGGTTGTGAATAGGGAAAGAGAGACGAAAAGGATGCCTAAAGTTGCTAGTGAATCCATGGGTGTCTGGGGAGATTTTGGACTCGAAAACATAGCAAATTTATAGCTAGGGTTCTTCTATGACACTTCTACAACAGTGCATTTGACTGTTATTTTTCTCGAAAAAATGTCATTTTTCTCATTTAAATTCTTACTTGTGTGCTTTTTTATTTATATTTTGTTTCCATAAAAAATATTATTTTACTTTTGATTATGTAATTATATTTTTCTTAAAGACAAAAAAAATATTTTTTTTGAGGATTATATTTTTATTTTCCACATAATTCAATCTCTCATCCTCTACCCTCATCTCTTCCATCTACCTATCAATAAAAATAGATAAATATAATATTTTTTTTATTAAAAATAAATTAATCAAATGCATTTAATTGACAATTTTCATATAAATAATTTCTAAACAATTCAATTGTCTAGAATTTATTTTCTTTTTATATAAATTTCATATTCACAGTTAAACGGACCCTAAAAGTTTTAATAAATTTTGACGAAACTAATCTAATATAATATATAATTGAAAAATTAATAAAAATTATAGATTTTATTAAATTACTAATTAAAATTAAAATTAGACCAATTAAAAAGTTAATAAAATTTTAGCATAATTTAATCAAACGAGCTATATTCCAATCACATTTNCTTGCGGATTTGTTTGAAATTATGGACAATTTTGAAACTAATTATGTAAATTTTATGTTATTAAATATTCATTAAAAAAAAAAAGTTCCAAGAGTATTGACTTAAGTTCCACGTGCTGTTCTTACCTACCCTAGTTGCTCTACCAGACGGTCAAGGTTGTTATCAATTATTGGAGGGGGAAACAAAATTTATTCTTCTTCATCATCATTGTCCCATATTTATAAGTTACTCAGCCCTTTTTCCTCCCCATTTTTTAGAATTTTGTATAAATAAGTAGGAAAAATTTTAAATTTACGTGTAAAACTATTTCTTTTGAAGAAAGTGTAATTGAAAATGAGTTTGAAAAAAATATTTTTAAAGAATGTAACTCAAATAGGGAATTCACGACTTTGAACTTTTAGGCAATTCTTATGTATTTAACTTCGTAAAAATTATTAATAAATAGGGATTGTTTGGGAGCGATTTTTTTTTTAAAAAATTGATTTTTTGACAGTTATTTCACTATTTCAGCTGTCATATTTAACTTTTTCTTTAACAAGTGAATCTCACTTTTCTCCTAACGATTAAAAAATCAATTCTCAAAACAACTCTCAAACGGGCTCAGAATATTTCTACCAATTAACCAGATGAGGGAAAGAAGACAAAAGGGACCGGCAATGGAGAAAGATAGGTTTGAAAAGTCCTAGGCGAGAGTGCGAGGTCAAGGATACAATAACATGACTTGGAGATACGAGAATGGGGTGTCTGTGTTGTCCTTGCAAGAGTTGATCATGAGAGTCCTGCTAAAGTATCTCGAAAGTAGAAAAAAATTATTTTTATTTATGGAATAATTAGGATACCATAATGTAATGTAGTATTATCCAATTGTTAAATGGTTAAACAAATGAAGAATTATAGATTTACATATAAATCTAAGAATTGGGATATGTGCCAATTCTGATTTCTGACACGTGTTCTTTCTCTTTGCTTAAAACGTGGTTGGCTGATTTTCACAGATTGCAATGGCCATTTGTCCTTATAGAATGAATTTTGCTGTTTTGCACATAACTAAGAAAGAAAGAAAAAATAAAAATAAAAATTTGTAAGGTGATGATATTGATCACCCAAAATAACTTAGGCTCAGTTTATACCCACTTTTAACACTACAAAGTCGACAACTACGAACCCAAGACAATAACAAGCTTACTTTCGGTTGCCAATGAGATATATCACTTAGGAGACCACAAAGGGCAAGAAATTTCATAACCTATCACCACTAAGATGATAGACAAAAAGAGGTAGAGAAAATGGAAGAAGAAAACAAGTTAATCGCCCAAGAATAAGAGGCAGCGACGGGTTCTCTCAAAATGAGAGAAAGGGACCAATTTATCTCTCAATCAAGTGGCCCAAATAAGGTAAGTATATGTAGGTTAAACAATGTGTCAAATTAGAGGTCCAAGAGACAATTAAATGGGCTCACAAGATATTATCTCGATCAATGGCCATCCAAGGAAGTGTATTAGGCCACGAGCAACATTAAATTATTTAGGTTGCTGCGAGTAGCCCAATTAACCTTCGAGTCGTATCGTCTTGAATGTGGTGTTGGATTTTAGTTCAGTCATTTGGCTAGGTCGACTGAAAACTTAAACCGAGTAACATCATAATCCAGGGGAGGTCGTTCGACAACAAATTGCCTTACAATCTCCACCTTGGTGTTAAAGGACCTGGAAAACGAAACGTCTTCCATTAGTGACACCTCTAATAGAAAAACGATAAAATTGGAAATCATTTACCTGTACTAATGTTTAGAAGATCCTTGCAACTTCTAAACTTTACCAATGGTAGCCCTTTTGTGCCCAAATCTGAAGGGTTGTATTGTGTGTGAATCTTTTCAAGTCTTACCACCTATTGAGATACTATATCTCTAATAAAGTGTAATATAACATCAGTGTGTTTAGTGCATTCGTGAAAAACAGGGTTCTTACATAAATGTATGGACGACTGACTATTAGAATACACAACCACATACTCATTCAAGACACATAATTCATGAAGTAAACCTCTAAGCTATAAGGCCTTTTTAATTGCTTCAGTAGTAGCAATATACTCAGATTCAGTGGTGGATAGTGCAACAATGTGTTGTAACTGTGATTTCCTACTAACACATGAATTTGATAGGGTAAACACGTAAGAGGAAGTCGATTTCCTACCATCCCTATCTCCCGCATAATCAATATCTACAAAATCCTTCAATTTCACACCTTCCTTATTAGTACTAAACTTTAGACCTACGTCATCCGTACCCTTCAAGTACTTTAATAACCACTTTAATGCTTCCCAATGTTCAGGACCTAGATTAGCCATGTACCTACTAAGAGTACTAACAGCAAAGCCTAAATCAGATCTAGTGCAAACCATCAAATACATTATGGAATCAATCACATTAGAATATGGGACTCTACTCATGTATTCTATTTCACGTTCGTTGCAAAGAGATTGTTCTTTAGATAAAACAAAATGGCTAGCAAGAGGTAACGCGACAGGTTTGCAATCACTCATACTAAATTTCTTCAACACTTTAGATATGTGTGGAGACTGATGCAAGAACAAGACGGAATTTGACATATATCTTTCTATTTCCATGCCTAGAATTCTCTTAGCCTTACCAAGGTCTTTCATGTCAAATTCACCACTTAGTTTTGCTTTTATATTGTTTATCCACTTAGAAGAAGAACCAATCCAAAGCATGTCGTTCACATAAAGCAACAAAAATAGATACTTACTATCAGTTTCGTTATGTTGAAAATATAGACAGTGATCAAATTTACTTTGTTGAAACCATATAGTGAGTACAAAGGGATCGAACCTCTTGTACCATTGTCTAGGTGACTGTTTTAAACCAACAGGGACATTTTCAGAAAACATTCGTAATCAGGTTTTGACTTGTCCTTAAAACCTTTTGGTTGATTCATGAAGATTTGTTCGTCAAGCTCACAATGTAGAAAAACAATTTTTACATCAAGTTGTTCAAGTTTCTAGTCAAAATGAGCAACCAAGGCAAGCATGACTCTAATAGTGGTGTACTTAACAACTGGTGAAAAAATCTCATTATAATCAACGCCCTCCTTCTGTGTGTAAACCCTAGCCACTAACCTAGCTTTAAACTTTAAGGGTTCCGAACTTCTAGTATCTTCCTTAACCTTAAAAGCTCATTTGCAATTGACGATCGATTTGTTCTTAGGCCTAGGTACTAGCTCCCAAGTCTGATTCTTTTCTAGAGAACTCATCTCTTCTTTCATCGCCTTAAACCACTCCTTAGATTGATCACTACCTATCACATCTTCAAAGGTTTTTAGCTCTTTATCAGCTAATTCTTCGTAACTAGCATGGGTGAAAGCTGATTCAAATTCAAAATCGAACCTTTTAGGTTCTCTTGTCTGTCTCCTCTCTCTATCCCTAGCTAGATTATAATTAGTTAAGGGATTTTCTTCCTCAAGGTGTTTTTCTATCACTACTTCGTTATCGTTCTCCACTTCAAGTTCCTGAATCAGAATCTCCACTTCATTAGGAGTAGTGGGGCAGGTATAGATGTCAAACTGGTTCGGTGGCTCGGGTGACTCGCGGCTCGAATGGAGCGAGCCTAGGCTCGGGTCGAGCCCCATTTTGGGGCGTTGGCCGGAGCCCGAGTTGGCCTGATGTGGCTCGACGAGTCACATGGGCCGGTTTGTGTCATCGGCCAAATGGCGTGACAAATTGAAGGTTCAAAAAAAAATAATATATATATATATATATATATATATATATATA
>NC_036237.1:11765260-11776804 GCF_002742605.1 Olea europaea var. sylvestris | reverse complement strand
CTGCCTTTAGGTAGCTATAAAGCTGCCTTAAGGCAGCAGCTATTTGTATAGTCTATATTTTATACTATTTTTTTTACTGTATTTCATAATTCAATTTACGAGGTTCATATTTGAATTTCAAATTTGGAGGTAAAATTGATTTTTTTTTGCTATAAATACGGGGTAAATTTTTAAATTTCAAATCAATTTGTTTCAATCGATTTTAACTTGCAGTAATTTTTTTGCTCTCAAACTCATATTTAATTTCTTTCACTCTCATACAGTCATACTCTAATATTCTGTATTTTATACTATACTAGTTATAGATGGATTTTACTAGGGATGAGTTTAATCAGTTTAAGGGTAGCTCGAGTACTCCATTCGGTTGCGACGATGCATCTCGAAATGTTCCAATTGATTTGGAGAATATTGTTGAGGAAGAAGTACTTGAGATTGAAAGGTCGAAAAAAGAATCCTCGGAGTGTTGGCAACATATGACACGTAAAAAAGTTGGTGTTCAAAATGAAGTGGATATTTGGAAAGTATGTTGCAATTACTGTGACAAAGAACTTAATTGGAAGCCCGATTCGAGCACAACACATTTGAATAGACACATATTAAGGAGTTGCAAAGCGAAACCAGTCGATCTCGACTCGAAATAGACCGAACTAGTATTTGGCGGTTCTTGTTCTACGTGGCTGCATACGTGGCCGCTTACGATGATAGACTCAGTACATTTTACCCGGCTCGTGCAGAAATATCTCCAACCCAGGTATTATTCTTATTGTAAAAATATTCTTCGTTCAGATACTATAAAATTATATAACAAAAGAAAACAAATTGCTATTGAAAGTCTAAAAACTTTTAATAGTGTTATATCATTTACATCTGATTTATGGATCGGTGGTAATAGAAAAGGTTATATTGCTGCGACGGCTCATTATATTGATCACCTGTGGCTTTTATATAAAAGGATTATTACATTTAGATGTGTAGAATATCCGCATAATGCCACTAATATATACATAATTTTAAAAGATATCATACAAAAATATGGTATGCAAGATATGATTCGAAGTTTTACTTTTGATAATACTAGTGTGAACAAAGGTGTTATCGAAATATTTATTAATGAACTTAATCGTTCATTTGAAACTTTATTTTTTCATCAACGTTGTGTATGTCAAATTATCAATTTAATTGTAAAAACTGGATTAGAACATACAAGTTCTCCTTTAGATAAAATTAGACAAGCAATAAATTTTATTACTGTGTCACCGGCAAGAAAATAAGCATTTAACAGTTTGTGTGTAGAGTATGGCTTACAGGAGAAATCATTTGCCACTGATATAACATATAGATGGAATTCTACATATCTTATGTTACATTCGTGTGAAAATTACGATAAAGTGATTTCATTATATTATAATGGTAGGCATACATATGGACCCGAACATAATTTAGGAGATTGGAAATGGTCTCTTGCATTTCACATGAAAAAAAATTTTAAATCTTTTTTCAATATTACAAAGGAATGTAGTGGAATTTATTACCCTACATCTTCACTTGTTTTACAACATTTTTTCTACATTTTACAAACATTTCATAAATATAAGAATTTGTCATTTTTTCTGACTTAGTTCTATGGAATTAAAATTTTGTAAATATTGGGAAGAATTGCTCTCTTTATTTATTTTAACTTCAATAATGGACCCTCGACTTAATTTGAATGGCACAATAGTCACTGTAAAGGGAATTCCAAATTTCATGAATATAGAATTATCACATGTGAATATAGAATCTGCGTTATTTGAAATGTATAATTATTAATGCTGATAAAGAAGGCCAGTGTAGTTCTACTTCCCAAAGTTATTTCTCAAGAAATATTTTAACAAATTCAGATAATTTATGGAATTTTTTGGAAAGCAATACAAGTGTTCCCTCGTTTAGTTCTAGTTCATCGATGTCTAGAGCGATAAATGTCGGTAGTATAAATTTTGAAATTTCCTCTGAGTTAGCTAGGTATATGTGCGTGGACGTTCACAGTGTGTTACCTGAAAAAGAATTACATGAATTTAGTCTTCTAAATTGGTGGAGGTGTAATGAAAGAGAGTATCCAATTTTATCAAAAATTGCACGTGATCTACTAACACCTTCGATATCTACAGTAGCATCGGATGCTGCATTCAGTTTAGATGGTCAAATTTTATCAGACGAACGTTCAACACTAAAAGAAGATATATTGGAGGCTTTAATATGCTTAAAGGATTGGAAATGTGCAGAATTATATGTTCAAGAATATGTTGACAGTATACTGGCCGAAGCGTTATAGCAGATCCAAACATAGAATGTTGTAAGTTTTTTAAATAATTTATTTCAAAACAACATGTAATTTTTAAATTTATTTGTTTCAAGAAAAATTGTACACGAAATATTTTATTCGTGTACAATTTTAACTCCGCCTACGTCATGTAGCTTCCCAGGCCCGGAAAAAGGAGGAGGGTTGTAAGTTGTAATTTTTATTTAATTTGTAATGCAATTTTATAAGTTGTAATTTTTATTTGATTTGTAACTCGTATAAATTATACAATTTTTAAATTTTTTTAAGAAAATGTTAGATTCGTAATCTTATTATAAAAAAAAATTCGAGCTAACTCGACTCGTCTCGACAAGACAAAGCCTGAGCCTAAAGCTCGAGCATAGCCTTTTTTTTGGCCGAGCTTTTGCTCGGCTCAGGCTCGGAAAAAGCCCGTTTAAAAAAGCTCAAGCCGTTCGAGTCTCGAGTTTCGGCTCGTTGACATCCCTAGGGGCAGGTGTACTGAGTTTTCCTAACTCCACCTTAAATCGATCTCTCTCCTCACCTGGTTTAGCTTCACTCACAGGTTTGGTTTTCCCTTTAATACACGGCATCTTATTCTTGTTAAATGTGACATCCCTACTCACAATGATCTTAACCCCCTTTTGACTTCTATCCCATAATCTGTATCCCTTAACACCCTCGTGATGCCCTAGAAAGACGCATTTTCTAGCTCTAGGTTCTAGCTTTCCCTCGCTTTGATGAGAAAAAGCGGCACAGCCAAAAGTTCTAAGCATAAAATAATCACTCTGTTTACCCAACCATCTCTAATGTGGAGTGTCACCATTCAATGCAGCAGATGGAGTCAAATTAATCAAATAACAAGCAGTTATAACAGCCTCACCCCAAAAGAATTTGTGAACACCAGAACTTAACATCGTGCAACGCACTTTATCAAGTATGGTTCTATTCATCCTTTTAGCTACCCCGTTTTGCTGGGGAGTGTAAGGAACAGTCTTATGTCTAGTTATACCATTTTCTTTACACATACTATCAAATTCCATGTTGCAAAATTCTAGGCCGTTATCTGTCTTTAAAATTTTGATTTTCTTGCCAGTTTGATTTTCCACTTGTCTCTTCCAGTTATTGAAGTTATGGAAAGTCTCAGATTTATCTTTCAATAGATAGACCCACACTTTCTTAGTATAGACATCGATAATAGAAAGGAAATACATATTCCCACCCGATGTGAGATTACTAGCAGGACCCCACAGATCAGAATGCACATATTCAAGTATATCTTTAGCTTTATGAACACTCTTGGAGAATGAAGTTTTATGATACTTACCAAGTACACAATGATCAAAAAATGACAAATCTGACACACAGTCATTACCAAATGCACATTTTTATTAAGTAACTTAAATTTCTTAATGTCTACGTGTGCAAGTCTATTATGTCATGTGTGTGTGTGATCAATATTGGTAGAAGAGATAGAGGAGTTCAAACCACTAATCACTTCTCCAGTAGTGATATAGATGTCATTTTTTTTAGTTCCCTTAATGGAAACTAAAGCATCCTTAATCATTTTTAGCATACCATTTCCAATTTTACCAGTGAAGTCATCCTTTTCAAGTCTCCCTACTGAAATCAAATTCTTAGACAATTCAAGAATATATCTAACATTTTTTAACGTGTACACAAAACCCTTGTCAAATTTTACGTTTATGTCACCAATTCCAACAATAGTATAGGCAAAGTTATTACACAGCACAACATGCCCAATATTAAATTCATGCAAGTTATAAAACCAATTCTTTTCAGACGTCACACGAAACGATGCACCAGAATCAAGTATCCACTCATGCATTCGGGAATTAGCAGTTAGATTCAACTCAGCAGTGTATGCAATTGGACTTGTAAGCATATAGATCTCACCGTTATCTATCTCAGATGTAGAGGATAACACATTTACCTCATCTCTCTCCTTAATATTTAACTTGCCCTTTTCTTTATGACAATTTTTTATAAAATGCCATGTGTTTCCACAGTCATAGCATTTTCTGGCCTTCGTCCTAGATTTTGATCTAGACCTACACTTGCCCTTCTTTTTCCATCCATTACCACTTGACTCGCCACCACTTTGATATCCATCATGAATATTTTGCTTAAATTGAGTTCCACCCCACATCATATGTAGCTCACTGCTCCTCTTATTGTGTTTTTCATCCCTAATTTCCATTTCTTTACTCCTAAGGGAGTCAATGACAATTTCAGGTGTTAACGTATCTCTACCATACTTAATGGCGTTCTTAACTTCCTTATAGGAATCAGGGATCGCATTGAGCAAAATTATAGCCTTATAAGTTTCGGACGCAGCCTCATCACAATTAACTATATCTTGCACCAACTTGTTAAACACATCTAAATTGTCATCGAGATCCTTTGAAGGATCCATTTTAAAACTGAAAAAACGTTCAAGCAAGTAAAATATATTCTGTGTAGACTTAAGCAAATATAAGTCTTTTAATTTTTTTCAAAGTTCTTTGGTGGTTTTCAGTTTACCCACCTTTCTTAAAACGGCATCAGACAAATGTAAAATGATTGAGGTGTAAGCAAGCTCATCGACTTCTTCTCTTTGTTTTTTTGAAAAATCAGTTAAGAAATTGCCTTCAATGGCCTTTGAAACTTTTTGTTGGACTAAAATACCCTTCATTTTTTGTTGCCAAATAGAAAAGTCACACTTTCCATTAAAAATCTCCAAATCAAAGTTGTGAGTTGTCATCTTTACACAATAGTCAAAGAGTGCACAAAACACAATCAAACCACACAAAGTAGTCCTAGGGTCACAGACAATAAACGCCATTTTAGATTCCCAGGGTTTCGTAAGACTCGCGGTCTTAGATCAAGGGAATGTTCGAAATGGGTAAAGTCATTGTAATTCTAACGACATTAATAAGCAGCGAAAATAATAATGCAACAGAAAATTACGTCTAACAGATAATCAGTTTCTCGGCAATTATATCACTAAGAATTAAATACTGATTTAACTAAAAGACAAATACTCAATCAAACAATTAAGAGTCGTAACCCTAATTTCTAGCACAAGCAATGGTTGCCAAGCAATGACAATCCCTAAACCTAATGATCACCTCACACGGTGATCTGTTAGTGCAAAAATATAAAGGTTTCAACCAATTTACCAGAGCGGACCTATCTGAGTTCGTAACGTGGAGAGATGCGAATTTGTTGCTTTAGGGCCACCACTATTCGCCATAAAGGTTCAACAAATATAATAATTCCGATCAACAACAAATGCAGATTGAAGTAGGGCAAAATCGTCCAATTTTTCCTGCACAACCTGAAACACTAAACCAAACACATCAAAACGTTTAGGATAATGAAATAAACGAAATGACAGAAAAAATCACGCTGCAGGGCCTCCCATGCGAACCACCGAACCGCCACACGCCACCTCACAGGGGGCGCCTCGACCTACTGGTTATGGGTCCGAACTCTGTTTGTTCAAAAGAGATCCGGTTTGGGAGTAATTGAAGGATTTAGGTTCGGTCAGTTTGAAAAATGGCGCCTCTCCTTCTCGATTTTGGACTGTTTTGACAGCAATTAAAGCCCTACGCTCTAATACCAGATGTAAGGTGATGATATTGATCACCAAAGATAACTCAGGCTCAATTTAAACACTTCCAACACCACGAAGCCAACAACTACGAGCACAAGACAATAACGATCTTACTTCCAGTTGCCAATGACATATATTACTTTGGAGGCCACAAAGGAGCAAGAAATCTCATAAACTATCACCACTAAGATGATAGACAAAAAGAGGCAGAGAAGATGGAAGAAGAAAACACGTGAATCGGCCAAGAATAGGAGGCAGCGACGGGTTCTCTCAAAATGAGAGAAAGTGACCAATTTATCTCTCAATCAAGTGGCCCAAATAAGGTAAGTATAGGTAGGTTAAACAATGGGTAAAGTTAGGCCCAAGAGACAATTAAATGGGCTCACAAGATATTCTCTCAATCAGTGGCTATCCAAAGAAGTGCATTGGGCCACGAGCAACACTAAATTATTTTGGTTGCTTCGAGTGACCCAATTAACATTCGGGTCGTATCGTCTTAAATGTGGTGTTGGATTCTCGTTCAGTCATTTGGCTAGGCCAATTGAAAACTTAAACCGAGTAACATCATAGTTCGGGGAAGATCGTTTGATAACAAATTGCCTAACAAAGAGAAAGAGTTAGAAGATGAAAAATATGTCTGTATTTTAAGTTATCAAATGATAGAATATCATGTAACATTATGTAAATTTTGATATACACATTCAACGTTAGCAGAGTTTGTGTCTGTATATTTTCATTTCACTACTCCTTTCGTCTCGATGGATAATTTCCATCTAAAAAGTTTCTTTTAAAATGTGGTTTTTTTTTTTTTTTTTAATCTCTGGCGGCTTAGATCTCTTTTAAAATTAGTCTTTACTGTAAGAAGATTTCTAGTTTATATGACTTGCATGTACCATTTTAATCGATTTTTAATTTATTAATTTTATAAGTTGTGGTGCTTGCACTTATTTGCATTTTTATTATGAAAATTTCTGCAACCCAAATTATAAAAAAGTTACTTATTTGTCAAACGTACACTAAACGTAGTAGGTTGGATATTAATGCTGCAATTTTTGTTGTCTTTCAATACTTGAAATCTAGTGGAAAAATTATGAAATGCATGGACAATTTAGACCATATTTTGTAAGGGCTTTAGAACGATGATAGAGCCATCAGCTCCTAAAGTGACACAGGTAGAATTTACACAGCAACATGTGATTAAAGATCACGCTTCATAAATTAGAGATGCGGTATATTTGGTCATTTTCCAGGTATTTAATATATTTATTAAGTATTAAATACTTTAATTAATAGATGTACGTTTCCCGTAAATTAAGTACTTCAAATTTAGAATTATCTTCAATTTCTTTATTTTTGAAACCCTCATTCTTCTCACGCATAACCTTCATATACTCCACGATTCTTCTACATTCCACATTCAAAATTTCAACTTTAGGTGACTTCAACTCTATATTATCCATCTCCTACTGTACAAACATATTTTATGTACTTTGTGAAAGCGGTAGAATCCGAAACCTAAATATAATGGTTAGATTGAAGGGTGGAAATAAAGGAATGAAGATAGAGAAGGAACCCAATAGAAGAAGTAAAAGAAAGCCAGAGAAAAGCCCTGAAGAAACTCCATCCAAAAGACAAAAATCGTCTGGGTCAAGCAAAAAAAGTCCACGAACAAGGATTTTCCATTTTTTTTTAATTGTTCATTTGAGCTATATGTATGTAATCCAAAATTGATGGGTAACAAATATTGTAAATGTATTGGACATTTATTACATTTTATTCGGTTCAATTTTATTAGTGAAGGAAATAGGTAAGGGTTTCCATTTGAAAGTGTTGTTTTATAGAAATTGATATCTTTTGATTAATGAATGACTTGTGACCAGTAGGCCGTATGTGACCTGACAATCCAGTTGTGACCGTGGTTTTTATGGATGTGACTTGAATGCATACCATTCTCTGCATCTGTGACCTTATTTACATGATTATATGCCATTATATGTGTCTGTGACATGATTTAGTTTTGTTTTCCAATATATGATCTGATTGTATACCATTATATGTATCTATGACCAAACTTACCTAATTGTTTGACATTCTATATGCCTGTGACCTAATTTAATTTACATTTCCAATACTTGATTGAAAACCATTATTTGTGACTTGATTTATAGTCTTGTCTATCATTATCTGTACTCGTGACCTCACTTATTGTATTATTCCAAATTTGGTTTAAACATTGTTTTCATCGATACACATGATGCAGGTGTGGAACTTCACCATACCACAAGATGGTTGGTTTCCTGAAAAATTTATCATTCCCATTACAAAAAGTATTTTGACGAACCTCAAAACATATTTAAGTAAAGTCCAACGACGTATACTCGTGGAAACTTGCTTTGTGCATTTTCTGAAATGCCATGAAATTGTGGTTAAACGAATCTGATTGCATGGATTTCAAGGTGATGATTGATAGTAGCCTTCCGCGGCAGAAGAATGGGTAAGTTTGTAACATACGTCGAAATCATGTGCCATAACTATAGAGAATCTATAACAAAGAAACTTGATGATAGCAGGATTTGGCTGGATATAGCTACACTACTCTATAAATATCAGGAGACTAGGAAGCTTACAAAGCGAGGGAAGCCTACAAAGGAAGAGAGGACTGTCATAGAGTGATAGTTGAAAATACATTTGAAAATCAAGATGATGAAGGCATTTGTAAAGCTTATAAATACTGATCACATTTTATTTGTCCTTTTTAATATTGTATGCAATGGAACTAATTGTAATGAATATGAAACTGGGGTTGTACATTGAGATGTTGAAAACTTGGTTAATTTAGCATTTGAGCATATGTTTAAAATGTTAAATTACTTTGGTGTCATGTTTCATTTGCACTTGATAAATGTAACAGGTTTTGGTACAATTGCATAGTTTATCCACACAGGTCATAGATTATATTACATTGGTCACATATTTTCTATCATTAAGTCACAAATTATTCTGCACAAGACACATATTACACTTCTCAAGTCACAGGTTATCTTGGATAATTTAATCTGCATGATCATATGTAAATGCATAGGTTACATATTGTTATTAGATGGTCACATACGCGCACGTGCACACACATATATAACTAGTTCATGTTTGTAAGCCACGGATTATGCTATCCATTTTATTATACACAGGTCATAGAGTCCAAAGCATGGTCACATATTGCTATCTTTATGTCACAGAGTATGCTACACAGGTCACAGTTTATTATGCATAGCTCAGAGATTGCATAGTTTTCTGTCCATAGATTACATTCTACTGAATTGGTATCTTAATTGGAAGTCACATATGAATTACCAACACCACAGATTAAATATAAATGTTCACACATGTCTATGAAGTACTGAGATGTCACAAACTGATATGCACAAGTCACAGATTCATCGTTTCCAAGTTACATGTAACTAAAAGGTCACAACTCACACAGGTCACATACTGCTGTCATTAGATCACAAAGTATACTACACAGTTCACAATTTATTTTGCACGGCTCACAAGTTGCACAATTCTCTGTCCACAGGTCACAGTCTATTGAATTGGTCATATATTACAATATTAAATCACAAATTACACTTCATATGTCACATGATATTAATTGAAGGTCACATATGAATTACAAACACCACATATTAAATATTAATATTCACACGTGTGTGAAGTGCTAACATAACACAAATTGATATACATTAGTCACATTCATTGTTTACAAGTTAAATGTAACTAAAATGAGGTCACAGATAATATGCATAAATGAAAAGACATTGTGCACTTCTCACTGATTTATTGCACATATTATAGATCAACCTGTGACGAGATATACTGTGATGAAAACCTTCAATTTGTGTTCTAAATTGTCATATTATTTTCAATATAACTGATTTCGCTAACAAGTAATTGACCAAAACCTTCGAATTGTAACCGGAATTGTCGATTCCAACACCGATAGATTTTAATAGTATAGATCTCTGTGTTGTTTATATTGAGTTGCTTGGTGAATTAGTATTTTAGGAAGTCTGATTTCAGAAGGTTAGTACATGCTTGATTTTAGGAAACTGATTTATACACACACACACACACACATATATCAATGACTATAGTAGTCGTTTTATGTGGCTTCTTGTCATTTGAGGCATTAATTTTCTGTAATTTTGTCGCCTCGAATAAAAAACTAATGTCTCAATAACAAATTGAAACTTAAGATTACTACTACAATTGCTTTCTGATATAGGTTGGTAGAAGGAGACACCCCCGAGGACGAGCAAGGCAGATCACAGCACACCGATGCAAGGCCATCGACCCTCATAGTGCGTTCTACCACTACACCCAGGGAGCGCTCTACCACTACATTTAGGGAGCGCTCTACCACTACGTCTAGGGAGCGCTCTACCGCTACCCCAAGAAATCATTCTACCACTAAGCGAAATCTTCAACGGGAATGATATCCTTTGTCCAAACACTTAGCCATAAAACCTTTAACGAATCGACAAGGTTACATGGCCGCTGATACAGGTACAATTATCAGACGGGAAGTTAAGGGCTCATCACTCAGAACGTGGGTGTAGTGGGAATATCATCGTGGGACACGTGGCATCACAACCGCCCAGCGGTTACCTAGTGCCTAATATCTATAAATACCCCCGGATGAGACGCAGGTAAGGGATGATTTTTTTTAGCTCACATTCTCGTTTTTAGCCATCTGATTTTCAAATATATTCTTTCCAAGTCTGAAAACTAATTCTCACGCCGGAGGTAAAACGGGGGAGAAAGCCCCGCCTTCATTTTGCAGGTCTTGCATACTTGACGGAGTGGTGGAAACGCCAAACATTACTGGGTAACTAGAAGGGTGTTGAATCACCACCTTTCATTGGCGCCGTCTGTGGGAACTTCCGTTTGAACTAAAAAGTCATGACAAGAAGACGAACAAGAAGTGATACTCGCCTGGTTGGGAATACGGCGGAGACGGAGTCGGAGTCAGTTGCGAGGGGTCATGAACTGCCACCGCCCCCATCGTTTTTAGCCATCTGATTTTCAAATATATTCTTTCCAAGTCTGAAAACTAATTCTCACGCCGGAGGTAAAACGGGGGAGAAAGCCCCGCCTTCATTTTGCAGGTCTTGCATACTTGACGGAGTGGTGGAAACGCCAAACATTACTGGGTAACTAGAAGGGTGTTGAATCACCACCTTTCATTGGCGCCGTCTGTGGGAACTTCCGTTTGAACTAAAAAGTCATGACAAGAAGACGAACAAGAAGTGATACTCGCCTGGTTGGGAATACGGCGGAGACGGAGTCGGAGTCAGTTGCGAGGGGTCATGAACCGCCACCGCCCCCGCAGTATGTGACACAGAGTCAATTCAGCGCTTTGGAAAACCAATTGGCAGCAATGATGGTGCTTTTACAAGACCAGTCGCAGAGAACCACCATCCCTCATTTAAGCCCGACGGAAGTGACGAATCAACAACCGCCTCAAGCGCCACCCGCGGTTGTCTCACCCACCTCTCAGCGGGGAGCGGGAGACGCGGGAGCCCCAATGACCGGAGCTCAACAGCCCCCGCAAACCATGGTGGACCTGGAA
>NC_036237.1:11698764-11764742 GCF_002742605.1 Olea europaea var. sylvestris | reverse complement strand
AAAAAAAAAAAAAAGAAAGAGAAAACGAAAAACAACATAAACGACCTACCAATTGGACGACTCATCCCCACTTTCAACATGTTCTTCATGGTAAGGACTGACCCTAAGTCAGGTGCAAGGGGCGGAACATCAACCAAGTCCTGGATTTGAGCTTCTAGAAAGGGAGTAGCTTCTACTTGGCTATTGAAGAGACGAATTTGGGGGTGTCGCCAGTTTGTGTTAAAAGAAAACTGACCCTTTGAAGGCCGGACGAAGAAAAATCGGGACTTCCATCCGCTATTCGAATTCCTAAACTTGGGGAATTGCATAGGTACCCTAGTGGTAAAATAGACAAAGGCATTACATTGAACTAACTCATGCATTTCGAAGATACACCTGAAAAGATCCATGGAAGATGATATTCCCTTTTTGAGACAGACGTACAGAAAATATAACGCTTTTCTCCATGCATTAGGATTAATTTGACTAGGAGTAAGGTGGAACTCGTTGAAAATCGATACAAAAAAGGGATGAATGGGGAACCGAAAACCCCCGTCCATAACATCCTTGTACATGGCTATCTCACGGGGGTCGGACCCGGGGAGCCTTTCTTTAGGACCAGGGGCTCTATAGACGTAATCATCAACCCGGTCATACTTTCCTAGACATTTTTCTAGCTTGAGTGGCGAATTGTAGAGACTATAACTTTTTGGGATATCAAAGGGGACAACCTCACCGGTCGGGTCACGCCCGATTTCCAAGTTTTGGCCTGGAGATTTGGAAGAACCAATGTGTCTCTTTGGGAGATTTGGAACGAATGGCTGAGAGTCAACCGAATGAGTTTCACTATCACTATCATAAAGGGATTTGCTGGATGAAGGGGGCGAGTCACTACAAGGGCGAATCGAAGGACCGGACAAACCACGATAATTAATGGATAGCAGTAGATGGCCAGCCTTCGGGCTGGCCGTAGGTCGACCAGTTAAGCTGGTCGACGGTCGACCAGCGGGGCTGGTCGAGCAACCAGCCCCGTTGGCCGGCGACCGACCCCCCCGTGGGTCGGTCGGACTCCCGCCGGCATCCTCCGACGAAGGTCCGGTCGAATCACTACACCCCCCATCACTTTTTTCATTGGAAGGAGAAGAAAGGATAGTTTTATACATGACAACAAAAATGATGAAGAGAAGAAATTTAAAGCAAGACTTTGGATGTAAATAAAGAGAGGAAATTACCTTAGAAGAGAGGAAATCTAGGAAGTTGAGAGAAAATGAAAGTGATTTTCTGGAATGAGAATTACCCCCCCTTTTTATAACACTAGAATTCAAATTTTTTGGGGGGGAATTGGAGGGAAATCTCCCTCCAATATTAAAGCCATTCATGAGGATTCATGTGTACAGTACAATTGCCACTCGATCGTGCTTATATGATTCGATTTGCTAATACGAACTATTCTTTTCTCTTTATATATTAAAAAAAAAAAATTCAAACCAACCTAAAATTGCTACCCCTTGTCGAAAACATCGACAAGGGATAGAGGGGCTAATGATATAGGTTGGTAGAAGGAGACACCCCCGAGGACGAGCAAGGCAGATCACAGCACACCGATGCAAGGCCATCGACCCTCATAGTGCGTTCTACCACTACACCCAGGGAGCGCTCTACCACTACATTTAGGGAGCGCTCTACCACTACGTCTAGGGAGCGCTCTACCGCTACCCCAAGAAATCATTCTACCACTAAGCGAAATCTTCAACGGGAATGATATCCTTTGTCCAAACACTTAGCCATAAAACCTTTAACGAATCGACAAGGTTACATGGCCGCTGATACAGGTACAATTATCAGACGGGAAGTTAAGGACTCATCACTCAGAACGTGGGTGTAGTGGGAATATCATCGTGGGACACGTGGCATCACAACTGCCCAGCGGTTACCTAGTGCCTAATATCTATAAATACCCCCGGATGAGACGCAGGTAAGGGATGATTTTTTTAGCTCACATTCTCGTTTTTAGCCATCTGATTTTCAAATATATTCTTTCCAAGTCTGAAAACTAATTCTCACGCCGGAGGTAAAACGGGGGAGAAAGCCCCGCCTTCATTTTGCAGGTCTTGCATACTTGACGGAGTGGTGGAAACGCCAAACATTACTGGGTAATTAGAAGGGTGTTGAATCACCACCTTTCACTTTCTATGTACAACGTTACTCTTTCCTTTAATACAATCTTGCGTACAAACGCATTTTGAGCCATACTCAAAGTTGTGGATTGTTCTAGATTTCTGACTTTTCTTCAACCTGTCTTACCTCTGCACAATGACCACTTTAATGCGTACACCTATGTTCAAGAAAGTTTGTAATTGTTTACAAGCTAGTTAAATTATTATTTATTTATACATTTTGTAAGACGCATGACTTTTATTTACCTTTAATTACATATTACTTGAGACACACTGCTTATTATACATAAAAGTTCATCCAAGCAAGCTCTTCAAATCTTCGTTGCGATCATGTGACTTTTCAACAATTTTAAATGGAAGACAAAAGGCTGACTACCTTCTTTATTTCAAAAATATTGAATATCCCGACTCTTGTTTTTCTTGATGTTTATGACATATTTACGTATTATATGCAGAATTATGTTTAATGAGTTCATGAACAAAAATACAATGTTGAATATTATGTATACATTGAATAGTCAAGACATTTAGACTTGAAACACGTAACAATATAGGTACAATTCAGAAGGAGATGATTAAATTTAAAATGTAATATTTATTGCTTCAAGTTTTCAATTGGGCTTGATATTCAAATGTACTGCGGATGGTTTTGAATTTTGAAAACTCGAAAATTCTACAAATTAAATTATTAGGTGCAGGATAATTATATTTACATTATGATTTTTATCTTTCGCACCACATGTTAATTGCATTTAAGGTTCTTAACGTTTATCATTATAATAATTATGTCTATAACTTTTTTTTTTTCGTTTAATTCTTGTATTCAACATTTCATTAACAATGACATATCGTCATTGATAATGATTTAAGTCAAAATATTCAACGATGTTTGGGCACCATCTATGCATTCCATTGCCATATCACCAAATTCTTTAGAGGTGTGAAACGGATATCATGTGAGTGAATAACGAACAATATTTTGATAAATTTAGTGGTCAAAATTCGATATCTGAAAATTTAGTGAATAGTCAAAAACACAGATAAGTAAAGTGATTATCGAAACAATTAACTCAAAAGATGATTATTACTTTTAATTTATTTTTTTATTTTTTATTTATATGAAAAATATAAAATTACAATTTTGTCCTTCATGCAATTGATCAAAATAAGTCAAATTTTTAATTTTTTGATCAACTAACAAAAAATGGACGAAATCCGTCCACCCAATGCAATTTTCCCATATTATTTTTACGCTATTGAGTTCGGGTCGGGTTTTAGGTAATGTAAATTTAGCCTTTGTTTGATAATCATTCTTTCGTAACTTTTTTTTTAAAATTTTCAACCACACATTTTCAAAATAAAATATTATTTCACCTAAAAAAAAAAATTTCTTACTTTTTAATCACACATTCTCCAAAAATTTAACATTTAAAAAGTCATCCCCCCTCCAAAAATAAAAGGCTGTCAAACAAGGGCTTACTGTTGGTTGACTTTTTTCTCCTTTCCTCACTCAATTTAAAGATGGGAGGTTTCTCTCGTGAAAAATGAATTCTTCCTTCTAAATATGAGTTTTGCTATTTGTCCAGGGCCATATGGGCCTAGAGGGTGCCACATGCACCCCCGGCATGGAATGACTGGCCTGTCACTTTAGCAAAAGGGAAATGATATATTTCAAGATTAAGAAAACAAGTTTCAAAATTAAAAAATCAGTTTTTTATTAAAATTTATTTATGATTTAATTAATATTTAATTAATCTAATATATTTTAGGTCATGAATCTATACAATTTGGTTATCAATTAACAATTTGATTACTAATTTATTATTTTTTGCCACAAATAAAAAATTTTATGTCACAAATTATTTTACGATTACAATTCAAAAATTTTGCATGTCACAGTTTGTTCATTGATCACAAATCAAAAAATTAATTAGTCACGAATTAATTTCTAGTCACAACTTATCAATTTATCACTCACAACTTATTTCTCAGTCCTAAATCAAAAAAATTATATGTCATATATTATTTTTCGATCACGAATAAAAAATTTTATAGGTCACATAATCAAAATTTTTATTGGTCACAACTTATATATTCATTTCAAATTATTAGATTAATTAGTCAAGATTATTTTTTTGGTCACAACTTAATCAATTTTAAGTTATAGTCGCAAGTTTTAGGTCGAATATTATAAATTTAGTCATGGTCACATATTCGACCACATATTATTTACCGATTACAAATTAACAATTTATTGATCATAAAATAATGGTCACAAACACTCTTTCCACCCACTGCAACAACTCCAACCACCATTTCATGAAATCCACCGTCGCCGCCAGCTTCACCAATGCCAAAACCACCCAAATCCCCAACAACAAACCACCACCACTACTACACACACT
Source organism: Olea europaea var. sylvestris (assembly GCF_002742605.1). NCBI lineage: Eukaryota > Viridiplantae > Streptophyta > Magnoliopsida > Lamiales > Oleaceae > Olea > Olea europaea. The sequence continues at coordinate 11,760,181 of NC_036237.1, read as the reverse complement.
ATCGTACCACCACTACCACTACCCTATAACCTGTAACAGTAACAACACCACCGCATCCTATCGTCGCCAAAACCACCACCATAGATGTAGAAGCCCGAGAAATAAAATGAAATTTGGCTATTATGTTGTGATGATCTAGCACCACGAGTCTAATTCGAAGCTCAAACCATTTAAGATTTTGAAAGCTCAAACCATAAATTAATTAAAAGCCCAACAATTTAAGAGATTAAGTTTAAGTAAATTTGATTACAAAGATTTAATGAATAACTGAGTTGTCTCAATGGTCATCCACTTGATATTTCATATAGGCAACTCATGTTCGAATCACCATGTAGATGTTTTTATAAAACTTTTTTATGAATTTTTTTTAGGCTTAAAAACTCTTCAAATTCTTAGTTAAAGATCCAATTTAACAAACTTTATGATAATACAACTCTCCCCATTTAGTTTTTCATTAATGAAACGGTTACAAGAAGTGGAAGGTCACTTTTTCACTACATCCTTCCTTAAATTCGAATTTCATCTTATTTTTTCTCAAAAAAATATATTTTATGTCAATTTAAGCTAAGGGAATAATAAGGGTGAGAAGAAGAAAGGCTTTCTACACATTTGTTCTTTGATATCCAAGAAAATTCAAGGTAGGTTGAGGTGCAAGTGTTATTTTGTTTTCAAATTTGATTTTTCGTTAAAAGTTGAATGAAATGGTACTTTCGGGTACGGTGCTTTGGCACTACTATAGTTTGAACGACCATTCTCCGGCTCTATGTGTTATGATATTGCTATAGATATCGAATTTTGCTGAAAATCCATCTATGTGCGACAGTATGAACCCATGGTTCAATTTTTCTAATTTGATTACGAAATGCACTGATGATATCTATTGAGTTTCAAACTCATGAGTTAAATCCCTTCTTACAGGTTGATTTTGTTCTTTTTTTGGGGGTATGGATGATGTTGGTTGAAGATGCAATTTGACATTGAAAAGCCGGTGAATTAACAACTTTAAATTGATTATGAAATATTTGCGTTTCCTATTAATTACTTTTCTATGAACATCGTATATGAAACTATTTCTACAAACATTTTCTTATGAATAGGTTATGTTTAAAAATATATATATGTGATCTAGAATTTACTTACGAAATACCGTTTTCAAAAAAAAATGTCAACTAGTTAATGTTACTGTTTTCTTAAAAATTTCAGTTTCTGCTCAGATTTTAAAAATTCATAACTAATTTGTTATTTCGAATTCTTGAACAAAGCTAATGGTGTTTGATAGCCTCATAAGTTAGCTACTGAATAAATTTAGAATCAAGTCAATCCGATGTCGGTAAAATTTTATATGTCACTTTAAGTAAACATAGTGTTGCTGTCTTCTGAAAATTCCAGTTTTTGTCATTGAACTTAAAAATTCGTAACTCAATCGTTACTTGGGATTTTTGGACAAAACCAGTGGGATTTAATAGCCTCATGGATTAGCTACTGATTAAAATTAAAATTATATCAATCCAATATCTATGAAATTTGATATGCTACCTTAAGTATGTTGCGCTGGGTTACTTTCCATTGAAAAATATTTTAACATCTCATATGTCACTGACGAAAGATGAATTATGGATATGTTATGTTATGAGAAGTTCCCTACTTTCTCTTAAAGTTTCGTTAAATTTCGACCTAAATTATTATGTAAACGAGTTTACTTTAAAACTTACTGCGCAAAAATAGGAAGTCAAATAACAACATTTATTTTTAAATTCTTGCCTAGAATTTCACGCAACAAAAATGTATTTATGCATGGATGTCACCTGAAGATATTAGGAATTAGTTTGTTTTGTATTGAGTTATGTTGTCATTTATTGTCCTTTTAAAAAAAATATTCTTAAATTAAATTTTTATAATTTCCTATAAAAGTTTAGCTATTTTTTTAAGTTTACGACTAAAAGTATAATTAATCTAGCGACGTTCCGGTCCTTGCGGGTTGAGGCGATACAGCGTGCTATCAGAGCACGAGTTTAGTCGATTCTGTAGACTTAGCGTATTTTTTTTATAAAAAATAATAATTAAAAGATGAGAAAGTGAAACATCTAAGACATTCCATGGCATCTTGCATCCATCAATTGACCTCATCCGACAAACCCAAGGTATGGAATAAAATATTATGTTCCACTTTATTTTTCGAGCATGATTTATAAATCATTTAAACTCGAATCTATAAAAATGTTAATGATATTTAGGATGAAATATGTTATGTAAGTTATATTTTGTTTATATATACATGAAGAAATGATGATTAGCTATTTTATTAAAACCCCAAAAGCATAATGTATAAGTTGATCTCACTAATAGAGATAATACATAATTGGACACTTATGTGACATACATGGTTAGAATTTATCAAACTGCTAGAAAGGCCATGGCTTGTAGAGCAGCGTTAAACCGTAGGTCTACCATTCAATCCTATGAGAACTACGTGATTAACCCATCTCGTCCGCTTGTTGAACACATTATGACATTTATGAGAGATGTATGGCGACGGTAGATGCAGGACTGGAGATTATGCATATCGAGGCTGTAAATAACTTCATACACTCACTTCCACCTCAATGGGGAAACATGGGAGTCATGGTTAGGGATGAGATGCTAGAAGGTAATCCTCCAGAGCACCCAAATGCAATTGAATTCGGTATATATTGTCAAACCCATCTAGACAGGTAGAGTGAGAGTTTAGAACCTCAACTGGAGATAGTAATTGAGCCTGAGCCTGAGCCCGAGCCCGAGCCCGAGCTCGAGCTCGAACCAGAACCTCAGTTTGAATTGGACCAAGAGAAAGATCCCGAATGGGAGTATGAGAATGACTTTGGAAAAATTCGCAAGATTCATAGGGATTAGAAATTAGATTCATTTTCCTTGTGTTATCTTTTCCTTAATGTTATGGAAGTAAAGGTCGTCGAACTATTGTATATCCTAATTTCAAGAAAACTTTTAATAATACAAAAAAAAAAAATCAATTCTGGTTCGAGCTGAAAATATTTCCCTATTTTACTCCTGGTTTTGGAAAAAGAAGTTAATGTGAGATATTATATCTTATTTCTAGGGTAATGTCTCGTGCAAACCAGAACAATTTGATAAGGGATCTCCTACAAGCGGTTCAAGATCTTGGCAGGCTGAATCAGAACCCAGCTCCACCTACACCGTCAGCTCCTATTAGTCTCCTGACTCATGCCTCGGTGGTTGAGTTATTTCGAAGGCATAAGCGCCCTACCTTCGATGGAGCATCTGGTCCACTGGTAGTTGAGGAATGGCTTCGTAAGCTAGAACGAATTTTTCGACTCATAGACTGCACCGACGCCCAAAAGGTTCAATGTGCTGAGTTTATGTTTATTGGTGATGCAAGTTACCGGTGGGATTCAATGTCTTGGACTAGAACCCCGGAGCAGCAATTGGCCTTAACATGGGAACAATTTAAAAGATGAAGTAATGGACAAGTATTTCCTTAGTCTTTAAGAGATTTCAAGGAAAGCGAATTCCTTCAGCTCAAACAGGGTAATATGTCCCTGACTGATTGCGAACGAAAGTTCGATCAACTCTCAAGATATGCTCCACACCTGGTTGACACGGAAATTAAGAAGACTAGAAGGTTCGATCAAGGGTTAAACCCAGACCTAAGCATGATTCTTATGTCACATCATTTCACATCATATCGTGAGATGTTGGAATGAGCTTACGCTATTTGGTATCAGAAGGCTAATGTGGAGCAACACTGTCAATTGTACAACCAGCAAGATAAAGCGCATATTGGAAAGAGGAAGTGGAATGATCAAGACAAAGGAAAGGGCAAATGGAAAAATAAGAAGGCTAACATCAGATCTAGTGCTAGCAAGGCCATAGTAGCTATAGTTGCGCCTTGTCTGAAATGTGGTAAACTTCATCGTAGTGAATGCTTGTATGGGAAAAATGCATGTTTTCGGTACGGTAAGCCACGACATATTGCTAAGGATTGTCCTATGTTCATTCAAAAAAAGGATGATAACAGTGATCAAAACAAAAAGGGAAAAGTACGAGTCTTTACACTGACTCAGAAGGTTGCAGAGGAAAACTCAAACGTAATAACAGGTATTTTACTGATATTCAATACACCTGCTTATGTACTGTTTGATTCGGAAGCTACTCACTCTTTTGTATCAACGTCTTTCATTGGTAAATCTAGTATTACTTATGAGAAGTCAGAAAGTACACTAGAAGTTAGCGCCCCCTCAGGTAGAACATTAAATACAGATCAGTTAGCTAGGTCGGTAAATCTTGAAATCGAAGAAAAAACATTAGAAGCTAATTTGTATCTAATAGAGATGAAAGACTTCGATGTGATTTTGGGCATAGATTGGTTGGAATGTAACTATGCAACCATTCGTTGTAGAGAGAGAGAGAGAAGTGTTTTTTCAGAAACTAGGAGAAGAAAAATTCTCTTTCCTCGGAATAAAGACCAAACCCTATCTCCAACTAGTATCGGCCTTGCAAGCTGAGGAAATGATGAGAAAAGAAACGTACCAAGGATTTCTAGTTAACATCTCAGGAGAAAAACAGACGACAATAAAGATTGAGGACATACTAGTGGTACAAGAGTTTATGGATATGTTTCCAGAAGAGCTATCTGGTACTCCACCAGATAGAGAGGTAGAGTTCACAATATATCTAGTTCTTGGAGCAGCATCAGTATCTAAAGCTCCATACAGAATGGCTCCAAAGGAACTTCAGGAGTTAAAATTTCAATTACAAGAATTGTTGGATTGTGGCTTTATTTGACCAAATGTGTCTCCTTGAGGCGCACCAGTATTGTTCGTAAAGAAGAAAGATGGAAGTATGAGGATGTGTATTGACTATTGTTAGTTGAACCGTTTGACCGTCAAGAATAAATATCCTCTCTCGAGAATCGAGGATTTATTTGACGAATTGAAAGGGGCTAAGGTATTTTCCAAGATCGACTTATGATCTGGATACCATCAGTTGAAAGTTAAGGCAAGTGATATACCCAAGACAGCTTTTCGAACTCGTTATGGACATTACGAGTTCACAGTTATGCCGTTCGGGTTGACAAATGCTCCGGCAGTGTTCATGGATTTAATGAATCATGTATTTCATCAGTATTTGGATCAATTTATCATAGTGTTCATTGATGACATCTTGATATACTCCAAGTGTAAAGATCAACATGAAGAGCATCTTAGAATGGCGTTAGAAACACTGCGTAAGGTAAGGTTATACGCCAAATTTAAAAAGTGTGAATTTTGGCTTGAAAAAGTTGGATTCCTCGATCACGTAGTTACTGCCCAAGGAATTAAGGTGGATCCAGTAAAAGTGGAAGCAGTAACTAATTGGAATATACCAACTAACGTGGGTGAAGTTCGAAGTTTTCTGGGATTGGCTGGGTACTATTGGAGATTATAGAAGGATTTTCCAAAATAGCCAGACCAAAGACACAATTGACAAGGAAAGGAGTAAAGTTTCAATGGACAGATAAGTGTGCGCAGATCTTTCAGGAGCTAAAATGACGATTGATTTCAGCACCGTGTTAGCTATACCCAAAGGTTCGGAATGATTTATTATATATGGTGATGTATCCAAACAAGGTTTAGGATGTGTACTGATGCAGCATGGAAAAATGATTGCCTATGCATCAAGGTAATTGAAGCAACACGAACTAAACTACCCGACACATGATCTAGAACTTACTGCAGTAGTGCATGCTTTAAAGATATGGCGTCATTACTTATATGGAGGGAAGTGCGACATTTACACGGATCATAAAAGCCTCAAATATTTCTTCACACAGAAAGAATTGAATATGAGACAAAGACGATGATTAGAACTTGTAAATGATTATGATTGTACTATCAATTACCATCCCTGTAAGGCTAATATTGTTGCTGATGCGCTAAGTAGAAAGTCAGTAGGACGATTGGCGTCATTACCTACTACTCAGTTGGAGTTGATCAAGGACTTGGAGAATTTAAGAATCAAAATGGTTGCCACACCAGAGCAAGTCACCACCCGTTTAGCAACTTTGGTGGTTCGACCTCCTCTTAGAGATCTGATCATTGAGGCACAAGGTAAGGACCCATTCTTGCAAAAGATCAAGAACGAGATTGGTACTGATAAGAGAAAGGACTTTAGAATAGCTTCGGATAGGGCTCTGATATTTAAAGGAAGGATTTGTGTACCTAAGGATGAAGTTTTGAGGAAGGAGATATTGGAAGAGGCTCATATCACTCCATACACTGTACTGGTACGAAAATGTATCGAGACCTTCGGGATACATTTTGGTGGAGGAATATGAAAAGAAGTATAGGTCTGTTTGTGGTAAAATGCATTGTGTGTCAACAAGTTAAAGCAAAACATCAAAGACCGACATACTTGTTAAATCCATTGGACATACTTGAATGGAAGTGGGAGAATATCGCAATAGACTTTGTGGTAGGATTTTCGAGATCGGCAGGAGGACACATGCTATATGGGTAATAGTGGACCGTTTAACGAAGTCTGCTCATTTTCTTTCGGTGAAAATGACATTCAGTCTAGATCAGTTGGCACGGTTATACATTAAAGAGATCATAAGATTGCATGGTACCCCCGTATCCATTGTGTCTAACAGAGATCCGAGATTTACATCTAAGTTTTGGAAAAGCTTGCAAGTGGTTATGGGAACGAAATTGAATTTCAGTACGTCATATCACCCTCAATCCGATGGTCAATCTGAAAGAACCATTCAGACTTTGAAAGATATGTTAAGAGCCTGTGTTTGAGATTTAGGAGGCAATTGGGAATCGTATTTACCTTTAGTAGAATTTGCATATAATAACAGATTTCAAGCAACTATTGAAATGGCACCTTATGAAGCTCTCTATGGTAGAAGATGTAGATCACTTATTCATTGGGATGAAGTCGGAGCAAAGAGAGTTTTAGACCAGAGATCACTGAAAGGACAGTCGAGACCATTAATAAGATCCGCACTAGGATAAAGGCAACGTAAGACAGACAAAAGAGCTATGCAGATATCAGACGAAAGGACTTAGAGTTTCAAGTTGGAGATAAAGTCTTTTTAAAAAGTGGCACCAATAAAGGGTGTACTTAGGTTTGGCAAGAAAGGCAAGTTACGACCTCGTTATATCGGACCTTTTGAAATACTTGATAAGGTTGGAAGTGTGGCTTATCGATTAGCTTTACCGCCTAAACTATCAGCAGTTCACAACGTATTTCACATATCGATGGTCAAGAAGTATATGCATATCCTGATGACGTGGTCAATTATCAATCCCTAGATGTACGTAAAGATTTATCTTATGAGGAATTACTGATTAGAATACTAGATCGAAGGGTACATAAATTACGAAACAAGGAGATTCAACTGGTCAAGGTGCAATGGAATAATCATGGAGTCGAAGAAGCTACTTGGAAAGAAGAAGAAGAAGAAGTTAAAGACAAATATCCGACACTCTTTGCCAATCCATAAGGTAAATTTCGATGATGAAATTTTGTTTAAGGTGTAAGGGATGTAGAAACCCGAGAAATAAAATGAAATTAGGCTATTATGTTGTGATGATTTAGCACCACAAGCCTATCTCATTCAAGAAACGAGTTATGGAAGCTCAAACCATTTAAGATTTTCAAAGCCCAACAATTTAAGAGATTAAGTTTAAGTAAATTTGATTATAAAGATTTAATGAATAATTGGGTTGCTCCAATGGTCATCTACATGGTATTTCATATAGGCAACCCAGGTTATAATCACCATGTAGATGTTTTTATAAAACTTTTTTATGAATTTTTTAGGCTTAAAAACTCTTCAAATTCTTAGTTAAAAATCCAATTTAACAAACTTTATGATAATGCAACTCCCCCCATTTAGTTTTTCATTAAAAAGAAAGATTACAAGAAGTGGAAGGTCACTTTTTTACTACATCCTTCCTTAAATCCGAATTTCATCTTATTTTCTATCAAAAAATATATTTTATGTCAATTTAAGATAAGAAAATAACAAGGGTGAGAAGAAGAAAGACTTTCTACACATTTGTTCTTTGATATCCAAGAAAATTCAAGGTAGGTTGAGGTGCGAGTTTTATTTCGTTTTCAAATTTGATTTTTCGTTAAAAGTTGAATGAAATGGTACCTTCGAGTATGGTGCTTCGGCACTACTATAGTTTGAATGATCATTCTCTGGCTCTATATGTTATGATATTGCTATAGATATCGAATTTTGCCGAAAATCCATCTATGTACGACGGTATGAACCCATGGTTCAAATTTTCTAATTTGATTACGAAATGCACCGATGATATCTATTGAGTTTCAAACTCATGGGTTAAATCTCTTCTTACAGGTTGATTTTGTTCTTTTGTTGGGGGTGCGGATGATGGTGGTTAAAGATGCAATTTGACATGGAAAAGCCGATGAATTAACAACTTTAAATTGATTATGAAATATTTGCGTTTCCTATTAATTACTTTTCTATGGACATCGTATATGAAACTATTTCTACAAACATTTTCTTATGAATAGGTTATGTTTAAAAAAAAAAAAAAAAATATCTCTTATGAATAGGTTATTTTTAAAAAAAAAAAAAATATATATATATATATATATATATATATATATGTGTGTGATCTAGAATTTACTTACGAAACACCGTCTTAAAAAAAAATTGTCAACTAGCTAATGTTACTGTTTTCTTAGAAATTTCAGTTTCTGCTCAGACTTTAAAAATTCATAACTAATTTGTTACTTCGAATTTTTGAACAAAGCTAATGGTTTTTGATAGCCTCGTAAGTTAGCTACCGAATAAACTTAGAATCATGTCAATCCGATGTCGGTAAAATTTTATATGTCACTTTAAGTAAACATAGTGTTGCTGTTTTCTGAAAATTCCAGTTTCTATCATTGAACTTAAAAATTCGTAACACAATCGTTACTTGGGATTTTTGGACAAAACCAGTGGAATTTAATATCCTCATGGATTAGCTACTGAATAAACTCAAAATCATGTCAATCCAATATCTATGGAATTGTATATGCCACTTTAAGTATGCCGTGCTGGGTTACTTCCCAAATCGAGTCGCTGTGAGGTTTTGAAAAATATTTTAACATCTCATATGTCGCCGACGAAAGATGAATTTTGGATATGTTATTTTATGAGAAGATCCCTACTTTCTTTTAAAGTTTCGACCTAGATTACTATGTAAACGAGTTTACTTTAAAACTTACTGTGCAAAAATGGGAAGTCAAACAACAACATTTATTTTTAAATTCTTGCATAGAATTTCACGCAACAAAAATGTATTTATGCATGGATGTCACCTGAAGACATTAGGAATTAGTTTCTTTTGTATTGAGTTATGTTGTCATTTATTGTCCTTTTAAAAAAAATATTCTTAAATTAAATCTTTATGATTTCCTCTAAAAGTTTAGCTATTTTTTTAAGTTTACGGCTAAAAGTACAATTAATCTAGCGACGTTTCAGTCCTTGCGGGTCGGAGCGTTACAACAAATCCATCGAACAGCAACCCACCACAGATCCACCATCATCGCCACAACCCAACACCGTACCGCAACTGCCATCAACCACCGCACCTCACCAGATCCACCACCACAACCCACCGTTAAATAGCACCTATCAAACACTATCACCACTACAACCACCACCACAAACTGCACAATCCTTCATAAATCTATCGGTAACAAACAACCACGATCTCATCAACAAACCACAAGAATTAACAAATCGTCATTTCACCGCGACGGGCAGTAACAATTCGCATAGATCTCACAAATTTGTTTCGCAGCGCCAATATGATGCTCGGCATCGTTTTTGTGCTCCCGCCTTGGGCTGTGGCGATCTGCGTTTCTAGAAGAGTAGATAGTAAAGAGAGAATAGAGAGAGATAGATCGTGTAACGCCCTGAGATCTTTTTCATCTTCTTTAATTTATTCTTTTATAAAAATAGGCTCGAGGTGTTACCAACATTTTCTTTGTCTAATTTAAGTAGAAAAATGCATAAAAATAGCTATTAAACAATGTGCACAAAATTCAATATGAAGATATTCTTCAAATAAGAGTTTGGCAATTATCATTTCTAGAAAATTTACTTGACAATCCCATGAGCATCACTTGGTAATCTTCCACGCGTCCACACGACCCATTCTAATCTGAAATTTTAGTAAGAGTGAGAATTTTGAAAACACTCACTAAGAATACGTACACATTCCTATTCACATGATACAAATATAAAACTGACATAACATACCAACATTTCTTAGATTTAGAGCTCAAGGAATTTCTTAAGAATCCTCACATCCCGTAGGATTTAACATATTTGATCAAACGGTCCATCCTGAAGGATTTAACATAAAGTTCGACCTGAAGGCATTTTATGCCAAAAATTGTACAAACACTAAAGAATAGGAATTTACCACTTTGCACGATGTTTTTTCAACTCATTTGACACCCAAAAAAGGTGGTTTGAAATGATAATGTGGAAGTGAATAGTGTGTGTTAAAATGAAAATGAACTTATAAAATTTATAACACAAAACACTCTCAACTCACACCCTATATATAATCACTCACAGGTAACCTTCAAAAAATTTAAAAGGTTGGTGACATAATTCAAAATCAATAATGTTACTTATAACTTAATTAGGTTAATTATTTTGGTAATTATGTTAAATATATTTTCAAATTCCTACGTGAAAGTTTGTATCTTTTTTCTTTATTTTTTTATTATTATTTATATTAATAAAATATTAAAGATTAACACTTTTTTTTATTAGAATAATTCGGACAGGACTAACTCAAAATTACTTTTTCTTGATCCCAAATTATATTATTTAACATGAGTTACAAAATGAGTATAATATTTGATATATTTCATAAACTTCTAAAATACTTAAATATTTGACCTAAATAACGTACAATAAATTCTAAAAACTCGTAAGTGAGGATAAATCTTTTATGCGAATAAGTGGGTTGAGCTTATCTTTTAACTTCTGGACTATTAGTGTGATGAAAAATCTAAACATGAATTTTTTCATTTACTAAGTAACCCATATTAAGTTTAGGCCCATATGAAAAATAGTAAAAAAGTTCAAGGTGTTACATCCCTTCCCCCTTAAATTAATTTTATTCTCGAAATTATCTTATTTATTCGAAAAGCTCTGAATACTTTACCTTTATTTCCTTTTGTTTCTAGTGGTTTCATAAGTTCCAGTCACATTTATCACATAAATATTCAATTATGCTTTATCTTTATTAGTCATCTTATACATTATGCTTTTGGGCTTTTAATATAATGACTAATCATCATACTTTCATGTACATTAAAAAAATAATAACTTGCATTTCATTCTAAACATCGTAAGCATTTCTTGACTTCAAGCTTAAATAATATGTAAATTATGCTTAAAAGTAAGCTTAACATAACATTTTCGTTCATACCTTGGGTTCATTGGACGATAGTTGATTGACGAGCGCTAAATGCAATGAGTCTTATTTTAATACTTGTTTTAATGAAATTTTCATACAAGTAATATAAACAAGTAGACATGTACTCAACATAAGTAGAAATAATTTTTTTAACAAGTTGAATAGTCATATTGAAATAATTAGAGTAAAATCATTTCATTTATTTTAGAAATTACCCTTCCTTTTTTTTTTTTTTACTAGAAAACTGTAATAACTAAAAAACAAGCACGTATTTTATCGGGTTCCAAAATTTGAAGTGGGAGAAAATAAAATTTATGAGTCTCTAATTCAAGAAGTAGAAGCAATATTAAAGAATCAATTTAAAATTGTCAGCAAGGTGTACATGTATGAGTATCTGACTTACATCAAGTAACAAATGAACGGTTTAGTTTCCAACATTCAACATCATGCTACACCTAATACATGCGTACATAACGGAATTGGACATATTTTATGGACTGTAATCTTTTAGAACACTTTCAAATTTGTGTGTTCAAACAATGCGGTCAAAATGTTGAGGCACTAAATCTATCAACACCATAAATGTGTGAAGATTTGGCAACCGACAAGCAATTTTAGTTATAAATTTTTTGGTACACACACTTGATTTCTAGTGCATATGCCCATTCAGTACCTATATTACACTTCCATGCAATTAAGCTTCTTTTAAATTTTAATTTAATCATTATAAAAAAAACTAAACATTCAAACAGTTTATTCAAAATAAATTCTGTTAATGTCACAATCATAAATATTTAATAGACAAAACAAATATTATATATTTATATTTCACGCAGACCACTAAGTTTTCGAAATAAAATTATCATTCTAAGAAAATACTTTATACACAAAAATCACATTTGAGCATGATGAAGAAATATGCATACTTTAAAAAAAAAGCGACGAGTCTACAGAATCGACTAAACTCGTGCTTTGATACCGTTCTTTAACATCTTAAGATCTTTTTCATCTTCATTAATTTATTCTTTTATAAAAAAAAAAAGGCTCGAGATGTTACCAACATCTTCTTTGTCTAATTTAACCGAAAATCTCACTTTCATTAAATGTTGAAAATGCATAAAAATAGTTATTAAACAATGTGCACAAAATTCAATATGAAGATGTTTTTCAAGTAAGAGTTTGACAATTATCTTTTCTAGAAAATTTACTTGACAACCCCATAAGCATCGCTTGATCAATCTTCCACGCGTCCACATGACCCGTTCTAATCTAAAATTTTAGTAAGGGTGAGCATTTTGAAAACATTCAGTAAGAATACGTACACATTCATATTCACATGATATAAATATAAAACTGACATAACATTTCTAGAAAATTTACTTGATAACCCCATAAGCATCGCTCGATTAATCTTCCACGCGTTCACACGACTTGTTATAATCTGAAATTTTAGTGAGAGTGAGTATTTTGAAAACACTCAGTAAGAATACGTACACATTTCTATTCACATGATATAAATATAAAACTGACTTAACATACCAACATTTCTTAGACTTAGAGCTTAAGGAATTTCTTAAGAATCCCATCAAACGGTCTATCGTGAACGATTTAACATCTTTGACCTAACGGTCTATCCCGAAGAATTTAATATAGAGTTCGACTCGAAGACCTCATAGAATTTTATTCCAAAAATTATAAAAAAAACATTAAAGAATACGAATTTACCACTTTGCACGATGTATTCTCACCTCAATTGACACCAAAAAAAAAAAAAAAAAGTGGTTTAAAATGGTAATGTGAAAGTGAATAGTATGTGTGTTAAAATAAAAATGAACTTATAAAATTTATAACACAAAACACTCTCAACTCACACCCTATATAATCACTCACACGTAACCTTCAAGAAATTGAAAAGGTTGGTGACATAATTCAAAATCAATAATATTACTTTTGACTTAATTAGGTTAATTATTTTGGTAATCATGTTAAATATTTTTTCAAATTCCTACGTGAAAGTTCGTCTCTTTTTTCTTTGTTTTTTTTTTAATTATTATTTATATTAATAAAATATTAAAGGTTAATACATTTCTTTTTATTAGAATAACTTAGATAAGACTAACTCAAAATTACTTTTTCTTGAGCACAAATTATATTATTTAATATGAGCTACAAAATGAGTATAATATTTGATATATTTCATAAACTTCTAAAATACTTAAATATTATACCCAAATAACTTACGATAAATTCTAATAACTCGTAAGCAAGGGTAAATCTTTTATGCGAATAAGCAGGTTGAGCTTATCTTTTAATTTCTGGACTTTTAGTGTGACGAAAAATCTAAACATGAATTTTTTTCATTTGCTAAGTGACCCATATTAAGTTTAGGCCCATATGAAAAATAGCAAAAAAGTTCAGGGTATTACAGATCGTCGATGACGAAGAGAATATAGATAACAGTCCGACATCAGCACCAATGCTCTCAGGTTGAGAGGGGAGGCGACGGAGAGAGTTGTCTGGTTGAAGGTGAAATCATGAGATTGTAGAGAGAGAAAGGAAGGTAGGAGTAAATTAGACTTTGAAATTAGATTAGATAGATTAATTAATTAATAATAGATCTGAATTTTGATATAGTAAAGTTGATCTCTCATTTTTTAAATGGGATTCTTAAACGTCTTAAATTCTGTAATTTCCTCCTAGCAAAACCCTCTAAATATGCATGTCCAGCCTAGAGAAATAAAATTTTATTTCTAAAATTTGAGACAACTAAATTAATTATCATAGATTGTGTACATATGTCCCAAGCAAATTATCTATTCGGCAAGGCAGCTGTGCTCTCTTTCTGAAAATAATTATTATCTTATTTTGTAACTAACTTGCTTTTCTTCCACTTATTTCATAAAAATAAATTTACTTAAAGCAAAAAACTTTAAAGTAAGGATGAAAATTGGGCCGAGCAACTTATTGTTTCGTAAGTATATTTACTTGTTTTTTATTTTAATAAAATTTATTGAAAAACAAAATGATTGCAAACCGAAGCCATTCATGCGCTAATGCCATCAAGCGTTCCATAAATCCCATTCTATCATAAAGAACTTTGCTTAAATTCAGTAAAGCAAATAAACAATTAAAAAAAATTAGAATTAAATGTGAATGATGAACAAGCTTTTTAAGTATTATGCCCTAAATCCAATCAACTTTGGACATAAATAATTTTGATATATAATTAATACAATTTAATGGTAGATCTATTATTTAATTAATAGACAATTAAATAAATAATAGAGTCCGTAGATTTAAATCTTCGTAATTTGTTAATCACAAGGAGTTGTGACGTGAGATACAAATTACATCTAATTGAATCTTAAATCTCTGTGGTCGTAAGTAATAACGAGATACGGATATCATTATTACGGATAAACCATCATGTGTGACATTTCTTATTTGTGAAGTAAGTAGCTGATCTCACAAGTTAAAGTGTGGTGACACTTAAATGAACACGTGGATGTTTTGTTATAGAACAGAATATTGGAGACCCATCGAGAGATTCTACATGGATAACTATCTGAGTGTCAGTGGTTAATCTCTAACATTCGATAGTGGAATTGATCCTTTGACTTGAGGTCGTTATGGTACCTTATATGAGGACTGTCATACTTTGGCGGTGTTGGATGTTGCTCTGCAAAGGGCCACTAATACGACATTGTTCGGGTACGTCAAAAATCGTATGAAGGTTGTGATTAACCAATAAAGGATTCGTCACTCTTAGATATTAGGAGATTATGATTTGCATTTCATTCAATTAAAGCGATGAAGGAATTCTTGGCCAATGTGTACTCATAAGTCGAAAAGGAGTTTTTGACTTATATTGACTTAATAGTGGAGTGAAAGATATGATCGTTAATCGAGATTGACACACTTTTATATTTCGTAATTGATCGGATCATATTGATGAAGGGATTATAGTTTCACGGTAAATGAACGAGTTTGGTTTTATCATATCACGTGACATTTCCTGTCACATGTATTGCTCTGATACATTGTTAGATATCAATCTGGGATGGTGAGTGTGAATTGATGATAAATTAAAAAGGTGTTTTAATTTATCAATTTTGATTAGATCAAAATAATATTTCACGTCGTTAGGTATCGTGATCGGGAACCTGATGGGTCGCACATAAAAGAGAATTGGAAGATTGCAATTTGTCAATTAATTAATTTAACAATCGTTGGATAAATTAATTAATTTGATTGGTTATTTATAGGCCCGAATTAATTAATTGGATTAATTAATTCACGAACCGGATTTAATTAAATTGATTAATCAAATATTGGACCGGACCGGGCTAGGCCCGTTTGTGCCTATATAAATACATGCTAGGGTTTTCAATCCATACAGTTTTCTCATAATTATTCTTGCTAGCACAAAAGGAGAAAACCTTGGTAGCTGCAATCTTGTTCTCTATGTGGATAACCGTTGGAGGCTAAACAATTGGACAACTGTGGGTAGCAAATCAAGATTGCTGGAGCGAAAAGAATAACAAAAAGGTTTGCAGATCTGAAAAAGGTACAATTTTATCACAATTTCTATCTAAATACAAAGGCGATTATTGGTGGGAATCGAAATATGTTTTAATTTTTCGCTGTGCATGTTAAGTAGATTCTCAACAGTGGTATCGTCGCACCACCGCACAAGGTGTTGCTGCGGCCATAGGGTTGGCAATGGCTCGGCCCTTAATGCCACAAGCTCGGCTTGTGCTCGCTCATGGGCCGAGTCGAGCTTCGGTTCGTGGGCTCGCCTATTTTTATTTTTCTTATTTTATATATAAAATAAAGAATAGAGTTTTAAAAATAAAAAGTGTTAAAAAATACAAATAATTTAACGAAAACAAATTTTTATTTTTTTTATTTATATCATATTGTAATTTGTAATACTTTTTATAATGTATAAAATATTTATATAATGAAAATGAATTATTTTTTGAAATAAATTTACAAAAAATATTTTTTTATTTCTTTTTAAAGTTAATAAAGAATAGAGTTTTAAAAATAAAAAGTGTTAAAAAATACAAATAATTTAACGAGAACAAGTTTTTATTTTTTTTATTTATATCATATTGTAATTTGTAATATTTTTTATAAAGTATAAAATATTTATATAATGAAAACGAATTATTTTTTGAAATATATTTACAAAAAATATATTTTTTTGCTTTCTTTTTAAAGTTAATAAAATGTAAACCCTCCTCCTTTATTCGGGTTTGGGACCGGCTACATCAATTTTAAGTAGGCGGAGTTAAAAATTGTACACGAACTTGTTGTAACGTGCACAATTTTTTAAAGAAAATTAAATTTAACCATTAAAAAATAAAAAAAATTTAATTAATATAATTAAATCAAATATCACTTACCTGACGACATGCAATTTCAGCGTATTTATCTTGTAGTTGAAAGTGAGTGTCCTGCCAATCCTTCACACACATTAATGCTTCCAAAATATCTTCTTTCAGTCAGCTCCTGATATCAGTCAAAACCCTTTTACCTGCACTAAAATCAGACTCCGAAGCAACAGTGCTAACCGGAGGTGTAAATAGATCTTTCGCAATTGCAGAAACAATTGGCCAACGTCTTTCATACTTTCGCCATAATTCAATTACTTATTCTGAAGTTTTTTTAATTGTTCTGTCTGTTGGCATATTATGATTGAAATAATCAATTAATTCGGCAGGCATCGCATTTTGAGTTTCGGCCGATATTTGATGAGATGCAGATATAGACGACATAGCACTAGATGAACACATTGCAGTTGCATCATATCTAAATGTATTAATGCACTGAAATAAATTCATTATTTCCGTAACATCTTCTTCAGTTTCAGCAGAAGGAGTAGGTGCAGCAGAGGGTACCCAACTAACATTTGCACCCATTCTTTCCGCATATAAATCATACATTCCACATAATATTTGCTCTAAATTTTTATAGGTGATAGTTGTATCAAGTATTAAAGCTTTATTGATTTGATCAATTACGTATTTAGTTCCCGAAATATTATGTCGGGAGTCCATTGCGCATGCTAAAAGAAATAACATAGGTAGTTCTTCCCAATATTTTCTAAACTTTAATTTCATAGCAATTAAAATTTCACTAAAAGCAGGATCATTTTTATATTTATGGAATGTTCTTGCAATTATATAAAGGCATTCAAGCACCATACAACTTGTAGGATAATAAACGTCGGATAAAATTTTTGTGGTCTCATAAAAAGATGTCAAAAATCATTTAACTTTCAAAGCTAAAATCCAATCGGATTCATTTAACATACCATCATCATCACTTCTAACATGTCTATTATTATAAAAGTCAGTTATTAAATTTTCGAAACCTTCACATGATTTTAATAGCAAGTATGTAGAGTTCCATCTATGACCTACGTCGCTAATAAATGTTTTAGTAGTCATCACCCCTAGTTCGGCACAAAAATTTTCAAATGCTTGTTTTCTATTAGGAGAGATCGTAATATAAACTAATACATTCATAATCCTTTGAAGTTCATCCTTTATATGTTTTAAACTATCTTGCACAATTAAATTCAAGATATGACACACACAACGAATATAAAACAAATACCCACCAAAATCAGGTTGAAGTGTCCTACACAATTTATCGACGACTACCTTATTAATGCTAGCATTATCAAAAGTAAAAGATCGAACTTTACTCTCACAATGATATTCTCTAACAATACTGATAATAACATTATATATATTATTAGCATTGTGAGGAAATTCAATAATTTTAAAAGCAATAATTTTCTTATGCATGCACCAAAGTGAGTCTATATAGTGTGCGGTTGCAGCTATATATACTCTCTTATTAACCTCTTTCCATATATCAGAAGTTAAGGATATAACACCCCCATATTGTTGTAAATCCATAATTAATTGTTGTTTTGAATTATTGAAATAATTTATTGTATCAGCACGAAGAGTGTTTCGACTTACCCCAACGTACATCGGTTGTATATATTCTTTCACGAACGAGACAAAGTGTTGGTTATCTGCAATAGCCAGAGGCAACTCAGTGGCGGCAACAAATTTCACCATTCCAGTTCGAGTCTCGTCCTCCGAATACACCCACGTGGATAGGGGTGAAGTTGTAGAACCGACGCCTGGACTGCCAAATTGTAATTGTGTTTGACCAGCTGGAAGAAATCCATGTCTGGCTGCACATGATTTGTAGTGGCGGTTGAGATGAGCGGTACCAATTCCTTTTTGCCATGCCAATCTTTGTTGACAGTATTTACATACTGCTTTAGATTCTGCAAGACCATCAACGACTTTTCCCGTTGAAATCAACTTAAAGTGATCCCAACATTTTGCTTGTTTTTTGGCCTTTCGCTTTCCCCTCGCATCTGGGATATTTAATTGCTGATCTTCATCTTCATGTTCCGCTTCGGGAACGTTAATATCATCCAAATCAATTGGAATGTGGCTTCCCTGACCGTGAATGTGAACATCTTCAGGTATTGGTATGTCATTTAGACCGGCAAATTCATTTGAAAATTGACTTTGCGGCGTACTAGGCGATTCTCCATGATGTGGCAATGGCTCACATCCTGTATCGAACAAGCTCTCAACAAATGAACGTTGATCCATTTCTGTGATTGTTTATGATGAAATCTTGACTAGATGAATATAAATGTAGTGAGATTGTGAGAATTGAAAATTGGATGAATTGAAATTGTAGCTAATAAACTGGAAAAATTAAATTGATATTGTATATTTTGCAGCACAAGAAAGTAAAAACTCGATAATTGATATAATAAAAGAGAGTTGAAAGAGTTGTAATCTTGGAAGAGCAATTGATATGAAAAAAAATTTTGGGGGAGGGGGGTATTTATAGTAAAAAAATGTGGAGGGGGGGTAAAAAAAGAAAAAAAAAAGTTCAGTGACCGTTTGGTCACTACAAAACGGTCACTGAACAGGCTCACGAGCCACGAGCCGCCCACAAGCGACTCGTCTACACGGCGAGCCGAGCGGGCTCGGCTAGCCTACGGGTGAGGCCCTTGGCTTGTGCTCAGGCTCATGATTTCACAAGCCCAAACTGCCCACGAGCCCCTTTTTCACGACCCGAGTCGGGTCGGCCCAATTGACATCCCTATGCGGCTACGCGCGGCTTCCGGCAACAAAAGGGAAGGTGGCCGCCCCCTAAAAACTAAGAAGAATAAAGGCGAATTTCTAGGGTTTCCTTTTCTCAGATTCGGGTATGGTGATTTTGGGACGAGGGCTTCTCCTGCAATTTGGGAAATTTCGGGGTGGCACCCGCAATTAAAGTAAGAGGGGTCAATGTGCAATTTTTAAAAGGAGGACATGTTCTGCAATTAGCGAATTGGAAGGGTTTGATTTTTAGTTTTAAACTTGGGTCAAATTGCAAATTTTGAAAGTGTTTAAATTTGAATTTTAAAACGGTTTTAAATTTGAATTTCAAATGGATTTGACCCATAATTTTATTTTTGACCTAAATTAAAATTTTATTTAAAGTTGACGACTTTTTATATTTTCGTTAAAATATGATTTTAACTTAAATATTAAAACTTTGACCCCAAATTAAATTTTATTTTATTTAGGGATATTGTTCTAGATTAAAATATTAATTCAATTAAAATTAGAGTTTGACTCTAATTCAATACTTAATTAAAATTTGATTTTAATTAATTATTCACCCGAATATATTCTTGAAATTGGAATTAGATTCTAATCTGACGTTTAATTGAAATTTGATTTTAGTTAAATTATCTTACCCTAAAATTTTCCTTGGAATTAGAGTTGAACTCTAATTTAATATTTAATTAAAATTTGATTTTAATTAAATAATTTACCCTAACATTTCTTGAATTTAGAATTGGATTCTAATTTGACATTTAATTAAAATTTGATTTTAATTAAATTATCTCGCCCTATATTTCTTCTTGCAATTCGAGTTGGACTCTAATTTGGTATTTAATTAAAATATGATTTTGATTAAATAAATTCGCCCTAAAATCTTGAAATTAGAGTTAGACTCTAATTTTGTTAATTTAATTAAAATTTGATTTTAATTAAATTCAACTGCCTTAAGTTATGAAATTAGAGTTGGACGTTAAATTGATATTTAATTGAAATGTGATTTTAATTAAATAGTTCCGCCCTATAATTATGAAATTAGACTCTAATTCGATATTTAATTAAAATTGAATTTTAATTAGATATGGCCGCTAATTAAATAATTGATTAATATGATTATTTAATTATTCCAATCCATTTGTCTAAAAGAGTTTAGATAATCTTAATTGCTGGAAATTTGAAACTAATTTGTATATAATATTAGATATTATATAGGTATACATTTATGTGATGAATGTATTATTAATAGACCATTATGGACTCGACCATATGAACGTGTTGAATGATTAATTTTTATTCTTGTTATTTTCTGGGTCTGCGAGCTCTTAATTGTTTTGGGCTTGCGAGCCCATTATTATTGTTAATATTTTGGGCCAGCGAGCTCTTAATCATTTTGGACCTGCGAGTCCGTTATTATTATTGTTGCTATGGGCCTGCGTACCAACTAGTATATGATACATGTTGTAATTAGACTAATTGAAGAAACAAAAAGAGGAGGAGACATAGAGATGGCGCATTGATACTGATCAGTGAAATACCCCCTAGGAATTGACCAACTAGTCTTCCTTATGGCTCGGGAAGATTAGATAGTAAAGTCCATAATCGTCTACACTATTATATTATGTTATATATATATTTATTTGCATGGTAGATGTATAATAAAATATATATTATTGTTACGATGAGACTTTTGTATGCAAAATCCCTCCACAAAATATTAAGTCACATTTATAATTGTCTTCCATCGTTATAGTGAAAAACTAGAGTCCCAAATGTCTCAGTTTGGTGAGTACACTCAAGGTTGGTCTATTAGGGATATGTTTGACACTATGAAATATTAGAAATTTCTGAATGATGGGTTCGCCTTAACTAAAATTTATCTTTTGTTGAGTACACTCAAGGAGATAAATTTTAGAGACATGTTAAGCTAACACATAAGATGTATGAAGATAAAGATTTGTCAGCTTAATGATCTGAAAGTTGTATGGAGATACAATTGATAATAGTATCTACTCAAATGTTATATTAAGGCTTGTTGCGTACACTCAAGGTCTTAGTATAACAGATGGGAACCCAGCCCACTGGGAGTCGAGTATGGACTCCATAAATTTATGTGAGGGGGTCATAAATTTGTATTAAACAGTGGGAGCATAATTAATTTAATAAAAGTCCATGTTAAATTAATTGATGCCTTTTATATATTATCCTTTTTCTTTTCGTCATTTATATTTATTGAATCGTGAGTAATCATGTGTATTTGAGAGGCATATTGGATGCCAACAACCAAATTAAATCTTCTTGATTGACACTGCAATTTGAGAATTGTTCTCAAGCATAAGAAGGTTGGTTGTTCTTAAGTAGCCATTTTTAGAGACATCTGGTGATGACTCGATTAAGGAAAAAGTGACTGCTATAATTAACAAGTGATGACAATAGTATTGCAACGTATGTGATACCTGCAACTATATCACCTGAGTTACAAAAGCAACTATACCGATGCAAAATGACAGAGCGATCTTCAGTCAGTGCAAAGGTACTGGAGGTGATTGACCTTGAGAAATATCTCAATTAAGTTCAATCATGAACCATGAATTAAGTATTGACTTTGTTTTGCAATCTCTGTCGGAAAGAGCTATTCACAACTAATTATGAATTATGATATGAATAAGCTCGAATGCATACTCATCAAGTTGCTTAACATGCTTAGGACTGTTATGCCCAATAACAAAGTTAGAAGTGTGCAAGCCATTGATTCCTCTAAAGGTATTAAGAGGAAGTCTAAAGGGACTTTGGAAAAGCACCCAATATGGTTAAGACAGTCTAAGCGAAGGACAATACAAAAACTAACGACCTTTGGTTTCATTATAGAATGAAAGGTCATTGGAAGGAATATAGCGTGGCTTATATCTACTTCACTAGTTTTTTAGGTATTCGATACCAGATGTAAATCTCATATTTATACAAATATGAAGAAACTAAATAGAAGTAGACCACTATGAAAGGGAGAAGTTGACCTACACGTTGAAGATGAGCAAAGGTTGCTGCATTGTCTGTAGAAAAATACTTTTTGCCATTACCTTTTGGTTTAGTATTGGAATTAGAGAAATGTCGCTTCATACCAACCATGGCTAAAACATTAAAATGAATTTCATGTTCGGACATGAATTATTTTAATGTTAAGGACAATTGTTGTTCTTGTTTATCTTGATAAAGATCCTAATGGCTATGGCAAATAACAAAACGACGTTTATATTCTTTAATACTAAGGATTCTATAATGAGTATAGAAATTATAAAGCATAAATGCGAAAAGCTAATTATTATCAAAATCTGGCATGGGAGACTTTGTCATATAGATGAAATGCAATTTCAAAGTTACATAAAGATGTATACTCGGGATTAATTGATTTTCACAAGTACAAATTATGCACGTTTGGCACAATGACCATATCTTCTTTTACTTGAAAAGAAGAAAGGTCAGCATAATTACTAGTCTAATGCATAGTGATGCATATGGACTCATTTCAATTGATGGCAGGTAATGTTTCTCTTATTTCATCAATGATCACGTGTGCTTGATGAAACTCAAACATGAAACTCTTGAAAAATTCAAGGGATTCAAACTAGAAGTAGAGAAACAAATAGGTAAATATACCCTCACATTAAGATTCGATCAAGTAAGAGTATCTTAAAAATAAAATCTAGATTATCTAAGAGAGAATGGGATTCTCTTGCAGTGGACTCCTCCATAAACACTGCAGCATAGTGGTGTATCTGAAAGGAGAAATAGTTAACTATTAGATATAGTGCGATTAATAACAAGTCATGCAAATCTCCTAAAATTGTTTTGGGGTCATGCATTGATTGCAGTGTGTAACACACTAAATCATGTCACACTTAAGTTGGTTAACAGAACTCTATATGAGTTATGGAAAGGCAATAGTCCCAATTAATCTCATATGAAAGTTTGGGGCCATGACACTTATTTGAAGTGCCTTGAATCGGATAAGTTCGAGACTAAATCCGATAAATACATATTTGTGGGATATTCAAAACAGATATTTGAATATAAATTCTATTATTGTGAAGAAAGTCTTCATCTCACGACATATCATTTTCTTAGAGAAAATGTTTACTCTATGGGAGGATAGTGGGAGCAAAATAGAACATGAAAGAGTTCAAGAGTCCACAAATATAGTTAGCCGGGTAGATGAATCCGAGTTTGATCCCATATCTGATATGGGACATACTTTTAATCAGGAAGTAGAGACTCCTAAGGACATGTTAGCTCTATGTGAGTCTAGTAGGATCATTCGACCTTCAAGGAGATGTGAATCCGTGATTACTAATCATGTATTACTGATCCAGGATGATCAACCTACTAATTGCACCAAAATAAAGTCAAGTGTTAACTTAAAAAAGACAGCAAGAGGCCATGATACTCGAGATGAACTCGACGTATGTAAACAAGGTTTGGACGTTGGTCGAGCCTCCTGATGGAATATAACCCATAAGGTTTTGTAAATAGTTTACAAGGGAAAGGTTGATATGGATGTGAATATCAACAGTTGCATATCGTAACTATAGGTTAAGATAAGTCTCTATGGAGCTGAAATCTTCGATTTAATGAAAAAATCAAAGTGTTTGATTTTATCAAATTTGAAGACGAATTGTGTGATCACAAGAAAATAGTGAAAGTATTGTCGTATTTCTAATATTATAGAAAACGACATCCCTATGTTTCAATCATTGAAATAATAGTTGTTAAAATATTTATTCATGAACGATATGGGAGAAGCAACTTGATCTATAGAGGTAGATCTAGAAGATTGCTTAACTCATCTCAATTTACATAGATGAAATCTTCAGAAGATTTCATATGGAGAAACTGGTTTACTCTTAAGCGATATGTTGGAAAGGTTCCAAACGTAAAGCAACCGTTGATTCAATAGTAAAAACCTAATACATGATTACTTCAGAAGTAGCAAAGAGTTGAAATCTGGATCATGATATTCATAAATGAACTTTGAGTAGTTCCTGATATTGTTGATCACATGCCATTGTATTGTGATAACAATAGAGCCATTGCGAAAGCGAAGGAACTAAGGTCTCATTAATGATCCAAACATGTATTAAGGCGGTATAATCTCATCAGAGAGATAATACATAGAAATGACGTAAAGAGAAGAACAAATTTTCACATTTAACAATATTGCAGATCCACTGACAAAGAGTTGTCGTAGCATAAACATGATCGTCATGTAGATTTATGATATTGGATACATAAGTGATTGGATCTAGTGCAAGTGAGAGTTTATAAGTATTATGCCCTAGGTCCAATCAACTTTGGACATAAATACTTTTGATATATAATTAATGCAATTTAATGGCAGATCTATTATTTAATTAATGGACAATTAAATAAATAATAGAGTCCGTAGATTCAAATCTTTGTAATTTGTTAATCACAAGGAGTTGTGACTGTGAGATACAAATTACATCTGATTAAATCTTAAATCGTCCGTGGTCGTAAGTAATAACGAGATACGAATATCGTTATTACAGATAGACTATCACGTGTGGCATTTCTTACTTGTGAAGTAAGTAGATAATCTCACAAGCTAAAGTGTGGTGACACTTAAATGAACACGTAGATGTTTTGTTATAGAACAAAATATTGGAGGCCCGTCGAGAGATTCCACATGGATAACTATCTGAGTGTCAGTGGTTAATCTCTAACGTTCGGTGGTGAAATTGGTCCTTTGACTTGAGGTCATCATGGTACCTTATATGAGGACAGTCATACTTTGACGGTGTTGGATGTTGCTCTGCAAATGACCGCTAATACGACATCGTTTGGGTACATCAAGAATCGTATGAACGTTGTGATTGACTAATAAAGGATTCATCGCTCTTAGATAGTAGGAGATTATGATCTGCATTTCATTCAATTAAGTCGATGAAGAAATCCTTGGCCAAGGTGTACTCATAAGTCGAAAAGGAGTTTTCGACTTATATTGATTTAATAGTAGAGTGAAAGATATGATCATTAATCGAAATTGACACACTTCCATATCTCGTAATTGATCGGATCATATTGACGAAGGGATTATAGTTTCACGGTAAACGAACAAGTTTGGTTTTGTCATACCATGTGACATTTCCCATCACATGTATTGCCCTGACACATTGCTAGATGTCAATTTGGAACGCCGAGTGTGAATTGATGATAAATTAAAAAGGTGTTTTAATTTATCAATTTTGATTAGATCAAAATAATATTTCACGTCATTAGGTATCGTGATCGGGAACCTGATGGGTCACACACAAAAGAGAATTGGAAGATTGAGATTTGTCAATTAATTAATTTAACAATCGTTGGATAAATTAATTAATTGGGTTGGTTATTTATAGGCTCGAATTAATTAATTGGATTACTTAATTCACGGGCCGGATTTAATTAAATGGATTAATTAAATATTGGACCGGACTAGGCCAGGCACGTTTGTGCTTATATAAATACATGGCTAGGGTTTTCAATCCATACAATTTTCTCATAATTATTCATGTTAGCACAAGAGGAGAAAATTCCGGTAGCTGCAATCTTGTTCTCTGTGTGGATCATCGTTGGAGGTTAGACAATTTGAAAGCTGTGGGTGGCAAATCAAGATTGTTGGGTTTGCAAGTCTGAAAAAGGTACAATCTTATCACAATTTCTATCTAAACACAAAGGCGATTCTTGGTGGAAATCGAAATATGTTTTAATTTTTCGCTGTGCATGTTAAGTAGATTCCCAATACAAGCAAGATATGTTTAGTAATCGCAACTGAAATAGGATAAGAGTTTTAACTTTTTGACTCATTTCTCCTCTGACCAAATGTCACAAAAATGATTCATAATAATCCACCTTCATATGGAACTCCAGTATCAAATAACCAGTCACCTCCAAGCAGGAACGTCGACACAGTAAAATTAGTAGCATCTGTCGAATGAATAACATGAAATCCAGGCCAATTTACTCTCCCACTTGTGTTTGATTCTACCCCTGTATTATTAAACTCACCATAATCTGAAGTATTCAGTGCAAATTCTCCTAACCATTCGTGCCACCCCAATGGATTTATAAATCCATCTCTATAACTTTTCATGTAAATTGTCCTTGAAAATTCCTTCCATGGCCTCCTCAGATATGTCTAAATACTATCTGCTGGTTGAATCGTGCAGATTTGAATGGAAATGCCAATGTTCTGGTTCATATCTGTTCTGCCCTGCGCGGTAATGGCATTGAATTGGTTGAGCATTGGGAGACAGGGAAAAATGTTGCAGTTATGAAAAACAGCGACAGCATTGCTGAATATGAAGTCCACTGTATCGTAGATGTCACATTCTCTGTAGAATTCTCAGAGGGAATTGGCGTTTAATGTGTCTTGATATGCTTCGAAATTGCACAAATAGAATGTGGACAAATTGGCCCCATTTCGGACCACAACAGCTTGATGTTTAATTGCTCCTGCCATGTTTCGGAATGTAATGTTAACTGCAACAAAGCCTTTTCCAACTGCAACTGCATATTAGAAATGATATTGTTTGTATAGTTGAAAGACAGTTAGCATGTAAGTTGTGCCAGCTGGATATTAGTTATATTGGTAGTTACTTTTGGCACCTATTTATATTGTGTACACTCGTTCATTTTACGTGATTCAGATGAATAATATTTATACAGATCACGTTTCATGTTGGCTCCAATATGGTATCAGAGCAAAGACCTTCCAGCTTTCATCTTCTTGTTTATCATTCGTGAAATTCACATCAACAATTCTGTTAGAATGGAATCAGTATCGTCTGAAGTCACTTCTGATGTGCGTTCATCCGTGAGCAAGTCCACCGTTGATAAACCATCAAGTCCGTATTTCCTTCACCATTCAGATAGTCCTGAATTGGTGCTTGTGTCTTAGCTGCTTACAGGTGAAAATTACGCCTCATGGAGCCATGCAATGACAATTGCACTTTCGATGAAGAACAAACTCTTCTTCATCGATAGATCTATCAAGAAACCGGAAGATGTGAGTCCTGATTTGATCAATTCATGGATTCGAAACAATAATATGATCATATCATGGATACTTAATTCGGTTTCGAAGGAAATTTCAGCTAGCATCATTTATGCATCTAGAGCTCATGAGATTTGGAATGATCTCAAAGAAAGATTTTAGCAAAGCAATGGACCTTGATTTTTTCAGTTGAGGAAAGATCTAATGAGTTTAACTCAAGATCAAAGTAACATAAGCGCGTACTTTACAAAATTGAATACTGTATGGGAAGAGTTGAGTAACTTTCAACCAAATTGCAACTGTGGAAAGTGTACATGCGGTGGAGTTGAGGAGATAAACAAATACTATCAGATGGAATACATCATGTCATTTCTCATGGGGTTATATGAGTCATTTTCCCAAGCTAGATTCCAGATCTTGTTTATGGATCCCATACCACCCATTAATAAAGTTTTTGCACTTATGGTACAGGAAGATAAACAAAGGAAGTTGAGTGCACAATCGGTGGGAAATGATGTAAATGGTAATGCTGCATTTGTCGTAAGATCTGACAATGTAAAACCAGTGCTGAATTCTAGTTCTCGTAATGATGGTACTAGGATTAGTAACTTTACAAATGTCAAAAAGAAGGAAAGGCCCTACTGTACTCATTATAAGTACCATGGACATTCAGTTGATAAATGTTACAAGATCCATGGGTATCCACCACGATACAAGCCAAAATCAAGGGATAATTTCCAAAACTACTCTGCAATTAATCATGTTAATTAGTTGTCGATCAATTATCAAATGGATCAGTAGCCTATCATGGATAATTTTATGCAAAACCTGAATTCCAGTCAATATCAACAACTGATGAATATGTTGTCAAGCGCTTAGCTTCATGCTCAAATACTACTTCCATTGATCAAGACAAATAGAATAATTCAGAATCTACAGGTATTTGTCACTCCATATCTGATAATCTTGTCTTTGCTACTAAAGAGATATGGATAGTAGACTCAGGGGCCACAAAGCATGTATGTTGTACTGTTGATGCCTTTGTGACACCAAGAAAAGTTGATAATGCAAGTATCACTCTACCAAATCACACACGAATAATAGTCAACCTATGTGGTGATATCCAACTAAGTTCTAAATTGGTGCTACACGATGTTTTATTTGTGCCACAATTCAAACTAAATTTGTTATGAGTCAATGCATTGACCATTGGTTCACACTTCACATTAAATTTTTCTCATGACCGATTTCTCATTCAGAAGATTACAACCAAGAGGATGATTGGCTAGGGTGATAAATTCATGGGTTATATGTACTTCATACAAGAGATCTTGATTCCTTTTCAAATGACTTTGTTGGTAACGTTTTTGCTCATATATCGCAAAATAGACTTGGACATCTGTCCTTTAAACGATTAGATGTATTAAAAGATCTAGCAGCTTTTGATGTTTCAAAGTTAAATAGTCAGCTTCCTTGTTACATTTGTCCTATTGCTAAACACAAAGACTATCATTTAAATCAAATAATAAACTGTCCAGCAAGCCGTTTGATCTGTTACATTGTGATATATGAGGGCCATAGCATATTCCTTCACACTTGGGGCACAAATATATATATGTTACGTCAAAATTTTGATGCTGAGAGTGCAGTGCATCGTTTCTTTAGTATAGTTGCTACACAATTTAATGCATGTATTAAGAGTTTCAAGTCAGATAATGACCATGAGTTGTCTTTTAAAGAGTTCTTTGCTGAAAAAGGGATATTACATTAGTTTAGCTGTGTTGAAAGACCCAACAAAACTCATTTGTGGAACGAAAATATCAACATCTTCTAAATGTGGCTCGTACTTTATTTTTTAAGTCTAGAATCCCTATCCATTTCTAATCTGAATGTGTATTAACAGCATCCTTTCTTATCAATAGAACCCTTCTCCTATCTTACACGATAAAACACCTCATGAGATCTTATATGGCAAACCTGCTGATTATTCCAACCTTCGAGTCTTCGGGTGTTTAGGCTTTGCGTCTACACTCATGGCACATAGAAATAAATTTCAACCACGAGCCAAGTTGTGTGTGTTCTTAGGCTACCTTTTAGGTGTAAAAGGATATAAGTTACGTCATGTTACATCGAGACAAATTTTTATATCCAGAAATGTTGTTTTTCATGAGGAAGCATTCCATTTTCATACCATTGTAGAATCTGATCAAATGCTAGATCCTTTTCCTGATCTAATATTGTCATCTCCTATATTATCTCCTCATCTTGATTTACCTGTCCAACCAAAACCTGTTCAAAATGATCCTAATATACAGCCTACAAATCTTAATTTCATTTCATCTACTGAGACAAATCATTTTACATAATTTCATAATTCTGATTCCACTGACCAATCACATTCCATCAGACCTTTAGATCATGACATTCGAAAATCCAAAAAATCCACCAGACCTCCTAAATACCTTCATGACTATCACTATAATCTGATCTTTCAAACTGATCATTATGCTCCGCTTTCCCCACACTACATTGGTAATTTCATTTCCTACCGAAATCAGTCTGAACATTACAGACATTTCACATTATCCATTTCATCTCAGTTTGAGCCTCAATTCTTCCATCAAGCTGTCAAATCCCTTCATTGGCGTGAAGCAATGAAGCTTGAATTGGATGCCATGGAAAACAATCACACCTGGTCTGTTGTACCTCTACTTCCTAGGAAGTACTCTGTAAGCTGCAGATGGATTTTTAAAAACAAGTACAAATCAGATGGTTCACTCGAAAGGCACAAGGCACACTTTGTTGCAAAAGGCTATATACAATAAGAAGGGTTAGACTACTTTGACACCTTCTCTCCAGTGGCCAAAACTGTTATTGTCTAAGTGTTACTCACTCTTACAGACCAATATAACTGGCACTTGGTCTAGTTAGATGTAAATAATGCTTTTCTAAATGGTGACTTGTTTGAGGAAGTTTACATGGATTTTCCACTTGGCTATGAATTACTTAAACCATCCAAAAAGGGGAAAAGCTCATTTGCAAGCTGCACAAGTCCATATATGGTCTTAAACAAGCCTCTAGAAAATGGAATTCGAAGTTTACTCATGCCCTACTACAACATGGTTTCACTCAGTCTAAGGCAAATTATTCCCTATTTACTAAGGGCTCTGGAGAAAATTTTATGGCTTTGCTAGTGTATGTGGATGACATTGTTATAACTGGATCAAATGTTCAGGCTATCAACTCCTTAAAGACATTTTTACACTCTCAATTCAAGCTCAAAGATCTAGGCTGCTTGAAGTACTTCTTGGGGATTGATTTTGCTCGGTCATCATCAAGAATTGTAATATCACAAAGACAATATACAATGCAGTTACTCGAAGATACCGATAACCTAGATTGCAAACCAGTCAACAGCCCTATGGAACCAAAATCAGCTCTCAGCATGCATGAAGGAGACATACTTCCAGATGCCTCTCATTATCGACGATTAATTGGGAAATTGATATATTTGACACTATCACGACCTGACATTACTTTTGCGATACATAAGTTGAGGCAATACATGTCTCAACCAAGGATGACACATCTAAAGGCAATTCATCACCTACTGAGAAACTTGAAGGGCAATCCTAGACAGGGTCTTTTGTTTTCCTCATAATTGCATTCTAATCTAGTCATTCAATTTTGAGGTTTTTCGGATGCTGATTGGGGTCATGCATTGATAAAAGAAAGTCCACTACCGATTTTTGTATCTTTGTTGGCAGCTCTATAGTTTCTTGAAAGTCAAAGAAACAACCAACCATATATCGACCATCAGCTGAAGCGGAGTATAGAGCTCTTGCCTCCACCGTCAGTGAGATCATTTGGATCAGCCACTTGTTAAAAGATTTTCAGCTTAATGTTTCATCCCCTGCCATGCTATATTGTGACAATCATGCTGCAATTCAGATTGCCACTAACCCGATTTTTCACAAGAGAACAAAACACATAGAAATCGATTGTCATTTTATCCATGACAAAATCAATGCTAGGATCATTGAACTTCTGCCGATCCGTTCAAAACATCAACTAGCAGAATCTTTACCAAGCCTTTGCCTCCATCCAGCCTTAATCCTTTGCTATCCAAGATGTGCGCGAAAGACATTTACAGCACATCTTGAGGGGGAGTATTAGAAACGATGCTGTTTGTATAGTTGAAAGGCAGTTAGCATGTTAGTTGTGCCAGCTGGATGTTAGTTGTATTGGTAGTTACTTTTGGCGCCTATTTATATTTTGTACACTCATTCATTTTACGTGATTCAGATGAATAATATTTCTGTAGTTCACATTTCATATTGGCTCTAATACTGCACGAACAAGAGAAAAAGGGAAAAAAGTTACTCAGCAAGGAATTCAAGACTGTTCAAATTGTATGGACTCGCCGAAGGTTGACGAGTTGAATGTAATCCATCCATCAACAAAACTATGATTTAGTCTGATTGATTCCATGGCCAATAATCATCAAATATTTATAGTTCTTGGCAATCGACACATATTCTTCATAAATACCAGCAGTGGTATATATCAGAAAGTAGCCACTGCTGCCGTCGGAATTCGACTTCTGTTGCTGACGGCGTCTAAGATTTCTTGCATTTTAAGGTTCAATCTGCCATTTTGGAATGTCAAATGGTTCCCTGTCGGCTGTGAAGGTTTCTTCTTCTTCTTAAGAACCCAGGCTTTTGTGAAAAGGGCTAAAGAAACGCTGAACAACCTTGTATCATTAGTCAATGGAGATAAAATCCATTTTCTTACACTCCCGGCTGAGGCTGTTGCCTGAAGGCCATCGACACAAGTCTGACTGTTGGCTAAAACACCGCTCAGAAGTGTCTGAACATCGTCTGCTTTCAAAACGGGAAGAGTTTTCGACAAAGTTCCATTGACTGTGATGAAAGAATTCATCAGATAATCAATGTTAAGCTCAGCTAAAAATTTGCCATCTTCCAATGCCCTGACTGCAGTTATTGTCAAAACTCTCGACCTCTGTAGATTCTTGTTAATCAACGTAAGAAATTTCTAGGCTGCGGATAAGGATTTTCGGACGGAAAACAGGCTGTAATCATAAGCATTGGACGAGGGATTGGAATTTGGAACGAGCACTGATTTGCGGAAGGTAGGATAAGTGGTAGATTTGCATATAGTTGAAGGAGGGACAGGATTTGCTGGCGAAACGTTATCTGCTGAAGATTGTGCAGATAACGTTAGAGTTGCTAAAAGAATGCAAAAATAATTAACAGAGAGAGAAGTAGCTTATTTTCAATCATTTTGACAAGTGATGAACAAATGAATTGATGAATATGAAAACTTGTAAATTATATACACACACACACAGAGTATCGTATTTCTTGAAGCATAAATGCATGGAGGAAAGTCAACTTGCATTTAGTAGTTTGATTCTAAGGGGTTCAAAGATTCTAAAGATTCAAATCGACGTTATTTTGATGGAGTAGGAGATTATTTTGATCCCAATTTGGTGATTCGTGGAGCTTGGAGTGGTTTCGACCCCAAATAGCCAGAGTTATTATATATATAGGTAAAGCAATGTAAAATGTATGTATGTCTTAGATGAGAAACATGGTCATGGGTAGGTTGCTTTACAAGTTGTCCTTTCTTTTTAGAGGTGGTTTTGTTTCCCTGTCTTGTTCTTCCACAGTTCAATTGAGGATAAGGCAGTTATTGCTATACACAACAAACTTTGACATGATTAATTATCTACCATGTAACTCACCTATCCAAACAGAGTTAATATGATTTATTACGATAGGTTGTCTAATTATTATCATGTCATCGTTAAGTTTTATTATACATTCGTCCTCTCTAACTAGTAATTTCTTTTGATTCGAATGAAACAGTAACAGATTGTGGAAGAATACATTCATCTTCTCCAACAAGTAATTTCTTTGGATTCGAGGGTAAAAATAACAGATTTTGGAAGAATTTTTGTTCATACACAATCTCCGTTATACAATCGCTTCCCAACTACTGATTTTCTTTGGATTCTCCTGTTACCTCTCTCCCCGAAGACATCTTCAGAACTGAGCTCAAACAAAAAGGTATGTGTTCGTTACTGAACAATCTATTTTTAATAAAAATTCCTGCCTTTTGTATGTGATGTAAATGGTTTCTAATTGGAAAAAAGTATCGAAGTGATTGTTTCGTGATGTGACCGTAGTTTCACGTTTATGGAAGACAATTCTAAGGATCAATACTTGAGTCTCAAAATGGTGACCTTTTCACTTGGGTCGGGACAATGGATGAACGCGTGTGAAATAACTAGGCTTATAAATTCTTTAATTATAGGCTAAAGGACCCTTGAAGTCCAATGATTAATACATCATTGCCCAAAAGAGTTGTTTGACATTCATAAACATATAGTTGGGTCGTACATAAAAATTGGATTAATTTATATCGAAAGAGAAAAACAACACGTAAAGAATATCAATTGTCAACATAAATCAAGTTATATTAATCTTTCATTATAGTGAATTAGTGACTCGCTTGGGGATCATCAACCTGCTACGGTGCAATATAATGTAGACCAATGATGCAATTCCTCCAAGATTGTGAATAAATAAATTATTTTTTAATAATTCCATCTTCTTAGACAATGTGAATCGACATGATACTAGAACAACAATTGAATAAAACATGCATGTAATTGTACTTGAAAATCATGTTATGTATATAAATAAATTATTTAATTTTCTTTCTATGGAGTAACTTAAATTTTTAGACGAAATAATTAAAAATAAAAATAATTTTTTTTTTTTTGGTGGATAGAACTTTTCAAATTTATTATTCAAAAGTTTGACATATATCCATGTAAGTTACAAATATAATATTTCTTTCAAAGAAATGTAAATTCTTTCATTGTATTCCGTCCTATGTTCTCAATGCAAAGTAAACTGGGGGAAGACAAAACTTGTCTACTTTCTAATATTTTCACTCAATACTATCTATTTCAAGATAAAATTCTAAAACAAAATTTGATTTCTTTTATATAGCCCACAAACCAAGTGATTATGTCATTAAAAGCTTAACTTTTTGAAATGAAAAATATTTATCAAGGAATCATATTTTCAACATGTATATTATTATGTGTAGACTCGATTTATGTTTTAATCAAAAGCCGGCTTATAATTTTTATACCTTATATACAAAATATTCAACTACTTGAATAGTAAGCGAGTCGTATTAAGACTCGTATTTCATCTCAAAATCCCAACTTTATTAAAAGTCATCAAAAATCCTTATTTGCTTGTTGTTTGTATTTTTATTTGATGTAGGATTTATCCCTTAATATGTTTTCGCAAGATAGTAGCTTGTGTGTATCTTAAAATTTGTATGGTCGTTTGAGTTTTGATAAGATCAAATTGATTGTTTAATTAGCTTTAATGAGCTATGATATTATATTAAGATTTAGTATTTCATCTTAAAGATTAATCTTAATAAGAATAACTCGAGTCCTATATATCTATTTATTATTTAATTCTTTATTTAATATGAGAGTTATAAGTAACGGACACGACAGAAAATCATGAGAAAAAGACTTTTAACATGTGCTGTGTAGATTTTTTTCACATGATGGTTTCAAATAATACAATTTCTCAATCATGCATGTGTTACAAAGACTAGATTACTCTCACAAGAACATGGCGTAGATGTAAAGGGCAAAGTAAAGAGATTTAAAACTAAATTATGTACAATGACAGCAAAATTAAGGATTTCTGCAAATTGTTGACTGCTTTGTCGTAATGCCATAGAATCATAGGTTGCGTTTTCACAAGGTATGTGTTTTTCGCATTTACTATCTCTAATGACATTCCGTTGTTGATTTTAAGCATATGAAAGAAATAGGTAATGTCAATTATTCTTAATCTATCAATTCGATTCTATGTAACATCTACCAAAAAATTTAACAAAATCAAGTTAATTTTCTAGCAGCAATACCGAATTTACTCATGTATACTATTCTCTTCTAACATGTTTACGAAATAAGGAATGTTTTTGTATGTGTAAGATTCATTCCAACTAAGACGTGGTTTCTTTAATTTCTTGTTAATATGATCCCTTTTTCATTTTTTTTTTCATTTAATAATACATTCTAGTACAACTACATGTTCATCTTAAAATGATTTTTTTCCCTCATGTTAGAATGAATGACTATGATATATGTGGGGAATGCCCCAGAAAAAAATGAACTAGGGGTTCGTTTGATTGAAACGAATTCAATGGAAAATGTCATATCTAAAGAATTCGTTTTCTACTTTGGCTGTTTGATACGAAAGTGGAAATGAAGTTCGAATTCTAAGGTACAAATACTTAAAACATTTTTTTGGCCAATTCCATGAATTTTGTTGTGACATTTTTTTATGGAATTTAATGCTATCAAACGGACCCTAAAAGAGAGACCAAAAGATCAAATTGATCAAATTCACCCAACATGACCTTTTTATTAATCCTCGAGCAAAAACTATATTTCATTTCAATGTGCAAAAGATATGATCACCCTTTTACAAAAATAAAATAAAATAAAATATATGAATGACGATTATATTCCGGTAATTAAAGCCTATTTTTGGTCTCCATTTCTTCAAAATTCATTTTCAATCACATTTTTTAATTAAATAATTTTACATGTATATTGAAAACTTTTTCTCACTTTTTAACCACACGTTTTCTGACAAAATAATGTTCTCAAATACATTTTGCCCAAAAAATAGGACTCAAACTAGGTTTAAATCAGTTCACTTGTAGATGGTGACCACAAGAGATAGAAGGTGATAAGCTTTCATGGCATATTGTGGATAGTTTCCACAAGTAAGCCTACACCTATCCATATATCCTCTTGATTCAAGTGCAGAAATCCACATGCTTATGGTCCTCTTTTGACCAAATCAATTTACTCAAAATCTTGCCAATATAACCCATGCTTTTGTTCATGTCTTTTGCCCGACAGCATTCTGATTTCTGAATCATGTATACTTCAACTTCTTCACTCTTTTAACTTTCTGGAAGGTCTCAACATAAATGTGTGTTGTGCGAACCACCTTGCAATGCAGAAGAAAATATGGCCATTTTTGGTTTTTCATTAGCAAGCCACAACTGAACTAAGCCAACGTGTAGGGGCCCACTTTCCAAGCGACAAACCCTACGGGCTACCAACAAAAAATTGGTTTTATCCTAATGTAAATAGAATTTTTGGACTCTGTTATGAAAAAGTGAGAAAACAGTAATGGTAAGAAGAACACATGGATTTACGTGAAAATTCAAGATGAGAAAAAACCACGGACAAAGAAATTTACTATATGAAAGATGAGTACGAGTGATGAGCGTTTTGATGACTACATCGAATAATGCAATGAAACACTAATATAATTCATATATAATAAAAACAGGTCATACATTTTGGTTTTACCACAGACCCAATAGAATAATAAAATGGGATTGGGCTCCACTACCACCGCAGACTCCAAAAATTCTTTTAGTCTTGGTTTCACCATATATGTCGCGCTGCAATTTTTTCAAGCCGGGACAAATAGAATTCGAGTCACCGTATTCTAACACTTTTCAAACTCAATAGTCAGACTTGGACAAGTTCAAAATTGGCCGTATCGGCCAATTTACTTATGTCTTACTAAAGCATAGTATAAACCACCTGATAATCAAGTCCGATAGAACTGGTTTACAAGCTTCATGTCCAATGCAATTTTATCCAAGAGTCATTTTGATTAAAGCTTTCACGTGACAAGTCACACTGATCGTTACCGTTGAGGAGGAGTTCTGAATTGACACTACGTAAAAGAGAGAGGTATTGTAATTAAAAAATAATAAAAGAAAAAGATGATAAATGGTTCACCAACAATCAAAAGAAAAATGTAAAACCCAATAATTTTACTTATTAGAAAATAATTATTGTTAAGTAAAAGAAACCATGGAAGAAGCTTTAATCATTATTGCCAAGCAGGAAGTTGAAGGGGCAGCTTTTGCTTTATAAATACAGCATCGACCTCTCTGCATTGTCTCTGCAAAAACTCACTGGTTGGTTAGGATTTTGTGTACACTATAGGCAGCACAGAAATGGCTTACTCTTCCTCCTCCTCTTTGTTTACTTATTTTACGTTGTTGTTTCTTGTTCTGTTTTCCACTCAACTTCTGGGCGCCGCCGCCAAGCACTACCCTGTCCGCCACCGCCATATTGCCTCTCACAACTACAGAGATGCACTAACCAAATCTATTATGTTCTTTGAGGGACAGAGATCGGGGAGACTTCCTCCTAATCAAAGGATTACTTGGAGGAGAAACTCTGGGCTTTCAGATGGCTCTGCTGCTCATGTATTCTTATTCCCTTTTTCTTTTATTTTTATTTTTATTCTTATTTTTTTGCTAAAAAATGATCAGTTTTGGGATTTTTTGCTTTATTTTAACTGGGTTTTGCTTATTTTTAAGTTTAAATGACAATGCAGGTTGATTTGGTGGGTGGGTATTATGATGCAGGGGATAATGTGAAGTTTGGGTTTCCAATGGCATTCACTACCACCATGCTTTCTTGGAGTGTCATTGAGTTTGGTGGTCTTGTGAAAGGAGAGTTGCAGAATGCAAAAGAAGCCATTCGCTGGGCTACAGATTATCTTCTCAAAGCCACTGCTCAACCTGACACCATTTATGTTCAGGCATTTCTCAAAATCCTTACGTTTTTATCCCAAACAAAGCCGTATCGAATCTTATTCAGCAATAGTATGTGAAATTGAGTTGTGTTTTG
This sequence comes from Olea europaea var. sylvestris, assembly GCF_002742605.1. NCBI lineage: Eukaryota > Viridiplantae > Streptophyta > Magnoliopsida > Lamiales > Oleaceae > Olea > Olea europaea. Next base: position 11,721,700 of record NC_036237.1, on the reverse strand, counting down.
GGCAGGTGGGGGATGCAGGGAAGGACCATGCTTGTTGGGAGAGACCTGAGGATATGGACACTCCAAGAAGTGTGTTTAAGATAGACAAAAATACCCCAGGTACTGAGGTTGCAGCTGAAACTGCTGCAGCTCTTGCAGCAGCCTCTTTAGTCTTTAGAAGAAGTGACCCCACTTATTCCAAGCTCCTTGCCACAAGGGCCATCAGGGTATAATTTAAATACCAACAATTTAATTCAACAAGATTGAGTTATTTTATTATATTTTAATGTACTTTTAAGTTTGGTTTGTAGGTGTTTGAGTTTGCTGATAAGTACAGAGGTTCTTATAGCAATGGTCTGAAACCATATGTCTGCCCTTATTATTGTGATTTTTCTGGATATCAGGTGATTCTTTTCATGTGTTATTTTTCTTGCATTTTGCATTAGTAGCCATCCCTAAATTTATGGGGAACACGATAGTTTGCCGTGAATTTGTCACTGATTCTGATCATTCAAGGATGAGCTATTGTGGGGTGCTGCTTGGTTGCACAAGGCCACCAAGAATCGAATGTACCTTAACTACATTCAAGCAAATGGACTGACCCTTGGTGCCGATGAATCTGACAATACATTTGGTTGGGACAACAAGCATGTTGGGGCAAGAATCCTTCTTTCAAAGGTCACATTCATTCTAAATAACTACTTTTTTAGTCATTTTGTACGATCAATTGATGGTTCAAGTTACAATTTTCAGGCATTTCTAGTCCAGAAGGTTCAATCCCTCCATGATTACAAAAGTCATGCAGATAACTACATTTGTTCCCTAATTCCAGGGACCCCTTACTCCTCAGCTCAGTACACCCCAGGTTTGGCCCCCCTACCCCCGTCCATCCCTTTACCCGACTTAGATTCTTTTCTAGTACTGCATGCCAAATACGAGTCCTTAAGAGTTTAGACCGATTCTAATCAAGTGGAGGGAAATGTTATCAGGTGGGCTTTTGTTTAAGATGAATGACAGTAATATGCAGTATGTAACTTCTACCTCTTTCCTGCTGGTCACTTATGCCAAGTACTTAACCTCTGCCCACATGGTGGTTAAATGTGGTGGAGTCACTGTCACACCGAAGAAGCTTAGAACACTTGCCAAAAGACAGGTATACAAAGTTTCATGCTATGATACTTTTGAGAAAATTATTTGTTTAACAACTTATTTTTGTATAATCTTTTAATGTTCTCTGTACAGGTGGACTATTTGCTAGGAGACAATCCCTTGAAAATGTCCTTCATGGTGGGCTACGGTGCAAGGTATCCACTGAGGATCCACCACAGGGGATCATCACTCCCTTCCACAGCCACACATCCAGCAAAAATCCAGTGCTCCGCAGGGTTCAGTGTAATGAAATCTCCGTCCCCCAATCCCAACATCCTGATGGGGGCCATTGTCGGTGGGCCCGATCAACGCGATTGCTTCCCGGATCAACGGTCAGATTACGAGCAATCGGAACCAGCCACTTATATTAATGCACCCCTTGTTGGATCCTTGGCATATCTTGCTCACTCATTTGGCCAACTCTAAGAAATTATGAAATTACAGCCCTTTTCTTTTAGATTTCCTTTTTCAGTTTATTGTTGATTAGTGCTAATTGTGGTTCTTATGTTTTTCCACAACTGTAACGGGTTAATTTGTTGGGTTCGGGTTGGGTCGCGTGACTGTGACTAAAGAATTTTGGAGCCATAAAATATTAATATGTGCACAGTTGTTAAGGTTGCACGGTCTATGATGTATGTATACCTTATTATTAAGGATGTGTTATAGTATTTTATAGAGTAATGGAGGATTGTGACTTTAATATTATGCCCTTGTTTGAATTCCATTCTTTTAGAAAAATTCATTTTTCAACAGTATTTTGATATCATTTCAATCATACATTTTTAAATAAAATAATATTACACGCAAATCTAAATCTTTTTCTTATTTTTTAATTATACATTTCTCATCAATACACTATTCAAAAATTTATTCTTCCCAAAAAAATGGGACTCAAACAAGGGCTATAATGATAGCATGTTTCGAGAATTTAATGGTATTAATGTTTTTGAGTTGTCGACATTTTAGTTGAACAAAGTTTTTTCTCATTTTCAACCATATAATTTTAGATTTAAAACATAGAAACATTTTATTAATTTATTAAAATTTCAAACCTAAAGAATGAAAATCAACGTTATTTTTATTTTTTATTTTACATGGATAGAAAAGAAAAAGAAGAATGATATCTACGAATTAAGTTTCTTGTATAGATGATTTTTACAGATGATGAGATTCGACATTGAATTGACTGGTTAAAGTTATTTTTCAATTTTACTACAAGTAAAAAAAAATTTGACAGAATTCTTACAAAAAATTGCTTGACAATTTTCATTAGTTTTTGACACAATAAACACAGAAAATACACCGTAGACACCTATATCATTTCTGTCGATAATTCCACGTATCCATGGAATTATTCATTATTTTTTGTCTAATATATGATCAAATTGTGCTAGTTGACAAACTGTCAAATTATTTGGTAAAAATTCTTATACGTTTAAGTACGATTGTTGAATAATTTACCGTTGTTTTCGGGTCCCAATGTTGACCGTTGGATATGTGGGATGAAATTTGGCGGGTAATGATTTACATCATATACAGCATGTGATGTGGGGGATTGTGAGTCACGTGGTCTAAAGGCTGCAGACAGTGCAGATTTGAAAATTTGACTGGAAAAATTAAGATAATCTTACATGTGTCACATGCCAATTCGTCTCCACTCTACTACAACAGTAAGAGAAGCTATCTAGGTGTTTTTAAGAAGAGTGATGCTATGCCAACGGTTGATAAAGAAAATTGACAAATCATGAGTTAATAAAATTTATGTCACTCATTTCGATTTTGAAATCAAAACAAATAAATTGTCAAGATCTTGTTAACATCTATTTTGTCAACTAACCTTGTCTATCTACTATGTACGAGTAGATTAATTGTTTAAAGAATCACGTTTGGTGTACAATATTTTTAACAATATTGTTAAAAAAAAAAAAGGTTGAACCTCAATCTTGAGGGCCTTCACTGTCTCGTCCCTAGAGTATCGTAAGGGAGGTAAATCGTGGGATGTGCCACAACAGATCAAGGAACAAGAGCTTGTCTGTATACTGGTGCATACAAAGAGTCTAATTCAATATCTCAGGAATCGGAACTCTCACACTGCGATTGCTAGCAAGGCTGAGATTACATTCCTCCTGTCCTTTGCACCACTGAATTATACCCCGAAGACTAATATTTTTAACAATATTGTTGACAGCATGTCGTGACATATTTTCATTGGAAATTTTAAAAAGCTATTTCTTCTTCTGTCCAACACATTTTTACCACCTACTAACATTGTCAACAATGTTATAGGAAAACATTGTACTTATCATAACTAACATTATCATTGTTGTCAGCAAATAATTGGATGAAAAAAATTATTTTTTAAGCTGTCTAAATAGTGTATTATCACATTAGTGCAAAACTCGGTGTATGCCATGATATACACCAGGCTATTAAATATAAATGATTTTAATCTATGGTAACATTCCTTTTTTCCTCCAATTTATAGGCAAATTTCTTGTTAAAAGTATAATTTCTCTTAATTTCGTAATATATTCTTATTTAATATATCTTTTTGTTAATAAACTCATTATATATATAATGAGTTTTTAATTTTGAAAAGTCTCTTATTTATAAGAATTAAAAGAATAGGAACATCTAAACCAGGTCAAAATAATGACTTGACAGCAATTTGAACTAATCCCACATAAAAATATTTAAATTTCTTCCTATGAGATTGGATAACATCCTTTGAAAATAAATTAATGTGAACATTTTGATTTTTGATAGGTAGAGTTTGCTTAAAAGTTTTGAAAACGTTATTTGGACGAAAATCTAACAGTTCTATTTCATAGATGGAACTTTTGTCCACTTTTGGAATAATCCAATTATGCAATCTTTGGTCAATTTGTTTCATGAAATCGTTTGATTCAAGTGATGCATGATCCATTTCTTCATCATTTTGAAAAGTGTTTAAAACACTATTATCTCTATTACTACTTGATCTTGCAAACCAATTTGACATTAAAGACATAATTAAATAAAGTAAAGATATAATAACTTATCACTATAGATACAATGATACATGATTACTGACTCTTACCAAGTTTACAATGAGACCACCCTAATACACCTACTTCGACAACACAGGCTGACTAACGCTATTCAGTAAACATCTATGTTGAAACCAGTTTTTCCTATGACACAGTAATCATATTAGGAAAAATATAAGTAAAATTTATAATTCCAACATATATTAATTTAGTATTCTTAATCTAATATATTAATTTAGGAATTTCAACTCTAATATATGCATAAGAAATGAAGGAAGAGCAAAGATAACGAACATGAGAATGAAATAGATAGAAATGTTTAATTATCATGATACACACGACCTAGAAATAGCCTTAATATTTAGATGGTCTTCTTGACAGTATCTTTTTTTCTTTTTTCTTTTTTTTTTTCCCCATCACATCAACTAGACATGGTTCAAAACATGTAGCATCATAAAAGAATCTTTGTGGACATTGTCTATTTTCTCTTATGTGATTATTGCAATCCACATTAAATTAAAAATGCTCTAAAGATGGAGATAGCGAGCTCATTATGTAATTAAGTGTCCAAATGTGTCGACCTGATAAGAAGGATCGACTGGATCACAAGGTGACAAAACACAAACCACCTCAAAATCAACTTCGGTGGTTTGATGTGCTCCAATTTACCCTTCTAGTGTGAGGATGGTTCTATTTTCTCTTTATATTGAGGTCAAAGTAAAACTTATACAAGGGATGTTGGATTCCTTGATAATTACTATTATATCGAGTCATGTGATCTTGTACTATTGAGATAAATACGAAAGCAGGAAGCAAGTAACGTACATTTACCGTTGTAAAAAAATTCATCGTAACAAAGAAAATGATGATTATAAGTTCTACATTATTTATCTCTTTTTTCTCTACACAAAAGATGCTCACATTTATCCTCGTTTTATCAACAGTCAGACGTGAATAATATAATTAAACTCGACTAGATCTCATCAAATTGCTCGAATCTCATGGGTGAATCAAAAGTTAGAGATACAATAACTTGACTAAAAGCCTCACACTACCCAGTCTAAAGCATTTTGAAAGAGAATTTATAGTGATTTAGGCTCTTCAGGCCGAAAGCTCGCTTGAACTTCTTCAAGTTAATTTTTCAAAGCTTACCCTCCGGTCTACAAACTATTTAATCAGTCCTTTTTGAAAGATTTTCTTTTTTGCATAATTAAGTGATAACAATTTTGATTTTCACTATATATAATTAGGATAAAACCATATGTACCGAAGGGGAGGTTACTGAAGCGTGTCCCCTCCCCTCCCCTCCCCCCCCCCCCCCCCCCCCCCCCCCCCCCCGGTTCATATATTTTCAATTGCCCAATCCCATTATAACACATAAACTGCCACATCACCTATGATTTATCATCACGACGATAAATAACATTATTCAAACAAAAAAAAAAGGGAATTAAAATTGAATTCTGGAGAATAAACTCTCTTTCATGGCGCACACATTTCTTTTGAGGTGGGAGAATCTTATCGTGTTACATTGAATCTAATTTTGACTTTTATAATGTTATCATTCCCTTCAACTCCAATACAACCTGTGGCTGGTTATATAGTTCTTGGATCTCCTATGAGCTGCCACCATGTAAAGCATACACCGAACAGTCTTCCAACAGACAAAATCACCACAAAAAAAAAAAAAAAAAAAAAAAAAAAAAATTAAAAAAGTCGACTAAATCTTGGACAACTTCAACATATTTATTACATTGGAGAGGTTTAACATGTCTAAGTACCTTCAATAACACACTTCACGATCAATAACACACTTCACGATCTATATACAAGAAACGAGTCGACTAAATCTTGGACAACTTCAACATATTTATTACATTGGAGAGGTTTAACATGTCTAAGTACCTTCAATAACACACTTCACGATCAATAACACACTTCATGATCTATATACAAGAAATGAGTCGACTAAATCTTGGACAACTTCAACATATTTATTACATTGGAGAGGTTTAACATGTCTAAGTACCTTCAAGTTTCCTTAAATCCCTACAACAGAAACATCACTCTTCTACATATAATTTGATCATTTCTTTAGGATCAGCTGATCGAGATGCCTCCTCTGCACCCTTTCTACTTTGGACCATCAACCGCCAAAGGAACAGATTTTACCTGAAACACGCAATGGCCAATTCATTATAGAAACTGCGTATACCCGAGCAGACTGAAAATAAATTACTTTGTGATGTTCAAAAAATATTTATTATTCATGCAATCTATTACATCAGAATGTATATTGGCAAAAATAGATTTTGCCTTTTCAATGCTAAAACTACTCGCAACATGATAGGTAATCTTACCAATTCACGAAACTTGAGAATGTAGAACATCTCAAGATAACGTCGAGTTTCACGGCGCTCGAGTTTTGATACATATTTCCAGAAGCCATAGACTCCCGCCAACGTCATCAGCCTCTCGGAGTAAATTTTCCACGTATACCTTCACCAAAATGGTTGACAACCATGTATTAAAGCTCAACAATGCAAAACAGTTTCTATAAATGCGCCAACTTTAAAAACTGCAACCTACTATTCACATGTTTCTCTAAGCTTTAACAAAATGTTAAGGAGGTAAAAATAAATAGCGATCTGTCTGTTCAACTTCTTGTCTCCTTGATAGGTTTTGTGTTTCTGAATAAAGCCCCTGTATATATTCAAAGTAAGTTCACCTGTCTTGATTTTCAAATTTTAAGATTGCATTTATTGACATCCATTCACTCTATGATTCAAAAAGAAAATGCTGGGCTTAAGTTTTTGAAAAATTACCAAGTTACTTTAAGCAACTTCTTTAACATACTTAGCGATGCCCAAAGGAGGCATTTTTTTTTATTTTTTTTAAAAAGAAAATATGGTTTACACAGTTCATATTGTTAAAAAATAATAATTCCCTTTTAAGGGGTTTTTAGCTTACCCAAGTATCTCTTTGTTTCAAAATATTTGGAAATATTCCTTTTTCTTTGATTTAAGTAAGAAAATTACTTACTTTGAAAGTAACTCTAACGTCAATACAATTAAAGGTTTATTTTCAACTTTGACCAAGAAAATAAATTATTAATTTTAAAACTAACTTATTTACTTATGACATTATTTTTAAAGCCTAATTATGTAGACAAGCTCTCAATCATCCAGCTGCAGAAAATCCAGTTATAAATCAACTTCAAGAGATGGTGTTCTTCACAAAGTACATTACCTCTCCTGAATTCTTCGAAGAGATCCTTCAGAAATCTTAACCCAATAGCTTGGATCTTCATTGCATTTTTGAAAGAAATTTGCCATTAGTTCAGCAGCCTTATCAGGATGATATGGGTCAATGTGAAAACCGGAAATGCCATCTTCAATTATTTCCAAAGGACCACCATGGGAAGTTGCAAATGTTGGAAGGCCACAGGCCATGGCCTCAACCACCGTAAGTCCAAAAGCTTCATAAAAGGCAGGCTGAATGGAAAATAAATAATTTTTGTTTGGTAAAACAATTTATTCATTGAACACAAATTTAGATGCAATTGTCATCGGCAAATTAAGAAATCAACATAGATATCATGCCTAATTGAATAAATAAGTGCGTCCTCCCCAACCATAATTGCTTAAATTTTTAGATGATGTGTTTCAATATGGCATCATTATAGTAAAGCTCTCGTGCTCAAATCCCTTCATCACCCATTTATAAAAATTGTGCACGTGTCAGCTGTGGTGAAAAATGTAAATTTAACCTACACATGAAGGGGGAGATTTGAAGATAGAGAGCATGTTTGGAAGTGTTTACAAATGGTTTAAATTATAAATAGAAAGAAATGAGTGGTGAATAAGTTCTCTCCTCTTAACAAATAAACAACTTGAATAATTTGTCTCTCCTCTAAAAACTATTCCTTATCGATGAGAAGATGTGAATTTAGATGCAATTTTCTCCAGCAAATAAAGAAATCGATGCGAAAATCATACCTGAACAAAAATCCCTCTCTTGTCGGCTATGTAGCGATACAGTTCACCATTACGCGCTCGATTTGTTTGGGCTGCTATCCATCTTATCTGGTCCCCTAGATTGTATTGCTTAATTAAAGAATGCATCTTCTCAATTTCTGCAATTTCTTCTCTATCATTTGAATTTTTTACATCAATGGAACCTGCCACCACAGCCAAGTTCGCCAATTCTCTGAGCTTGGGATTTTTAGCATAAGACTCCACCAATCCCGTAATGTTTTTAACCCGGTCGAGCCTTGCCATGGAGAAAATTATGGGTTTCGAGTGATCTTTCAATATACCGCTGCATCAAGCAGAGTACAGTTGAAGGGTAAAGTGAGAAAGCTATCTACAAATAATATCCTCCATTATGCTACTTGCTTTCATGGAGAGGAAATGTATATCAGACATTGCAACAAGCAGGGTACTGTTGAAGGTAAAGTAAAAAGGCTATCAACATATAACATCCTCCATTACGTTGCTTTCACAGAGCAGAAATGTACATCCGATAAATTCAAATATTTAAACTATTTAGCATAATTACAATAATGTCTGTGGGGTCAGAGCACAGATTTTAAGACTCCAGTCTTGAAACAATAACCACATAGTATGTCTTGTATGTCTCTACACATATACAGTTGATAGGAGTACCAATTTCGAGATTGAAATCTAGTGCAGCACATTAAACATAAAATCACAGGGCATGTCATAAAATTAGGCAAGTTTAGTAACTGAAAATTATACTACAAATCAATAAAAAACACTACTTATATCAAACTTTGATTGCATGGAAAATTCTTGCTCATCACCAATGCAAGGAGGATGACAATCACAGAAAAGTTTCATGATAGTTTATCAAATCACTCACATATATATCTTCCATTCTTCCAATCAATTTTTTGTAATATGAAGAAAATGCCTAATCAACCGGGCACTTACATGTGCTCATCATTCTGCTCGGAATCATATAGCAACTTTTCAATTGTACTGTGAAGAGAAGTAAGTCTTTTCTCCTTGTCAGAATATGGAAAATAAATGCAGTCATCTGCTCCCGGAGAAACTATATTAAACTTGGGATCAAAAACATCGATGCCATGAACAACACGGTATAGGCCTGGCAGAGTGAAAGCCGTATGACTTTCATACTGACCAACAGTATTCTTCCTGAAAATAAATCATCAAAAAGAACCAATGAGACATTGAATTACCATTACTAAACACATCTGCATTAACAGAGCAAAAATAACATGAAAATAAAGTTGATCAAGAACATTTCATTTTTTCCAAAGTGTAGTTTAAGTACTATGTACAATCGTGTTACAAGACCTTGCAATAGGAGGTCATATATACAATTATACATTATGGATTAAACCTTATCCCTTAAACCAAGGTCAGTAGTAAACAAATAAATCATGAACACACAAAGCAAAAGCATTATAGTGGTTCACCTGCCATGTGAGAGCCATGATAACAGGCTACTGCAAATTTCTCACCCTAATGAAGATTGAAGAATGTTCTTACAAGAGTTTTCACGTCTTTGTCTTGTCTATTCAAGAAAATTCCCCAACACCCTACCCCCCCTCCAAAAAAAAAAACATGAAGAAGAAAATTCCTTACTGGGGAGAGAGATATGAATGCACGATATAGCCATGTAATGGTGTACAGTTCCATTAGGCTCCACCCACCTACACTAGAAAACATTGGATTTCGTTTCATCTCTAAGAATTCTTGGAGTGGTATCTCTAAAATATGACCAGAGAGCAATCTCTGGAGTGCAGAATTGGAACGCATTGCACAATAGTACTTGTGCAGTCTATTCAGAGAAGGAACGTTGGATCAGGACCCAATTAAATTTGTGATATTTCGCAATATAAAAAATTAGTACTATATAGAAAACCAAGTGAAGAAGCGAAGGAGCACCAACTTGCTCTGTTCAAAAATGGAAAATAATAGCTCTAGAAGAACTGAAAGAAGAGATACAGTTAGTTTTCAATCAACTCTAATTTAGTTTTGTCTCATTTAAATTATTTTGGAATGAAGATAAGGAAAAGAACGATCATAATAGTCTCAATTTCTACTTTATCATAGCAAGAAAAAAAGTCATCAGATATGGTTGTTATTATATCAATGGATAATGCAGAAGGTAGACTTACGTTCCTGCAATTTCCTGGTATGTACTTGTGATTATGAAGTCTGAATTATTCATGGCTAGTAGATCAGCAGTGAATTGACATGAAAAATGGTATTTGTCCTCAAATTTTTTCCAATATATGTCAGAATCTGGGTACTTTGTTTTCTCCAAGGCGTGTGCAATGGTGCACTGAATCAGGAAAGGAAAAAGTAATTATCAGGAAATTATTTCATGCAATCAATTATGGCAGAAAAAAACTTCAATATTCACCTGTGTGACCCCCATCTTATAAGCTAAAAGGGATGCAACAAGATTCCCGTCACTGTAATTGCCTATAATTAGGTCCGGGGCACCATGCAGCTCTGCTGAAATTTCATTTGCAGAATCCTGATGATCAAACAGGATAATAAAGATGATATGTTGAAAAAATGAAGTCAGGACAAGATCCAAATAACACAAATCATTAAGTTACATTAGTGAGGAAAATATATGTGTAGTTGTTCCAGCCAGGGTGTGGACAGAAGGCATCGATTTCATACCAGAACTGTGTTAAAAGCAGGAAAAATCGAGCAATCCTTGTTCAAAATTATAAATGTAAACAATTTAAACTCCTCTCTTTAACACATTCAGCTTTTAGAAAAGGTGGATCTACGTGTTACTAGAGTGTGCAAAGGTCCATCATCACCGCCACTGATTTATGAAAATTTGACATATCGGGCCTTTGAAAAAAGAACTAGTCCTGACCATTTTTGCTGCAAATGTTATCCTTTATCTCAAGCAGGATCTAAAGGTGCAGCGCAAATATGTAGCTAATTCATAACTTAGGACTACAAAAAAACTAATATGGAAAAATTAAAACACAAGCTGACAAACTTTACAAATATGAATTCTAAAAACTGACGAAGTTAGTTCGGTCTTACCTCTGCAAATTTTTCCAAGTAAGGCCATACATCAAACCTTGAAATCCATTTACGGAGAATTCCAAGCTCAGTTCTAAAAGGAATGCGCAGAATATGTGTGTATTTACACCCGCCAACTCTTTCCAACCTCTGGTTGCATGTGGTGCCTTTTGCATCAGGGATTAATCGAGTAACCTTGCAGAATCACAGAAAAACATGTTTACAGTAACAGGAAAAAAGGCTACATTACCAAACAAAATATCCTATTTTTATCCTATTTATGAGTATTAACAAAAATCAAATATAAAGTTTCTCAAGTATACAATAAGAATTCTAGGAGTAATGTCCAGTCCTTGCTGCTTGATTCTCATGGTCATCTCATTCTCCAAGGCACGCACTTGATCTAGAATGTATACAATCTGCATAAAAGCAAAAGGAGAAATCTTGTTAGTTCTTTATGCTACATTACTGGTTAGAGAAACACCAATTTTTTCATGACATTTCACATTCAAATTTACAAACCAAACAAACAATGAAAGATACATTTCAAATGTTTTTGAAGAGGTGTTCCATCTTTCATCACTGATTTCTGTAGAAAACTGATTGATCAATTCGGGATTATTTTAGAATGATTGATGTGCCTTATTTAATTATTTCCATAGTTAGATAGAATTATTGGCTCTCCTAATTTAGGAGATTATGTTTCCATATTTACATGTATTTGGTTGTTACGGGATATAAATAAGGCAAGGCCTAATTATAGGGATTAATTATATAGATTCCTAGTTTATATAATTACCTAATATAGAATCCTAATAAATTTGGTGCCGGGGTTTCTCTTGTTGTTGGCAATTGGTGATTAGTGTGGTGATTTGGGCTTCTGTGGATTTGAAGGGTCGTGATTTCAGGTAGTGGTTTCTTTTGGGCCTATTGATTTGGCCCGTTATTTGTTGGTTTCTTTTAATTTGTTATTTGGATCTTGTGTTTTTTTCTATGGATGACAAGGAAAAGAATTTAGTTGTGATTGATGTCATTCCAGTAATGTCTAAAATTACAGAGCATAAGTTGGTTGGTCCAAATTACTTAGATTGATGCAAGGCAGTTCGAATTTTTTTACGGAGTATCTCTATGGACAATCGTCTTATTAAAGATCCACAAAAGGATAATAATAGCCAGACATGGCTACGAGATGATGCCAGATTATTCTTACAAATCCGTGATTCCATTGACACTGAGATAATCGGTCTGATTAATCATTGTGAGTATGCTAAGGAATTAATGAAATATTTAGAATTTATGTACTCTAGAAAGGGAATGTCACGTATTGATGAAATTTGTAAGGGCTTTTACCGTGCTGAACAACAGTCACTCAAGGCTTATTTTATGAATTTCAAAAAAATCTATGAAGAATTGAATGTCTTGTTACCTTTTAGTCCGGATGTGAAAGTTCACCAAGCTTAGCCGGAGCAAATGGTTGTGATGAGTTTTCTAGCTGGCCTTAGTCCTCAGTTTGAAACCGCTAAATCCCAAATTCTTTCCAATGTTGAGATTTCATCTTTGCAAGAAACTTTTACTAGAGCACTTCACACATATATTAGTACTTCTGTTGCTTCATCTGTTCAGCCTTCTAGTGCTCTTATTAGTCGCAGTGGTAAAGGTAATACAAGAGGCGGGGATACAGGTAGTCGAGTCAATCAAAGTCCGAATGAAGGGAGAGTTGTATGCTACTACTATCATGAGCCGGGTCATACCAAATACTCGTGTCGAAAATTGTACAATAAGTCTCACTCTGCTCATATCGCAGCTACTACTGCTATACCCATCTCATCTTATGGGCAGACCATTATAGTTTCTATAGATGAATTTGCCAAATTCACTCAGTACCAAGAAGCATTGAATAATTCATCTCACCGTATCTCTGCTCTTGCTGAGACAGATAAACCTAATACATGTCTTCTCTCATCTTCCTCAAAATTGGTCATTGATTATGTTGCCACAAATCATATAGCAGGTCATCCTAATCTCTTCTCCACTTTTCAGTCGCATCTATGTCCTTCCAATGTTACTTTAGCTGATGGTTCTACATCTTTTGTTCTCAGTTCTGGCACTATTAATCCAACTTCGTTAATTTCATCCTCTGTATTAAGTCTACTACAATTTTCTTTCAATTTAATGTCTGTGAGCAAATTTACTCGAACCTTAAACTGTTGTCTCTCATTTTTTTCCTGATTACTGTCGTTTTCAGGATCATATGACGAAGAAAATTATTTGTAAACGACATGAACCAGACGGTCTCTGTCTCTATACTCTGGATACCTAGGTGCCCAAGTCCATTGTATCAAAACTCCTTTTGAAGCACATTGTCGATTGGAACATCCATCTTTATTGTTATTGATGAAATTATGCCCTCAGTTTCAGAATGCATCGTCTTTAAATTGTGCGTCATGTCGATTTGCGAAACATCGTCTGTCCTCAATTCCTCGAATTAATAAAAGAGCTAGTTTTCCTTTTGAGCTAGTTTATTCAGATGTTTGGAGTCCTTGTCTTGTTGTGTCCAAAACTGAATTTCGGTATTTTGTTACCTTTGTTGATATTTTTTCGTGTGACTTGACTTTATTTAATGAAGAATCGTTCCAAATTATTTTCTCATTTTAGTACCTTTTGTGCTTAAATTAAAACACATCTTAATGTTTCGGTACCTACATTGAGAAGTGATAATGCCAAAGAATATTTTTTCGATTCTTTCCAGTCTTACATGCTACAAAATGGTATTCCTCATCAATTTTCGTGTGTTGACACACCCTCACAAAATGGTGTGACTGAAAGAAAAAATAGAAATCTCCTTGCAACAGCCAAGGCAATCCTCTTCCAAATGCATATTCCTAAACAATTTTGGGCTAATGCACTCTCCACAGCCTATTTCTTGATTAATCGCATGCCTTCATTTGTTCTTCTTGGCGAGACTCCTTACCTTTTCCCTACTAAACCTTTGTTTTCCATTGAATCTAGAATATCTGATAGTACTTGCTGTGCTCGTGATGTTCATCCTCATGTAACTAAATTGGATCCCAAATCATTAAAAAGTGTGTTTCTGGGTCAACAAAAAGGGTACCGATACTACTGTCCGAGTCTTAACAAGTATCTTGTGTCAGTTGATGTCACATTTCTAGAATATATTCCTTTCTTTCCTACTTATATTTCTTCCAGTAAGGGGGAGGATGATGATTTGCTGATTTATCATGTCACCAGTCAAATAATGTTGCTTCTACACCTGTTACTCCCACACCACCATCACCTATTCACCAGGTGAATTCCATACGACGAAACCCTCCTGATGCATGTTCGGCACCAAACTCATCTTCGGCATTGGATCCAGTGTCTAGTGATCTTGATCTACCTATCGCTCTTCGTAAAAGTAAACAGCAGTGCACTTATCTTATTTCATCATTTGTTTTTTATAATCACTTGTCCTCTTCTTCTTGTTCTTTTGTTGCCTTTATAGACTCTGTGATTCTTAAAACTGTTCATGAAGCCTTATCTCATACTAGTTAGCGTGATGCTATGATAGAGGAGATATGTTGTAGATGCCAATGGTACTTGGGATGTAAGTGGATGTTTGCAGTTAAATTCAATCCTAATAAATCAGTAGCTAGGCTTAAAGCTCGTCTTGTGGCTAAAGGCAATGCTCAGACTTATGGTGTGGATTATTCTAACACGTTCTCTCCTGTAGCTAAATTAACATCTGTTCGCTTATTTATTTCTACGGCAGCTACTTATAATTGGCATTTACATCAATTAGACATCAGAAATGCTTTCTTACATGGTGATCTTCAGGAGGAAGTTTATATGGAACCAACACCTGAATTTGTTGCTCAAGGAAAGTATGGGACAGTGTCATCTTCGAAAGTCTTTATATGATTTGAAACAGAATCCAAGTGCTTGGTTTGGAAAATTTAGTTAGGTAGTAGAAAAGTTTGAAATGCAAAAGAGCAAGTCTGACCACTCAGTCTTCTACAAACAGTCCGAATACGACATTATTTTCTTGTTGTGTATGTTGATGATATTGTTATTACTGGCAGTAATAAGTCCTTTCTTCACGCCCAATTTATCACAAAAGATTTAGGAGTGTTGAAGTATTTCTTGAGAGTTAAGGTGACAAGAAGAAAGGCTTCTTATCTCAGAGAAAATATGTGACTGACTTATTAACTAAGACAAGAAAGTTGGGACCTCAGCCAAGCAATGTTCCAATGCTTCCTAATTTGCAATTTACTAAAAATGGTAACTTATTTGGAGATTCTAATTGACATGAAAAATGGTATTTGTCCTCAAATTTTTTCCAATATATGTCAGAATCTGGGTACTTTGTTTTCTCCAAGGCGTGTGCAATGGTGCACTGAATCAGGAAAGGAAAAAGTAATTATCAGGAAATTATTTCATGCAATCAATTATGGCAGAAAAAAACTTCAATATTCACCTGTGTGACCCCCATCTTATAAGCTAAAAGGGATGCAACAAGATTCCCGTCACTGTAATTGCCTATAATTAGGTCCGGGGCACCATGCAGCTCTGCTGAAATTTCATTTGCAGAATCCTGATGATCAAACAGGATAATAAAGATGATATGTTGAAAAAATGAAGTCAGGACAAGATCCAAATAACACAAATCATTAAGTTACATTAGTGAGGAAAATATATGTGTAGTTGTTCCAGCCAGGGTGTGGACAGAAGGCATCGATTTCATACCAGAACTGTGTTAAAAGCAGGAAAAATCGAGCAATCCTTGTTCAAAATTATAAATGTAAACAATTTAAACTCCTCTCTTTAACACATTCAGCTTTTAGAAAAGGTGGATCTACGTGTTACTAGAGTGTGCAAAGGTCCATCATCACCGCCACTGATTTATGAAAATTTGACATATCGGGCCTTTGAAAAAAGAACTAGTCCTGACCATTTTTGCTGCAAATGTTATCCTTTATCTCAAGCAGGATCTAAAGGTGCAGCGCAAATATGTAGCTAATTCATAACTTAGGACTACAAAAAAACTAATATGGAAAAATTAAAACACAAGCTGACAAACTTTACAAATATGAATTCTAAAAACTGACGAAGTTAGTTCGGTCTTACCTCTGCAAATTTTTCCAAGTAAGGCCATACATCAAACCTTGAAATCCATTTACGGAGAATTCCAAGCTCAGTTCTAAAAGGAATGCGCAGAATATGTGTGTATTTACACCCGCCAACTCTTTCCAACCTCTGGTTGCATGTGGTGCCTTTTGCATCAGGGATTAATCGAGTAACCTTGCAGAATCACAGAAAAACATGTTTACAGTAACAGGAAAAAAGGCTACATTACCAAACAAAATATCCTATTTTTATCCTATTTATGAGTATTAACAAAAATCAAATATAAAGTTTCTCAAGTATACAATAAGAATTCTAGGAGTAATGTCCAGTCCTTGCTGCTTGATTCTCATGGTCATCTCATTCTCCAAGGCACGCACTTGATCTAGAATGTATACAATCTGCATAAAAGCAAAAGGAGAAATCTTGTTAGTTCTTTATGCTACATTACTGGTTAGAGAAACACCAATTTTTTCATGACATTTCACATTCAAATTTACAAACCAAACAAACAATGAAAGATACATTTCAAATGTTTTTGAAGAGGTGTTCCATCTTTCATCACTGATTTCTGTAGAAAACTGATTGATCAATTCGGGATTATTTTAGAATGATTGATGTGCCTTATTTAATTATTTCCATAGTTAGATAGAATTATTGGCTCTCCTAATTTAGGAGATTATGTTTCCATATTTACATGTATTTGGTTGTTACGGGATATAAATAAGGCAAGGCCTAATTATAGGGATTAATTATATAGATTCCTAGTTTATATAATTACCTAATATAGAATCCTAATAAATTTGGTGCGGGGGTTTCTCTTGTTGTTGGCAATTGGTGATTAGTGTGGTGATTTGGGCTTCTGTGGATTTGAAGGGTCGTGATTTCAGGTAGTGGTTTCTTTTGGGCCTATTGATTTGGCCCGTTATTTGTTGGTTTCTTTTAATTTGTTATTTGGATCTTGTGTTTTTTTCTATGGATGACAAGGAAAAGAATTTAGTTGGGATTGATGTCATTCCAGTAATGTCTAAAATTACAGAGCATAAGTTGGTTGGTCCAAATTACTTAGATTGATGCAAGGCAGTTCGGATTTTTTTACGGAGTATCTCTATGGACAATCGTCTTATTAAAGATCCACAAAAGGATAATAATAGCCAGACATGGCTACGAGATGATGCCAGATTATTCTTACAAATCCGTGATTCCATTGACACTGAGATAATCGGTCTGATTAATCATTGTGAGTATGCTAAGGAATTAATGAAATATTTAGAATTTATGTACTCTAGAAAGGGAATGTCACGTATTGATGAAATTTGTAAGGGCTTTTACCGTGCTGAACAACAGTCACTCAAGGCTTATTTTATGAATTTCAAAAAAATCTATGAAGAATTGAATGTCTTGTTACCTTTTAGTCCGGATGTGAAAGTTCACCAAGCTTAGCCGGAGCAAATGGTTGTGATGAGTTTTCTAGCTGGCCTTAGTCCTCAGTTTGAAACCGCTAAATCCCAAATTCTTTCCAATGTTGAGATTTCATCTTTGCAAGAAACTTTTACTAGAGCACTTCGCACATATATTAGTACTTCTGTTGCTTCATCTGTTCAGCCTTCTAGTGCTCTTATTAGTCGCAGTGGTAAAGGTAATACAAGAGGCGGGGATACAGGTAGTCGAGTCAATCAAAGTCCGAATGAAGGGAGAGTTGTATGCTACTACTATCATGAGCCGGGTCATACCAAATACTCGTGTCGAAAATTGTACAATAAGTCTCACTCTGCTCATATCGCAGCTACTACTGCTATACCCATCTCATCTTATGGGCAGACCATTATAGTTTCTATAGATGAATTTGCCAAATTCACTCAGTACCAAGAAGCATTGAATAATTCATCTCACCGTATCTCTGCTCTTGCTGAGACAGATAAACCTAATACATGTCTTCTCTCATCTTCCTCAAAATTGGTCATTGATTATGTTGCCACAAATCATATAGCAGGTCATCCTAATCTCTTCTCCACTTTTCAGTCGCATCTATGTCCTTCCAATGTTACTTTAGCTGATGGTTCTACATCTTTTGTTCTCAGTTCTGGCACTATTAATCCAACTTCGTTAATTTCATCCTCTGTATTAAGTCTACTACAATTTTCTTTCAATTTAATGTCTGTGAGCAAATTTACTCGAACCTTAAACTGTTGTCTCTCATTTTTTTCCTGATTACTGTCGTTTTCAGGATCATATGACGAAGAAAATTATTTGTAAACGACATGAACCAGACGGTCTCTGTCTCTATACTCTGGATACCTAGGTGCCCAAGTCCATTGTATCAAAACTCCTTTTGAAGCACATTGTCGATTGGAACATCCATCTTTATTGTTATTGATGAAATTATGCCCTCAGTTTCAGAATGCATCGTCTTTAAATTGTGCGTCATGTCGATTTGCGAAACATCGTCTGTCCTCAATTCCTCGAATTAATGGACATGAACCAGACGGTCTCTGTCTCTATACTCTGGATACCTAGGTGCCCAAGTCCATTGTATCAAAACTCCTTTTGAAGCACATTGTCGATTGGAACATCCATCTTTATTGTTATTGATGAAATTATGCCCTCAGTTTCAGAATGCATCGTCTTTAAATTGTGCGTCATGTCGATTTGCGAAACATCGTCTGTCCTCAATTCCTCGAATTAATAAAAGAGCTAGTTTTCCTTTTGAGCTAGTTTATTCAGATGTTTGGAGTCCTTGTCTTGTTGTGTCCAAAACTGAATTTCGGTATTTTGTTACCTTTGTTGATATTTTTTCGTGTGACTTGACTTTATTTAATGAAGAATCGTTCCAAATTATTTTCTCATTTTAGTACCTTTTGTGCTTAAATTAAAACACATCTTAATGTTTCGGTACCTACATTGAGAAGTGATAATGCCAAAGAATATTTTTTCGATTCTTTCCAGTCTTACATGCTACAAAATGGTATTCCTCATCAATTTTCGTGTGTTGACACACCCTCACAAAATGGTGTGACTGAAAGAAAAAATAGAAATCTCCTTGCAACAGCCAAGGCAATCCTCTTCCAAATGCATATTCCTAAACAATTTTGGGCTAATGCACTCTCCACAGCCTATTTCTTGATTAATCGCATGCCTTCATTTGTTCTTCTTGGCGAGACTCCTTACCTTTTCCCTACTAAACCTTTGTTTTCCATTGAATCTAGAATATCTGATAGTACTTGCTGTGCTCGTGATGTTCATCCTCATGTAACTAAATTGGATCCCAAATCATTAAAAAGTGTGTTTCTGGGTCAACAAAAAGGGTACCGATACTACTGTCCGAGTCTTAACAAGTATCTTGTGTCAGTTGATGTCACATTTCTAGAATATATTCCTTTCTTTCCTACTTATATTTCTTCCAGTAAGGGGGAGGATGATGATTTGCTGATTTATCATGTCACCAGTCAAATAATGTTGCTTCTACACCTGTTACTCCCACACCACCATCACCTATTCACCAGGTGAATTCCATACGACGAAACCCTCCTGATGCATGTTCGGCACCAAACTCATCTTCGGCATTGGATCCAGTGTCTAGTGATCTTGATCTACCTATCGCTCTTCGTAAAAGTAAACAGCAGTGCACTTATCTTATTTCATCATTTGTTTTTTATAATCACTTGTCCTCTTCTTCTTGTTCTTTTGTTGCCTTTATAGACTCTGTGATTCTTAAAACTGTTCATGAAGCCTTATCTCATACTAGTTAGCGTGATGCTATGATAGAGGAGATATGTTGTAGATGCCAATGGTACTTGGGATGTAAGTGGATGTTTGCAGTTAAATTCAATCCTAATAAATCAGTAGCTAGGCTTAAAGCTCGTCTTGTGGCTAAAGGCAATGCTCAGACTTATGGTGTGGATTATTCTAACACGTTCTCTCCTGTAGCTAAATTAACATCTGTTCGCTTATTTATTTCTACGGCAGCTACTTATAATTGGCATTTACATCAATTAGACATCAGAAATGCTTTCTTACATGGTGATCTTCAGGAGGAAGTTTATATGGAACCAACACCTGAATTTGTTGCTCAAGGAAAGTATGGGACAGTGTCATTTTCGAAAGTCTTTATATGATTTGAAACAGAATCCAAGTGCTTGGTTTGGAAAATTTAGTTAGGTAGTAGAAAAGTTTGAAATGCAAAAGAGCAAGTCTGACCACTCAGTCTTCTACAAACAGTCCGAATACGACATTATTTTCTTGTTGTGTATGTTGATGATATTGTTATTACTGGCAGTAATAAGTCCTTTCTTCACGCCCAATTTATCACAAAAGATTTAGGAGTGTTGAAGTATTTCTTGAGAGTTAAGGTGACAAGAAGAAAGGCTTCTTATCTCAGAGAAAATATGTGACTGACTTATTAACTAAGACAAGAAAGTTGGGACCTCAGCCAAGCAATGTTCCAATGCTTCCTAATTTGTAATTTACTAAAAATGGTAACTTATTTGGAGATTCTGAGAAGTACAAAGACTGATTGGGAAATTGAACTATCTTACAGTAACTCGTCCCGATATTGCGTATCTTGTTAGTGTTGTAAGTCAATTCATATGTTCCCCAACAATTCACCATTGGACAGCAACCTGTGTTATTTAAAGGTAGCTCCTGGACATGGGATACTGTACAAAAATCAAGGACATACATCCAATGCTTTTCAGATGTAGATTGGGCAGGTTCCAAGATTGATCGAAGATCTAGTAATGGCTACTGTGTTTTTGTTGGGGAAAAAAAGCAAAATGTTGTTTCCCGATATAGTGCAGAATCAAAATATAGAGCTATGACACAGTCTGTGTGTGAGATAATGTGAATATATCAGCTCTTAACCGAAATTGATCTTAAGGCTTCAATACCAACAAAGCTGTGATGTGACAATCAAACTGCTCTTCATATTTCTAATCCTGTATTTCATGAACGAATTAAGTATATTGAGATTGATTGTCATTTTGCTCGTCAGAAGGTGCAACAGAATTTAATCTCTACGGGGTATGTGAAGACTGGAGAACTAGGAGATATTCTAACAAGAGCCCTGCTCCCTGTCCCGGGTTGGGGACAGGGTTAGGGACAGGGGCGCCATGTGGTGCCCCTGTCTTTCTCCCTGTCCCCAACCCAGGACAGGGAGAATTATTCTTCTAACAAAGGCTCTAAATGAAATTCGGGTTGATTATATTTGTAACAAGTTGGCATGATTAATTTCTATGCTCCAACTTGAGGGAGAGTGTTACGAGATGTAAATAAAGCAATGCCTAATTATAGGGATTAATTATATAGATTCCTAGTTTATATAATTACCTAATATAGAATCCTAATTTTGTGTGTGTGTGTGTGTATGTATCGTTCCTATGAATAAGAACAAGGAAAATTATCTTTCTTTCTTAAATTCTTACGGTTGTATATAAATATATGAACATAGAGATGAATAAATAACACAATTCACTCAAAATATTGTGTGGTTCTTTAATTTGTACATAGTACAGAGCTAGGCGTCAACTATCCTAGCAGTCCATAATGGAGAATAATAAGGAATCTACCACGGAGGTATTCCAAAACGAGGTAGAGGCCTTCTCCTTTATGGGCTCCAATAACACCGAAAAATCTTCCTTTCAACTCATTGTCAAAAAATTGAATGGAAGAAACTTTCGAGAATGGGCCCAATCTATCAAATTAATAATTGAAGGCAAAGGAAAATTGGGTTGTCTCACCAGCAACACCAAGAAACCAAAATGGAAATTGGAGCATTGATAAGAGCCTGGCTCGTCAATTCCATGATGCCTCCATAAGTAAAACTTACCTATTCTTACCTATGGCTGAGGAAGTCTGGGAGGCAGTAAAAGAACCGTACTCGGATGGAGAAAACGCCTCACAAATTTTTGAGATTAAGACTCGATTGTGGCAGACTAAACAAAGGGAAAGAGAAGTAACAGATTACTACCTGGAGATGACAAACCTGTGGCAAGAACTTGACCGTAGCCCTCGAGCGGGGTTCTTGACCTTAGCCCTCGAGCGGGGATGCCTCGACGACAGTGTGCGATACAAAAAAGGGTTGAGAAAAAGCAGGTTTTCGAGTTCCTTTCCGATCTCAATCGCGAGGTCGATGATGTTAGATGAAGCATTTTGGGCCCACGATCACTACCGACTACACGCAATGTGTTTGCAGAGGTTAGACGAGAAGAAAATCACCGAAAAATCATGTTGAAGACCACAACGATGAGATGGCAGTGGAAGGAACGTTGATCTCGAGTGGACTAATGTCAAGAAGAAACAGTGGGCTGAAGAAGAATGGCAAGTTTGGTAATGGACCGATTGGTGGTAATGGGCTAATAGGGTCAACTTCAAATCTAAAAAATGGATGGGCTGAGAGAGTGCATAATGGGCCAAGCAATTCAACAAGCATAAGTGGGCCTATTGGACAAAGTGTTAGACCTGAAATGAATGGCCCCAAGCAACAACGAGGGCGTCCTTGGTGTGAACATTACCGTAAACCAGGACACAAAGGAAGATACATGTTAGGATTTTCAGGAGAAGCTCGCTGATTGGAAGCCAAGACAAAATAAAAAAAAATCGAGTCTATCAAGTATC
>NC_036237.1:11680446-11698552 GCF_002742605.1 Olea europaea var. sylvestris | reverse complement strand
CTCCCTAACAAAAGGGGATCGCCGACCTGAAAAATAGACACCTCCTTGAAGTTGCATATGCCTTAACGTTCACTACAAAAATGCCAAAACCATATTGGGAAGATGCCATTCTAACATTACCTACCTCATCAACCGAATGCCTAATCGAACACTTGACTTTGAATCATCCCTCCAAAAATTTTAAAAAATCATTCCTACCTCATGCCTACACTCTAACCTGTCTCTAAAAGTATTTGGCCGTACAGCATTCGTCCATATTCATCCTCACAATCGGAATAAACTAGACCCTCGTGCAGTTAAATGTGTTCATTGGGTACTCCACCACTTAAAAAGGCTACAAATGCTATGATTCAATAAACACCTTACTTTCAAAAGCTCTCTCTTCAGGGGAGAACTTGTATGAAGATTGATTCATAAATCTTGATCTTTCTCCTCCTGAACATACCTCAAACTTAGATTCAAATTCAAATTCGGTCACACCATCAATTTTCAATATGCCACATAAAACATAACTTGAATTCAGGGGGAGATGCAGAAAAACAAAAAGACAGAGATACTAGTTTACTCAAGGAAGCCAAAATCAAAGGAAAACCCCATATCTGATGATAGCTCCAGATCCTCGAGAGCCTGAATATTCTAATATCAACCTACCCATTGAACTCAGGAAACAAACTCGATCATGTACTCATCCCATGTCAAAATTTTTATCATATAATAATTTATCTACGAGATTTCATACTTTTATAGCTAATCTCGACAGAAACAATTTCAAGAGACATTCAAAAAGCCTTGG
Organism: Olea europaea var. sylvestris; assembly: GCF_002742605.1. Lineage (NCBI taxonomy): Eukaryota > Viridiplantae > Streptophyta > Magnoliopsida > Lamiales > Oleaceae > Olea > Olea europaea. Next base: position 11,697,759 of record NC_036237.1, on the reverse strand, counting down.
AAATTCCTGAATGGAGAAAAGCAGTGATGAAAGAAATGTAAACCCTTCAGAAAAATGAAACTTGAGAAATGATGGGCCTACCGAAAAGAAAAAACACGTGGGATGCAAATGAGTGTTCAATATAAAATATAAAGCTAATGGGACAATAGAAAGATCTCGTCTTGTGGCAAAAGGATACACAAAAACCTACTCCACAGATTATACAGAAACATCTGCACTAGTGGGAAAACATAATACAATACGTGTTCTCCTATTTTTAGTAGCCGATTTGGACTGGCTATTTCAACAACTCGGCATCAAAAATGCATTTCTAAATGGAAAATTAAGAAGAATTGTCTGTGACTTTACCACCAGGCTTCTACCTACAAGAAGAAAATCGGGTCTGCAAACTCAAGAAGTCACTGAATGGTTTTAAACAGTCACCAAGAGCGTGGTTCGATCGCTTTGCAAAGGTGTTGAAGAGACAAGGGTCCCAACAAGGACAATTCGATCACACCATGTTTTATCAACAATCGAAAAGCGAAATGAATACAATTTAATTTGTATATATATATATATATATATATATATATATAATCCTAATTGGAGACAACATAACGAAAATAGAAAGACTAAAGAAATACCTGGCAACTGATTTCGAGGTACAAGACCTAGGACATACGCGATACTTTCTGGGAATGAAAATTGCAAGGTCAAGAAAGGGTATTAGTGTTTCACAACGAAAATACATTCACGACCTCCTATCTGAAACAAGGATGCTTGGATGTATATCGAGTGACACGCCAGTTGACACGAAAAGATAGAAAATACCGGAAAGCCAGTTGAAAAAGAAAGATATCAACTACTAATTGGGAAGTTACTCTATTTGTCTCGTACTAGGCCAGATATTGCATTCGCAACAAGTGTTGTAAGTCAACATATGCACTCACCAAAGGAAGCTCATATGAATGCAGTATTTAAAATTCTCCAGTATCTAAAAATTCCTCGGGTAAGTGATTATTCTTCAAGGAAAATGAGAGGAAGGAAGTAGAAGTGTTCACTGATGCTAACTGGGGTGTTCTACAGAAGATAGGAGTTCGATAACTAGGTACTGTACCTATGTATGGAGAAACTTAGTAATTTTGAGAAGCAAAATGTTGTAGCAAGTAGTGCAGAAACTCAACTTAAGAGCAGTGGCACAAGATATCCGTAAAGGATTGTGGTCAAAGAAGCTTTTGGAAGAAATGCAGGCCAATATAAAACTCCCAATAAAATTGTATTGTGACAATAAGGCAACAATCAATATCTCACTTAATCCAGCGCAACATGATCGAACCAAAAATCTAGAAGTGGACACACACTTCATCAAGGAAAAAATAGAAGGTGGAGTAATATAGATAAACTACGTCCTTGCAAAGGAGCAAATAGCAAATACCTTCATCAAAGGACTACCTCGAGCAAGTTGGATATGGTCAACATATACCATTTAACTTGAGGGGAGTGTAGAAAACTGGTTGATCAAGTAGGATTATTTTAGAATGATTGATGTGCCTTATTTAATTATTTTCATAGTTTGGTAGAATTATTAGCTCTCCTAATGTAGGAGATTATGTTTCCATATTTATATGTATTTGGTTGTATATAAATATATGAACATAGAGATGAATAAACAACACAATTCACACAAAATATTGTGTGGTTTTTTAGTTTCTACAATTTTCGTCGGTAAAACGATATAAGCACATAGACACATCCATGATTGAAATTAACTTAACTTACATTCCAGTTGGCAGATTAGTAATATAAAAGACAAAATGCCCCTGCTATTGCTGTTCAGTCTTGCCAAGGATTATCAAACATGTTTGGCTAAGCCTAATAAAAGTCGAGTTACTTTTAAGCAACTTGCAAACATGTTTGAGCATTTTTTTGGGGGGACATTTTCAGTTCAAAAGTATTTACTTACTTTCTACAAAAGTACTTTTACCTTTTAGCCAAACATGCTCACAGTGACATTATAGTTTTTACACACATTGAGAAGATGGCTATTTGGAAGCATTTAGATTTCTTAAGAATTTCCAGTTGAAATCTTGGAGCTTATTAGTTAAGGTGTGCATTGTAATTGTCGCATCTGGAAGACTGAGGAACGATTCTGAGCTATATAAGAATATACAAATCCAAAACGTGTTCTCCATGCATTACAGCTACATAAAAATGGTTAAACCACAATTACCTGACCACCAGTATCAGGCAAGCCCAAGACATTTGCTTGGCCAAAATATCCATGAATTGACAAAATGACAACATTAAACACCATTGGTATTCTACCAAGGAATGTTTCTAAAGTGGAAGGGTCGGGAGCTTGGAGGATGTCAGAGAGGAGATGCATCATCTCCAAAACCCTTGCAGCTGTATCTCCCCAACCTCTCTCGAAACCCATCCCTTGCAATCTGCATTCCCAATGTGTGTCATAATCGACTAAAGTATATATATCCTGAAAGAATGATGCATATATGAAAACTCACGTATATTCAAATTCGGAATAGGGGGTGTCTGGTGGTAGCTTAGAGAGATAGTCGTCAGCCTTTGTCAAAGCAGACTCAAGTGTCGATATGCGTTGTATCCGATCATTCAACATCAACATCTATATGAATAATATATTAAATATAACATAGCCATTTCATCTGGTAAAAAGCAATAATTTTAGTTTATGCTAGAACTTACATGCCCTTTATACTTGTGCGCTCGAAGGAAATCAAGTAAAGGTTCCAAAGATTCTTTATTGCGAAACATGATTGAAGAAAGATGACGGTTGAGGAACTGGACACCATTGCCAATGGACGAGGATCGAGTCGGGTGAGGAAACGTTGCATTGAATGGCTCAAGATCCAGTTCAAGAACATAGGGGACATCATTTCTAGCAGATATAGAAAACAGATTACAGTGAGCACCCAAAAATTACTCATCTTCCAAAACTAGGCAAAAATTTAACTTCAACAAACAGGAAAGTCACTCACTGTCCATCCACAAGCTCTTCCTTGAATCGTAAATATTCAGAAACTGTCAATTGGTCGACGCTGAGTTCATAAACATTGACACGTACAAATTCCCAAACACCAGGCCTTGGTCGGACAGCTATAGCGACAAAAGGTGGCAGAATTATGGCTTCCTATCACCAAAGAGAAGCAGAAATTTAATGCATCTAATTTTACAGTTCGAAGAAGAACAAAAGTCTCAATTTGCCACCCCCAGTTCCCAATATTTTGCTCATTTTTCAATCAAAATAATTAGCCGGCCAACAAGTCAATGGAACTGCATACAAAATACAAACTGACAAAGCCCATAACTGAGTTTTAACAATCCTGAAAAAAAGGTGAAATTAAAGCAGCTTACTCAATAAATATATGCTATGTCTTCCTCTGTTCGAAGTCAGTAAAATGCAAAACTTATGGATTTTACTTTTTAACATTGCAGGCCACCACAACAAGCCTCTATATGTCAACCTTTCATTTTCAACAACACATCCACACATTAAAATATTCTGCAGGTAAACGCAAAAATTTTCTCACTTTCTAACCACATATTCTCCAAAAATTCACTATTCAAAACAATTGTTTTCCAAAAAAATGGCCATCAAATAAGGGCTAAGACTAGATCAAACTCCAGGTACTTTTTTCTCAAAAAAAAAAATAAATTTAAAAACCCACATATTTCTCTGAGATAAAATTTAAAGAAAAAAATTGAGAATTAATTTGAAAATTGAAAGAAAATAATAATAATAATAATAATAATAATAATAATAACCTGAGCAGACTTTAAGATTTCGCCAAAGGGTCCATCGCTGAGTTTCTTCTTTCCAGCATCATCAAAAACAATGTTGTCCAGCTCATCGATCAGATGATGTGGCTGCAGTATACCCTTCCCTTGGGAGACATATCTTCAAACAAATAATAATATTTTTACTTTTTTAAAGAGTAGCGATCAGTAATCAGATAAAATGAAAATAAAAACCTCAAAGCAGTTTGAAAAAGTAAAAATCAAAAATCAAATCATGTAATCTTACAACTGCCCAGCTGACAAAAAGTTGACAGAATTATATTTCTTGTTACGAATTTTCTTTTATGGATTTTCAGAAAACTAAAATCTAAATAAATAAAAGAAAAAAGTGTACCTGGAAAGGAGAGATACTAGCTCGTTTCGGTGAGCAGAAAGAGTATCCTCCACCCTCTCTTTCATGCTGGGTAATCTTGCTAATTTTGGTGTAGTCATTGAGAATTTTGGCTATATTTTTGTATCCAAGAATAATAAATTTTCCCCTTTTCTTTCTTAAGATTCTTGGAATTGAAAGGAAGTGTGAGATAGTAATGTTATGTACTGGTAACAGAGACCGAAAGTGATACAGAGAAACCCACACACAACAGTGTGATCTAAAGAGAAGGGGAATAATACTTATTTGAGAACGCGTGATTTATAAAAGGAAAGAAAAAGCTTTCGACGCATAATGGCTCCATTATTCTCATTTTTATCAAAATACATTTTTTCACCTTTTCATTTTAATCATATATTTTTTATTAAAATAATATTACACATAAATCAGAAAGATTTCTTTATTTCTCATCCACACATTTTCCATCAATCTACTATTTAAAAATTCATTTTTCCATAAAAATAATTGTCAAACACACTCAGCCCTTATTTGAGCTACATTATATTTCTAAGAAATTATTTTTAAATAGTGTATTGATAGAAAATGTGTGTTTAAAAAATAGAACAAAATTTTGAATTTTTATGTAATATTATTTTATTAAAAATATGTTATTGAAATGATGTCAAATCACTATTTAAAAATGTATTTTTTTTAAAATGTGACTCAAACATAGTCTCAACCCCGCTTGACCCCCATTTTCTAGAAATGAGAATGATTGGAATAGTGTTTTTTTAAAATGAGTGATTGAAAAAGAAAAAAAAAATTTCGATTTACGTGTAATATTATTTTATAAAAAATTATGTGGTTGAAATTAAAAGAGAGAAAAATGAAATGTAATATAATGAAATTTAATGAAAGCCAAATGGGGTTCAATATTATTTTATAAAAATTATATGATTAAAAATAAAAAAGATAAAATTAAATTTTGAAATAAAGGGAGCTAAAGGATAAGGAGACGGGATAATATTCTGTTTAAACGTCAATTCTGGGTCCATCTGAAAATTTATATAGTCCTAACAAAATGATGACATTCAGGCACCAATGACCATTTGTGAGAAGACAAATGACTGTACGTTTCTTTTGAACACTACTGGTCTGAGACTATTCAAAGTATGTGAAAATTATTGAGACACGTGATTTTGTAATGGGCAAAAAAGTTGAAATAAGGACAAGGGATCGACAGTCCGGGTCACGTGTACACAGTTTGTGGTGTCGTGCGTACGGGAGCGGAAGAATTGAACCACTCAGCTTCGAGTGTTTAGAGTTGGAATAATTTAACCCCATGTTTGTGTTTGATGCCATTACCTGAAAATGAAAATAAGGGAATAATATTTTTTAGAAAATGAGTGATTGAAAAAGAAAGAAAAGTTTTCGATTTACGTGTAATATTATTTTATGGAGGATTATGTAATTAAAAATAGGAAAGAGAAAAATGGAATGTAATGTAATCTAATTTAATGGGAATCAAACTGAGGCTAAATTATAGTTTGTGTTTGATAGGGATTAAAATTAGATTTTTTAATAAATTATGATAGAAATTTTTGAAATATGTCATTGAAAAGTTGTAAGATTCATAAAATATGAGGTTAATATTAATTATTTGACTTTGATTTACATTAAAATCAGATTTTAATCCATACCAAATAAACTCATAATCTTAATTTACTTGGCGTTAATATAGCATAAAATAATAGATTGAAAGAAAAGTGAAATTAAATTATTTATTTTATTTTACCTATCATTAGAAGAATTTGACTGATCTTATAGAATGAAATTTCAATTTTTTACAACTCCAAACTTTTAATCAAGCCCTTGTTTGAGCCCTATTCTCCTAAAAATTCATTTTTTAAAATTCATTTTCAACCACACATTTTTCAATAAATTAATATTACACGCTAACTTAAAATTTTTCCTTAATTTTTAACCATACATTCTCTATCAATCTACTTTTCAAAATATATAATTTCTCCAAAATGGGGCTCAAACAAGGGAAGTGAACGTGAAGATGCTTTGAATTTGTGCACAAGATCGATCCGATTAAATGTATGGCCTTGGTTAATTGTTAAAGTCGAAAAAAAATCTTGATTTCTTCTCGAAGCAGATTTCATAAGGGATGCAGTTTAGGAGTTGTAAGATTATTTTGTTGGACTTCCCCTTCTGATCAACTAAATTTTTTGGACTGTGCTACAGAGCCCGGGTTGGACTGTGCTACGTCCAGGGCCGACCGTTGATATTTTGCACTTGGGAGGCCCGCCATCAGCATTTTCCAATCTTTTTAGACGCAGTGGAGCATCAAAATGGATTACATGTAAGTCTCTGCGGTTCTATATTCTAATAGTTCATTTATTTGCTAAAAAATATACGAGCAATAGCTTCTCAATATCTACTATGCTGCATAGACATGATTTCAAAAGGTGGGCAGATGTCTCAGCAACGAGGAAGTTAAGGTGGCGATTGGCAAAGAATTACTTGGGCAAATTTGTGTTAGACTCCCTTTGGACTCAGCTGGTGCTGACACATCAGTTCCTCACTTTCAGCAGAAATCCTCTCCAACAAACAGTAACAAAGATAAAGTCTAGTGATTTGAAAATATGATAAATTCTGTTTTAGCTTTGTTACAGTGTGTTATCTTATCCTCATGTGTATATATATATATGTAACTATCGATTGAAAATAAATCATCCGATTCCTTAATATTTCACTTCATTGTCTCTTCTATTTATCTCTTTCATGGTATCAGAGCATCAGTAAAGCACACGCTATTAGATCCTTGACAACATTATCTTTGCAAATATGACCTCCTCTGAGCCTTCCGCTGCTCCCTTTGTTGCTCCTAATATTGGAAATTTGATGACTATTCGTCTCGACGGTGACAATTACCCTCAATGGTATTCTGTAATTGCTCCTATTCTCAAAAGCAATGACTTAATGGGCATCACTGATGGATCTGAAGCTCAGCCCTCTCCCTTTTTTCCTTCTGAATCTGGCCAGACCATTGGCAATCCCAATCCAAACTATGCCACTTGGTATCGCAAGGACCAATTTGTCATCTCCTTCATCAACGCATCTCTGATGCCCAAAGTTTTGTCTCATGTCTGTGGTCTAAAGACTGCCCAGCTAGCATGGACCTCTCTTGCCTCACGTTATGCCTCACAGAGTAGGTCTCGAACGACACTTCTTCAACGACAACTTCGTAGCCTCCAACAGGATAATAAAACTTGTTCTGAATATCTGTCTCAGGCCAAGTGTCTTGTTGATCAGTTAGCTTCTGCTGGTAAACCTTTCGATGATGATGAACTGGTTTACACACTTCTGAGTGGATTGGATGCTCCCTATCTCCCATTTCAGAACTCTATCACTCTAGCCACTAGAGACCGTCCAATGTCTTTTACAGATGTTCAAGCTGAGTTGCTGTCATTTGAGCATCTTCTTCACTCTCATCATAAGACCATCTCTTCTGATTCCGCGTTTGCCTTTGCGGCCCGTCGAAAGCCTCACTATTCTCAGGGTTCTGCTCCTTCAATGAAAGCTTCTTCCAAACTGCTGGCTCCTACATCCGGCTCTAGCATATTACCTGCTCCCACTAATTCAGCTGCTGAACATGTCTCTGCTCGGCCTCCTTGTCAAATATGTGGCAAGACCAGTCACACTGCTCTTGATTGTTTTCATAGATTTGATTTTTCTTATCAAAGGCGTCATCCTCCTCAAACTCTTGCCACGATGGTTGCCCAGGTTAATGCCGCTTTCTTGGCTAAGGTGAATGGTTCTTCAGCAAGCAACACCTGGTTTGCTGATAGTGGTGCAAATCAGCACATCACTAGCAATCTTGAGAATCTCTCTCTCCAGCAACCCTACAATGGTAGTGATAATATTGCCGTTGGCAATGGCACTGGCTTGGAAATTTCCAACACTAGTTCTCTCCTTTTTCATACCCCTTCTTCTCCTTTACTAATGTGTCCTGTTTTTCACTGTCCACAAGCCTCAGCAAATCTTTTGTCCATTAATAAATTTTGTCGTGACAATAATTGTTTATTTATATTAACGGGAACTTCTTATTCTGTTCATGATGTGCAGACGGGCAGGATGTTACTCAACGGTGCGAGTGAAGGTGGTTTGTACCCAATCCATTTGAAGTAGTCGTCTCGTCAAACACTACCTCCTTTCGCTGCTTTTCTTGGTGTTTCAACCTCTGCTCACGTCTGGCATTCCCGTCTTGGTCACCCATCATCATCAGTTGTTTCGCGTGTTCTCAAAGATTACTCTTTACCTGTTCATGGTTCTATAAATAAATTGGGTGTTTGTCATCCTTGTCAACTTGGCAAGAGTAAACAACAACCTTTCACCAATTCGAGTCGTGTTTCTTCCCACCCCTTAGAACTAATTCATACCGATGTTTGCTCTTGTTCTACCACTTCAGTTAGTGGTTATCACTACTATGTTATTTTTGTGGATGATTATTCAAGATTTACTTGGCTTTATCCTTTGCACTCCAAAGAAAATGTTTATTCTTGTTTCATTCGATTTAAATTGCTTGTAGAAAATCAATTTTCCCACAAAATAAAACAATTACAATCTGACAATGGTGGAGAATATGTTTCTACCCAATTTAAGAAATGTTTATCTGATCATGGAATTCTTCATCGTTTAAGTTGTCCATACACAGCTCAACAAAATGGCCTCGCCGAACGTAAACACCGACATATTATGGAAACTGGTCTTACCTTATTAGCTCAATCTAAACTCCCAATGACCTTTTGGGTTGATGCTTTCCTTACTGCCATTTATCTAATTAATCGATTACCAACTCCGGTGTTAGATAACTCCACCCCTTTTTTTAAACTTTTTGCGACTCATCCAGATTACTCTTTCCTTCGCACTTTTGGTTGTGCTTGTTATCCCCTTTTACGGCCATATACTTCCAATAAAATGCAATTTCGAAGTAAACAATGTATTTTTCTTGGTTATGCCTCCTCACACCGTGGTTATCGATGTTTTGATCCTTCCACTGGAAAAGTTTTTATCAATAGGAATGTTGTGTTTGATGAGACACTTTTTCCATCTGGTTCTGGTGCAACTCCTTCGGTCGTTGGGAATACACCTGTTGCTCAACCATCTAGCACAACAGTAACACCTCAAAGCTTTGGTCCCCATCACATGTCAGGTAATACTCATCCTTCAAATTTTTCTTCTCTTATATTACCACTTTCTTTGCCCACAGACGTGACCACCTCACTTATTACACCAAATTCCAATGCTACTACTTCAAACCTCCCGGTCCCTACTTCTCCTATGTCTCTAGACCATTCTTCTACTGATCCAAGTCCTTCTTCCACTGCGTCTCCTTCACTAGAACCCGAACCCTTACGACCTCCTCCTTCCCGCATGGTCACAAGATCTCAAACTGGCTCTCTTAAACCTAAACTTTATCCTGACTACCAGGCTCATTATGTCACCAAATATCCACTCGTTGCTCTTCACACCAACTCTTTACCCACCGAGCCTACTTGCTATTCCAAGGCTGTGTTATCACCAGATTGGAGGAAAGCTATGGGAGAGGAGTTTGATGCTTTGGTTGCAAATGGTACATGGTCTCTTTGCCCTAGACCTCCTCATCACTCAGTTGTTCGTAATAAATGGGTCTATCGCTTGAAGCAAAAGCCCGATGGTTCTATTGATCGCTTTAAGGCCCGACTTGTGGCCAAAGGTTTCGATCAACGGTTGGGAATTGATTTTACAGAAACTTTTAGTCCTGTTATTAAGCAATCTACTATTCGTATACTACTTTGTTTGGCAGTTCATTTTAAATGGCAGGTTCAACAACTTGATGTTTCGAATGCGTTTCTCAATGGCTTTCTTGACGAGGAAGTCTACATGGAGCAACCACAGGGTTTCATTGACCCTCAATTCCCTGATTTCGTACGTCGATTACATAAGGCTTTATATGGTCTCAAACAAGCCCCTCGGGCTTGGTTTACTCGTCTACGAGACTCACTGTTGGAGCTTGGTTTTCTCTGTTCCTCTGTTGATACATCTTTATTTATGCTTCATCAAGGCTCTACCCATATTTATATTCTTGTATATGTGGATGATATCCTTATTACTGGTTCAGACTCAACTGTTATTGCTTCTACTATCATTCAATTACAGCAAGAGTTTAAACTTAAGGATCTTGGTTCTCTGAATTTTTTTCTGGGTATTCAAGCTTATCGTGATGATGATGGTATCCATCTTAGGCAGTCCAAATATGTTGCTGATTTGCTTACTCGAACTCATCTCTCTAAAGTCAAGCCTGTGGCTACTTCTTGTATTATGGGACCTAAACTCTCTCATCACAACGGTGATCTCCTTCATGATGATGATGCTACTGAATATCGCCAGTTAGTTGGCGCCTTGCAGTACTGCACTTTGACACGTCCAGACATCTCATATTCTGTTAATCAGCTTTGCCAGCATATGCACTCTCCTTCTACAACTCATTGGACTGCTGCTAAGCGTGTCTTACGCTATTTAAAGGGTTCCATTGATCATGGTCTTTGGCTCTCTGATGGTCCTTTGACCTTACAAGCATTTTGTGACTCTGATTGGGCTGGAGATCCAGATGACCGACGATCTACTTCTGGTTATGGTGTGTTTCTTGGTTCATGTCTGATTTCGTGGTCGGCCAAGAAGCAAAATGTTGTTTCTCGTTCTAGCACTGAAGCTGAGTATCGCTCTCTTGCCTTCACAACTGCAGAATTATCTTGGGTATGCATGCTCCTACGTGAACTTCGGATTACTCTTGCAACTCCCCCCATCCTTTGGTGCGATAATGTTAGTGCAATCTCCCTTTCTGCCAATCCTGTGTTCCATGCTCGGACCAAACATGTTGAAGTTGATTTCCATTTTATCCGGGAAAAAGTCGCTAATGGTGAAATTTGTGTCAAGTATATTAATACTCGTGATCAAATTGCTGACATTTTCACCAAAGGTCTTTCATCCAATCGATTCTCTACACTACGTACCAAGCTGCTGGTGCTTCCTCCACCCATCAGCTTGCGGGGGACTGTTAGACTCCCTTTGGACTCAGCTAGTGCTGACACATCAGTTCCTCACTTTCAGCAGAAATCCTCTCCAACAAACAGTAACAAAGATAAAGTCTAGTGATTTGAAAATTTAATAAATTCTGTTTTAGCTTTGTTACAGTGTGTTATCTTATCCTCATGTGTATATATATATATATATATATATGTAACTATCAATTGAAAATAAATCATCCGATTCATTAATATTTCACTTCATTGTCTCTTCTATTTATCTCTTTCAATTTGCACCAACAGACTGTGATAAACGATTATCTGTAAACTGTATCCTTGTATGCATCTCTAGATTTATATTCGTATTCGACAGGCTGCAAATTCTTCAATAGCCATGGATCTTTGAGAGGATCATGGTCAAGAACACAATGAGGCCTAGCTTGACGAAGGACAAACCAAAGAACCAGGTACATGAAAACCACGACAGGGCGCTGAGTGCCCCTATTAGTATTCTCCGCCTGGATGAGTATGTGGGTTGATTATTGTGTGCTTCAGCAAGTTCCACCGTATAAGTCATCTTTGAATTGCCTTTACCATCAATAGACAATTCTGAAAGTGATTCTTCTGCGCACTCAGTATTGGATTCCGGGGGGGAATTCCCTGTTCCTACCGAACTCTCTTCTATTGTATTGGTAAGATCATCTTCATCCGATTCATCCCTGTCATTGTCATTGTCATTGTCATTGTTTTCACCCTTCTCTTCATTTTTACTCATTTGCATAATTGGATCATATTCTAATGTGTCGATTCCTGCACAAATTGTTTCTGGTGCTTCCTCAATTTCCTCTTCAGCATTTTTAAATTCTTTCTGTTGACAGACAACTAATTCCAGGGTGCTGTTTTCTTTCATCTCCTGATTTGCAGAAGTTCCCACATTTGTTACAACAACTCCAATAGCTTCAGTTGAAAGCTGCTCGTTCATAGAGTCTTTCTCAATAGCAATTTCTGCCATAATGTTGGACGGATAGCTGAGAATTGGAAAGGAGAAGGTTTGCACATCCTTCGCATAATCTCCACAGTGACCATTTTCAGTATTTTGTTCATCATCATTATGAGATATTTTTTGTTCACAAACTTGGATTTCCGCATCAGGATAATCACATTCTTCTTGTTCCACCAATTGCACTTCTGCATTATGAATGCCATCATCTATTTGTGAAATCTCAATAGCTTCATTTCTTTCACTTTTTTGAACAGTTTCAATGGGCAGTGAACCTTCTTTGTCGTCGCTGTTTACATTTTCATGTTCAATAATAGGTCGACTGTCAAAAACTGACAGTAATTCTTTCCCACCTTCACCGTAATTCTCCAAAACTGTAGTTCCTGGCATGGAACTAACTGTGCTGACAATTTCTTGATCATGACGATTTTTAGTTTTCTCTTCACTAAATTGCATCTCTACAGCATTCAGTTTTCCGTCAATATTCTCTTGCATATTTTTGTCATCTTCTGCCATTATTTTATCAATACGAGAACCATCTTCTTTGGCCAACTCTATTTCTACTTCATGTTTGTCCATTTTGTTCTTCGACTCAGGTTCAAGAAGCAATTTATCATCAAATGTTGGCAGTTGGAACTCTTCCTTAATAACAGTCACATCGCCATCAGCAATAGGCTTCTCATTCTGAAATAGGAAATAAAGGTATGAGAATTCTGATAATATATAAGTGTTTAGCTCATTAGAAATGTTCCATAATTTTACTCTTCTCTTGCAACTAACTTGATCGATTCTGTTAAAATTGGAACGACACCCAGAAGATTGCAAAGGATATGCAGAAATCGAGAACGGCTCCATGTTTATTTTTATTTCTTAAAAGAAAACTTTGTTAAGGTACATCCCGGAAAGATTAACAATCAGCATATGTTTTGTTCACGGGGTGATGTGGAAGAACACATTAACATAGAGAAGGCATGAATTAAAATAGAATTACCAATATCAAGTACTCAGTAAAGGAAAATGAAGCAGAAACGGTCTTGATCTTGTCCACATCTGCTGCTCCTGTGCTGAAAATTTAACTCAATTTGATAAACAAATTGGCAGTGATAATTATTCATGAAAAAAATCCATTAAATAGAAAAAATTTCATATACCATGGACTTTTCTTTTCCAACGGATGTGTACGAGGAAGAATAAACTGTATTTCTTTGCTTGCATTATCTTGACCATTATCATTCGCAGGGAGTTCTTTTGGCAAGGAAAAGGTTAGCACGTCCTTGACATGATCTTCATATTGACTGTTTTCAGCATTTTGTTCGTCATCATGACAAGAGATTTGTTCATAATCTCGAACAATTTCTGCATCAGGACGATCACATCCTTGTTTAACCAATTGCATGCTTGCTTTGTGAATGCTGTCATCTACTTGAGCTGTCTCAATAGTTCCATTTCCTTCAATTTTTTCAACAGTTTCGGTTGGCAAAGAGGTTTTTTTATAGACGTTTGTGTTTTCATGGTCGATAATAGGCTGACTGTCAAAAAGTGGCAGTAATAATTCTCGCCCACCTTCACCAGAATTCTCTGTAGCAGTATTTCCTGGCATAGAACTACACTTGGCGATTATTTTATCTTGATCGCGAAAATTCTTTGTCTTGTATTCTTCTTCGCTAAATTGCATCTCTACAGCATTCTTTTTTGCTTCAATATTCTCTTGCATTTCTTGGTTATTTTCTGCCATGATTTTATCTATAGGAACGCCCTCAATGGTGTCATCATCCTTGGTTAACTCGATTTCTTCTTCACGATTCTGCATTTCATCCTTCAGCTCAGGTTCGAGAGGCAATTTATCATCAAATGTTGGCAGATGGAACTCTTCCTTAATAACAGTCACAGAGCCATCAACAATAGGATTCTCATTCTGAATCAGGAAATTAAAGGTATGAGGATTCTGACTTTGTGTTTAGCTCAGTGGAAAAGTTCCATAGATGTATCTTATCTCTTGCAACTATCTTGATCGACTCCAAAAAAATTGAAACGGTAGAGAGAAGATTGCACAAGATATGCAGAAAAACGAGAACAGGTTCTTTGTTTATTTAAAAATAAAAATAAATGATCAATTACATCCGGGAAATATTAAAAATCAGTTTCTATTTTCTTCATCGGGTCACGTGGAAGAACATACTAACATAAAGAAAATAAGTATTAAAATAGAATTACCAATTTCAAGTTATTGGCGAAGACGCATGAAGCAGAATCAGCCCCAACATCCATATCAGCTGTTCCTGTGCTGAAAATTCAATGTACTTTGATAAACAAAAGACTGTGATAATAATTTATGGAAAAAAAATCATTTAAATAGAAATGATGTCATCTACCATGGATGAGGAAGAATAAACTGTATCACTTTGCCTGCATTATCTTGATCATTCTCCTCCTTTAATGTCTCAGGAAGTTCTGTTGGAATGGATAAGGTCTGCACGTCCTTGACATATTCTTCAAATTGGTTGTTTTCAACATTCTGTTCGTTATCATTACAAGAGATCTCTTGTTCATAATCTTGAACAATTACTGCATCGGAATAATCACTTTCTCGTTTAACCGAATGCATTTTTGATTTGTGAATGCTGTCATCTACTTGAGCTGTCTCAATAGCTCCATTTACTTCAATTTTTTGAACAGTTGCAATCAGCAGAGAGCTTTCTTTCTTGTTACTACTTGTATTTTCATGATCATTAATAAGTCGACTGTTGAAAACTGGCATGACTAAATCTTGCCCACCTTCACCATAATTCTCCGTAACAATATTTCCGGGCATGAAACCACATGTGCTGATAATAATTTCTTGATCAAGACAATTCTTAGTCTCGTCCTCTTCACTAAATTGCATCTCTACAGCATTCTTTTCCCATTCAATATTCTCTTGCACCTCTTGGTTACTTTCTGCTATGATTTTATTACAAAGAACACCCCCAATAGCATCATCGTCCATGGTTAACTCAATTTCTACTTCAGGATCTTGCTTTTGGTCCTTCGATTCGGGTTCAAGAAGCAATTTATCATCAAATGTTGGCAAATGGAATTCTTTCTTAGTGCCCTCGGTATTGACAGCGCTTTCCAGTTTTTTAGTATTATCAGAGCAGCAAGCCTCTTTTTTCTTATACGCAGGACCTCCCGTTCCACCATTAATTTCAAGCGTGGGCTTTTCATCCTGAATCAGCGAATCAAAGGTATGAGGATTCTGATACATGAAGAGCTATTAGCTCAATTAAAATGTTGCATAAATTTTACTTTTATAGTAATATGTTTTTGGTTATTAGCGAAATTTCAAGTTGATCGCTAAA
Source organism: Olea europaea var. sylvestris (assembly GCF_002742605.1). Lineage (NCBI taxonomy): Eukaryota > Viridiplantae > Streptophyta > Magnoliopsida > Lamiales > Oleaceae > Olea > Olea europaea. The sequence goes on along the minus strand of NC_036237.1, from coordinate 11,682,225 downwards.
CTCATTTTCTTTCAAAATGGTTATTTAACTTCAATTTTGATGCAATCTGATGTGGCAGTCGAGCTATTGCGATAAGCTGAAACTCAACTTTTCTGTCATTTAAAGTAATAGACGTGGCCAGCATGATCAAATTGTAACAAACTTTCAAGTTACCAACTAGAAATTGAGTGTCAGCATGTGATTTTAGCCCCTTACTTTTCTCTTGCAAATTAACCTGATCAAGTTCATGCCTCTCTTTCGGGACATCCCCTAAAACTGGAACGATACAGAAGCATGAACGAATCGAGAAATGACCAATTCTTCTAGAAGAAGGGGAAGGAAGAAAACTTGATCAAGTTTTTCCAAGAAATATTGATTATCAACATATATTTCGTTTCCACAGTGTGATATGTAACATCATGAACATAAAGAAGACGAGTTAGAAATAAGATTACCAATTTCAAGTTCTCAGTAAAGAGAAATGAAGCAGAATCATCCTTTACCACATCCATATCTGCTGTATCATTGCTGAAAATTCAATTCAATCAAATCCATCAATATGAAATTTTAGTAGAGTTACAGACTTCATTTATCAAATTGATGATTATTACAATTCATGGAAAAAGTAGAAATAATTTCACATACCATTGATGGTTCTTTACAGACAAAGATGTATTAGGAAGGATAAATTCTCTCTCTGCGCTTGCATTATCTTGATCATTCTCTTTGTTTGATGTCTCAGGGAATTCAGTTTGTAGACTCTGCTCCACCTCCTGGTGGCTGTGGTGGTTCTTGCCAGATTTCCGTCCCTTTCTCCTGACTACGAGGGCCGACACTATAGCAGCAGCAGCCGCCAAGGTGGCTACACCCAACAAAACCACCGCTCCAGTGGCGCCTCCTGCTTTGCCTATTTTCATTGTCATCTTCTTCTTTTCTTGCTCATGGTATGTCTTTTTGGACTCCTCCATACCATATTCCTGCACTTCTTTCACTTAATATATTATCTCCCAGTTTCTGGGATGTCAATCTTTGGTGTGTTTCCCTATGCATTCTTTCATCTTTTCGGGATTTTCAATGTTGTGTTAGAGATAAGATGAAGAGCAGGGATTGCTTTTGGGAATTGATTTTTTGATCATTAGGAGAAAAGTGAGATTCACCCGTGAAAAAAGAAGTCAAATATGATGGCTGAAATAGTGAAATAACGATCAAAAAAATCAATTTTTTGGGTAAAAATTTGCTCCCAAATAGGCCCGTAGTGAAAGAAGATGGGTAGGCGAGGTTGAAGCCACATTTCATTAGACAAACAATTTATCATTATTATTATTTTAATTTTCTGTGTCTTCTACAAAAATATTTACTACACTTCAGGGAAACTGAAATTTGTCATCAGGCATCAGCTGATGACTCGCGTGGCTCGCGAGGAGCAAATAATTATAAAACTAAAACGAACAGTTCTAAAGAATAAGTTAACATGCTCATGCAAGGCATGAGGTGGGTTAACAAACCCCACAATAATTGGCAAATTCATTGCTAACGCGTTTAATATGTTGACTTGTATCGGTCATTGTAGAAAGATAAGTGTTGTGGGGATAAATCTAGAAGGGGCTTTTGATAATCTTTTATCAAATTTAATATCAAATTCTACATTTTATCCTTAATAAAAGAATAAATAATTTTATATTGTACATGTCAAATCACAGTTAATGTTAGACACAAAAATATCGAAAATAACATTTAAAGTGTAGAAAAATATTATGCTCGGAATGAAATATCATTCTAGACATTTTATATGTCTAGAAT
>NC_036237.1:11620333-11678971 GCF_002742605.1 Olea europaea var. sylvestris | reverse complement strand
CTTGAAAATTTCTACATCTATTAAATTTGAAAAGTACTCCAATTTAACTGCCCCCTTAATAATACAAGTCTATTGGTTATTTTATTATTCTTTTTTTTTCTTTACATTATATATCAAGTAGTTTAAGATTATCCATCAAATTATTTAATGATGTTTACATTCCTGAAGAAGTATAACTAAAAGTTGTATTTGTACTAAGTGCGTGTTGTCGTGTTGGAGTCCCATTTTTGGGTCAAAAATGTATTTTGGAATAATATTTTGTTGAAAGATATATGGTTAAAAAATAAGTAAAATTTTCGGATTTCCTTATAAATTTTTTTTTTTTTTTGAGAATGTTAATTAATTAAAGGTCCAATTAATCATCACGCCTGTTAACAAATGATTCATATCGTCAAGTGTACCCATTCCAAACGTGTGATTGAAAATTAGTCTTAAAAAATAATGAGTTTTTGCAAATATGAGAGCCAAGCATAGGCTAAATGTTCTCGAAGAAACACAACATATTTAATATAAATACTTCAGAAGAATATCACATAATAGATCCTAAATACGCATTAAATGATATATAGTAATTATTCTTGAAGGTTATCATGTTGTGTTCCTCAAGAAGTACAATTTTATATATATCAATATGTTAAAAGAATATATAGTTAACTTAAATATTTTAATATTTTCAAAATAAAAATCTTATATCACACGTGAACAATCATAATCTAGTATATATCAATTTTCCAAAAGATTATTATGTCCTTTGTTCTTGGTGAAACACGACTCTATATTAAAACAATATTATAAAGAAATATCATGTAAATTTATTTCAATCATAATTTTATATAAGAATATTATATTTTTGCTCTCGAAGAGTAAATCTTTTGTAATTTTAGAACAATAATTTATTTTTGTTTCTAATAAAACATAATATTTTATTAATATTATGGTATAATATTATTTGTCACTGAAGAGCATGAATTACAAATTTCAATAATCTTTGAAAAATATTAAGCTATCTGAAGAAGCATTATTCTACATGAATGAACATTTTCAAAAAGCTTTTTATTGTGCACTCGATGTTGCACGAAGAATTGAAAAATATTAAGTCTTGTTTGAGCTCTATTTTTGGTTAAAAATGTATTTTAGAATAGTGATTTTTTTGAGAATATATTGTTGGAAAATAAGGGGAAAAAATTTATTTACGTGTAATATTATTTTATTGAATATTGTGTGGTTGAAAAGAAGAAAAAAATATTTTTTGATAAAAATGAGGCTCAAACAAGGGCTTAATCTCATTAAGAGATATTACCTAAATATGAATTTTATGAATAATTATTTATCCTTTAAGGAGGTTACACAGCAAATTTTATGCTATCAATTATGAACCAATATTTGATACATTGTATTCTATTGGTTTTGCATTACATTATGTTGGACCAAAATTTACGAACATTATGTTAGTTTTATATATGTGATATGTCATATCCTAATCATTCTATCGAGCTTATCATGACTTCTCGAAGGAGATATGGATGAATGATAAAAGCTAACATTAATACACTATCAAGTTTCACATATCTAATTAAAGTCTCCAAAAGAGTCATTATTAAAGTAACATGAGGAAAAAAAAATTACTATTACTAGTAATTTGTTCTTGATTACATATAAAAAGAAGCTTACATGTTTATAAATTACATGTTAGTTAGTATAATTGAAGCGAAGCAAATTATATATTGAACCAGAAGTTTTATTTTATTTTATTATTTTACGTGACCGATCAAACTGTCTAGATTCAATATCGATATGAGAAAAAAATTATTAAGAATTTTAATAGAATTCAACGAAGAACTAGAAGATTATTTAATACAATGAATTCTCACATAATGCTTGTTCTCTGTATTATAAATTGGTAATTGATCATCATCAACTAAAGTTGGGACAAAATCCCTATATATTATTGTTTGATGCTCGTAACCTCAAGTTTGTGAGATTACTTGCTCAAGTTTTAAATTATGAGTATTATTTTTGGATTATACCATCAAAACAGTATTTAGCCCTTATTTGAGCCAAATTTTCTTTTATTAAAATATATTCTTCAACAGTGATTTGACCTCACTTCCACCACATATTTTTCAATAAAATAATATTACACACAAATTCATAACTTTTCTTTATTTTACAATCACACATTCTCATCAATACACTATTCAAAAGTGCATTTTTTGCGCTTTTGAATAATATTACACACAAATTCATAACTTTTCTTTATTTTATAACCACACATTCTCATCAATACACTATTCAAAGTGCAATTTTTTGCCAATAATGGGGCTCAAACAAGGGCTTAATTAAAAATTGATCATGTTACAATGTAAAATAACTAATTAACTTTTTGCTCAAAATTATTTTCAACGGCAAATTTTATGGAACTCACAATTTTTATCATCTTTTTAACCACACATTTATTTAACTTTTGTAAAAATTTAATAAAAATTTAATTTTAAACCAAACCAAGCCTGAGTATTTTTTCTCAAACTTATTATTAACCATACATTTTATGGAGCCTATAATTTTTATCGATTTTTAATTATACATTTCATATGTTTATATCAAAATTTATTAAACCTAATTTTTAACTAAACCAAGCAGGTGTTAAATGTACTCAATTCAAACAATTAAATTACCATTTACCATTTCTTGTAATAAATTAATAATTACTGATTTCAAATAAAAACATTATATATATACAGAAAAATGATTTAATGAGCACCGATACTTAACACAAACTAAACACTAATCGCCGGTGCTCATCTTATGCTAAATACCGATGATGTGTCATATTAATTCATATATATCAATGAATTAATATGACAAATTCTCGGTACTTATTAGATCAACTCTCTTGATCTCGATCTTGACATTTTTGGTTCTTGAAAATTTCATTATACAACATTGCTATTTTTCATTTATTTTTGTTTTTTTTTAATGTTTATTGAATATCTACCAGTATATAACTCTTATATATCCTACATTAACATCTTAGTTTGTGTTCATTGTGTTTACAGTGTACGGTGTTCTATAGTTGGTGGTTAAGTGGATTATGTTAGGATCTGCCATCTAAATAGCTATCAAACTCGTTTTGGCCACAATCCTTGGATTATTGGGATCATCATTTCAACATCAGGTCACTTGTGTTGGAAATGAACAAGTAGAACAAAACATAAAGAAAAAATGGAAATTGGAAAAATTGAAGTTTGAACAAGTGATTAACGTTGTTCTAAAAACGATATTTGTTATTGTTGACCCCAATAAATGTTGCCAACAGAGACCGGACCCACCCGTGCGCACGTAAGCGAAAGTCCAATACACAAAGACACGTGAATGGTCTAAAACGGATAGATCAAGGCCGTGGGAGTAGCTCAACGACGTTCGAAATCTGGCGAGATGATCATAGACCGATTGTTCAATAATTACCGATCGATGTTTGCAAATGTGTATGTAAATATGCGTAAATTCGTACTGTGTTGCAAGATAATCAGAAAGAAAGAGTAAAGTGTGGTTTCTTGTATTGATTCTTGCATTAGCCTTTGTATGGGGTACATGAGGGAGTATTTATAGTGTCAAATTGTAGGCATTAACCGCACCTAGCCTGCTATACATTTATTGATTGGCAGAACCGCCTCTACTAGTGACAAGACTTAACATTTACACTCATGACAAACGTCCTATCCATCATTTTAGTAAGATGTTTGTGCAGAGGATCTCTTGGGAGAAGTGTTTATGGAAGATGCTGCTTTGTGATTCGGAGGCTGTTACCTCGGCTACAGAGCTTCGGCCAACAGGGCCTCGGCATATGGGTTTCGGAAGCTCCTCAAGAGACAATGATAGATGGGCCTCGGTATATATGGGCTTAGGCTTCTGTGGGCCTCAGCGTGTGGGCCTCGGCTATGCAAATCACCTCGACTTGAGTGCCACGTAGTTCGACATGAGTTGGCTGTGGGCCCCGGTAGGTTGTCCAAGTGTGCGAACACGTAACAATAGTCCCCTAAGTCCAAGTATAGTCATTTATGTAATGCGAAGACTTTGATGAAGTAAAGCCAGCCAGTTAAGTTGAAAGAAATGTTTGAAATTTTTGTACCCCAAATAATAGTCCCCCAATCCCAAGTATAGATATTTATATCATGGTTGGAGTTAGAGATGTGCTGTTGTCGAGGAGTGATGAGAATGATGAAGCCGAGGTGATTGAGAAACCTAACCTGCGATGCTTGCTGACTGAAATGATGAAGAGAAAGTCGAGGTGGTTGGGAAACCAAACCTGCGATGCTTGCTATGGCGGAAATGTGATGAAGCTGAAGTGGTTGGTAGAAACCGAACCTGCAAAGCTTGCTAGGCTGAAATGATGAAGAGGAAGTTGAGGTGGTTGAGAAACCGAACCTGCGATGCTTGCTATGGCTGAAATGTGATGAAGCCGAGATGGTTGATAGAAATCGAACCTGCAAGGCTGAAATGTGAGGAAGTCGAGGTGGTTGGTGGAAATCGAATCTACAAGGCTTGCTAGGCTGAAATGTCAGGAAGCTGGTGTGGTTGGGAAACCGAACCTGTGATGCTTGCTATGGCTGAAATGTGATGAAGTCGAGGTGGTTGGTGGAAACCGATCCTGCAAGGCTTGCTAGGCCGAAATGTGATGAAGAAGAAGTCGAGGTGGTTGGAAAACCGAACCTGCAAGGTTTGATAGCTAAAATCTGAGGCACATTGACAAAAATTATTCCTCGACAGTTGTGCCAATGATTTGATGTTTTGTGCATATTTTCGAGGAAAGGTGGCTAAATCGTTACAACTTCCAAGGCGCCTGCCGTCTTCGAATTAAAGTCGTAATCATGAGAACAGTTAAAGCTTCTAGAAGCAAACGCGTTGGGGAAGGTACGTGGGAGACACGCTTTAATCTGAGGCGTAGGTTTGAAAAACCGTTTGAATTCTACGACTCGAATTTGATTTAGAATGAAGGGTCCAAATTGGATAGGCTTTGATAAGACGATTGGGGTTCGTCCTGTCCCTTTAGACCCCCAATTTTCTGGATTTTCTACCTTTGCAATCTTAATTTTCTTCCAAAGCTTAAGTTTTCCAGCGTTGAAGCTGTTTGTTCCCTAGTTTTCTGGCACCATTCCGTCAGCGTAGTTATTCCAGTAGGTATTTTCACAGAAAATCCTTTGTATTGCATTCTCAGTCCTTTTCTGAAATGGAGTCCACCTCGGGTAGGGAGTTAGTTACTGTCGCGTCATTCGGTCAGGGGGCTAGTTATAGGGGGACTCCGAGGTTGAGCAGTTTGCTATGATCGAGGAGACAGTAGACTACAGTGTAGAGTGGGGGGGCATCTAGAGTCCCTTCGAATATGATATTAAAGAGGCTGGGGGAGATTAGGGAGAGGTACTGTGTACCTCATTATGTAGAGATGTTAGTACCCGAGACCCATGAGCGAGCCTACTATCCGAGGCCTGGATGCGTGGCGGTGAGCGAGTACCTATTTAAGGCAAGTATGCGTCTTCCTCTACACCCCTTCTTCAGGGCGATGCTGAGAAACTTCATATCATTGCCGGGTGGAGTCAATTGGTTGGCTCGTACTTCCTTTGGAAGGAAGTGTCACTCGAGGAGGACATGCCTCTCCACGTCTTCATGACCCTATTCCAGCCTAGAGTAATAGGTAAGGAGTCAAGGAGGTGGTATTACTTAACTCCTTGGGGGGCTCATGTACCATTTGTGGTGGGGCTGTCTTCTTCTATTAAGGGGTGAAATGAGTCGTGGTTCTGGGTGAGGGGCAGGTGGCAGGCGGTAGAGGGGGACATAGCCCTGGCTTGCACAGTACCGACCCAGTACTACAAAACTCGTGAGTCTCCCAGCCTAAGTTTGCATTCTGTATTCAAATTTCTTTAGATCTAACTGCTGAGGTTCCTTTGCAGATAGCAGTACGAGGTTCGAGTTGAGCAAGGGGGAGTTTGAAGTGATAGAGGACATTTACAAGAGACCTCTCAAGCTTCGTCACTTCGACCACCTCATCAACCGAAGTTGCTACTTCCTTGATTTTGAACTGATGGCCTCCAAGGGTAAGAAGCTCCTATACTTGTGTATTTCTTGCTTTTTGTTTTGATGCTGATGCATTGACATGTTCTACAGATAAATTCAAGAGGAGGGAATACCCAACCCTTGACATGGCCTCTATACTTAGGGCCACATCCACTATGAAGGCGAGGCCCCTGAAGCCGGGGTCCAGTGGTGCCAAAGAGGTTTGAGGCAGGGTCGAGCGTCTCTCTAAGGATGACAGTTCAAGGGCTCCCGAAGAGGGGGCACCTCAGAGGTCGGAGAAGGCCAAAGAGCCTCGGGAGAAGGAGAAGGTCCCGGAGGAGCCAAAGAAGAGAAAGCTGGTGCACGTCACCAGCTCGTCAACAAAGTTCGGGACCTCTGTGTCCCATGAAGGCAGAGAAGTCACTCAGTCAAAGCTCCTTGCAGCCGCCTCGAAAGCAGTAAAGATTGAAATGGTTCGACGAGCCGAGGCTGAGGAGGCTAAAGAAGAGGCTCCGAGGAGGGCAGCTGAGGTGGCAGAGGAGGAGGCCGCCAAGCAAAGGCCTGCGTTCGAGCTTCCTTTCCGGAAGGGAGGAGGTTCTGGCTCCAACATTGGTGGAGGCTCTGCCACCTGAGATCCGAAGTGCCACAGAAAGCTTCTACAAATTCTGGACGGATCGATGGCAGTTACATGCCTCCTCATGTGACACCACAGAATTGACAAGGGCTCTCGTGAGCCAAAGTGTGAGGACATTTGGCCTCGCAAATCACATCATTATAATGACACAGAAAAATGGTAATCCATCATAGCATTTCGATCACAATCATCACTTCTTTTCCCATATTAGGCCCCATTTGGTACACATTAATGTAAAAATGAGAATGAAAAATATAGTCGTTGTAGGCCCCACACAAAAGATAGAAATTCAAATTTGGTGGTTTAATGTGATGAATAACGATCATATTTTTCATTTTAATGAAGAAAAAATGGAAAACAAACGGGGGCTTAATAAATATCTACTATAACTTTTCACTCTTAGGCGCTTGATCAACTTTAAGCCCTTGTTTGAGCCACGTTATATTCCTAACAATGTATTTTTGAATAGTGTATTGATAAAAAAATGAGTGGTTAAAAAATAAAGAAAAATTTTAAATTTACGTGTATTATTATTTTATTGAAGAATGTATGATTGAAATGATGTCAAATCACTGTTTAAGAATATATTTTTTTGAAAAAATATGGCTCAAACATGGCCAAAATTATTTTTATTACTTGTGGCTTTTGCAATCATGAAACTTATGGCTCCAATTTTACAGGGTCCATGACAACTAGGGAGAATAATTTAAACAGGTCAAGTGACAGATTTTTAAACAGACATATACTTGATGAAATCTCATTAAGGTCATGTTTGATCCACATTATTTGAAAAAAATACTTTCTTAAACAGTAATTTGACATCATTTCAACCACATATTTTTTAATAAAATAATATTACACACAAATTCAAAACTCTTCCTTATTTTTTAACCACATATTTTCCATCAATACACTATTCAAAAAAGCATTTTTCCCAAAATAATATGGCTCAAACAAGGGCTAAAAGTTAAAAATAATAATAATGCAAAACACTACCAATCAGGGGCTGAGATTTCAGCCCTCGGAATGGGCTCCTGTCAGTGAACCTGTTCGTTTGGCTTAATCCTAATTTAGCCCTTGTTTGAGCTACATTTTGAAATAATGATTAATGGAGAATGTGTGGTTAAAACTTGAGGAAAAATTTTAGGTTTGAGTGTAATATTATTTTATTAAAGATTGTGTGATTGCAAATGAATTTTTAGAATAATGGAACTTAAACAAGGGCTTAAACTCATATAGTTTCGTTTTAGGTTTTCTACGACACCAACTTTGATTAATGACTAATGTCGTTTAGCAAATTTTTTTTTATCTTTTATTCTACTTTTACTTTTTGTAAAAGGGTTTCTTCAGAGAGACCCTTACTGACTTTCAAACGAGGATCCAGTCCTCAGAGAAGAAGATGACCTCCCTTGCAGAGGAGCTGAAGGGAGCTAGAGCCGAGGCAGAGGAAGCGAGGGCCCAAAAACTTAAAGATGCGGCCAAGCTGGAGTTTGCCTTAGCTCAGATCGAGGCGTTGAAGGAGGTATATGAGTCCCAGTGTGAGGTGGCTTTCTTGACTAAGAAAGTGGAGGTTTCCAATGACCACCAGAAGGTGACTGTCGAAGCCTTGGAGAAGGCAAATTTGGAGCTAGCTGGGGCCCAAGATGTGTACAAGTTCTTGGAGAGCCAGATAAAGTGGTAAGTTGATGAAGTGGCCAAGGCAAAGGAGGAGGCCAAAGTGGCGAGGGAGGAGGCGATGAAAGACTACATTGCCAACTTCCACAATACCAAGGAGTACAAGAGCTTCAGCACTTACTGGAGAAATTATGCTTATACCGAGATGATGGAGAGGGCTGAGGAACCTTACCCAAATCAAGACCTGTCACAGCTGAGGTCGGAGTTTGTGGATGAAGTGCCTCAAACCCCAGCCGATGAAGCTGCTGGAGATGAAGTAGTAGAGGCAGAAGAAGAAAGTTCTGATGCTCAAGTTGCGGAGGCCCCGGCTATTGAGGTACCTCCATCGTCGTCCCAGGCTTAAGATAGTTTTCTTTTCAGTTATTTCTGATGTACTGGCCTCAGGCCCCCCCTTTTGTAATCTTGATTGAAAATCAATACAATATCTTCTTTCATTCAATGTTTTTCTCCTAAGTGTATTGGCATCGTCAAACAACTGAACTTAATGTTGATTGAAGAACTAAATAACTTTAACTTGGTATCCTAACTCCAATCAGTTGAGCAAGTAAATTGTACGCAAGCCTCACGAGCTATGAACAATATTGGACTTAAGCAAATGAATTATACTTAAACTTAATAATTGTAACCTGAATGGATCCTGACTGGATCGTGTTTCAGTCGAACTGGGAATATTGCTGTCTGATTCGAAAGGTAGTTGCATGAAGCTAGTAGAAGTTGTCATGCGTCTTGGAGTTCGAACGAGGTGGCCCAGAGATGGGACGCTGGCCTCTCCTCCGAGGTGAGGACGCTTCTCAACATGGTGGATGGTTTAGCCACGCTGAGGCTTCTCCCAGTGGCGTTCAGCCTCGCCAAAGGGAGTCAAGTGCATGCGCCTCTGAGTTCAAATGAGGTGGCCCAAAGATGGGATGCTAGCCTCTCCTCCGAGGTGAAGACGCTTCTCAACATGGTGGATGGTTCAGCCATGCTGAGACTTCTCCCAGTGGCGTTCAGCCTCGCCAAAGGGAGGCAAGTGCATGCGCCTCGGAGTTCAAACGAGGTGGCCCAAAGATGGGACGCTGGCCTCTCCTCCGAGGTGACGACGCTTCCCAACATGGTAGATGGTTCAACCATGCTGAGGCTTCTCCCAATGGCCTTCAACTTCGCCAAAGGGAGGCAAGTGCATGCACCTCAGAGTTCAAACGAGGTGGCCTAAAGATGGGACGCTGACCTCTCCTCCGAGGTGACGACGCTTCCCAATATGGTGGATGGTTCAGCCATGCTGAGACTTCTCCCAGTGGCGTTCAGCCTCGTCAAAGAGAGGCAAGTGAATGTACCTCAGAGTTCAAACGAGGTGGCCCAAAGATGGGACGCTAGCCTCTCCTTTGAGGCGATGACGTAATGCAACACGTGAATTCAATCATGGATAATTTTATTGAATTATGGAAATGTTACATAAGCTGGGAAAGATCATCCAGTGAGGTAGTACATTCATTGATAATAGATTCGGAGGTGCTCAATGTTCCATGAACGGGGTTGTGCCTTGTCATTCATGTCTTCAATCCAGTAGGTCTCAAGTCGGATCTCCTCTCCGATTTTATATAGACCTTCCCAGTTAGGGCTCAGAGAACCGGTGCCAGGTTCCTTTGAGGAGAGGAAAACTCTCCTAAGGACCAGGTCGCCTAGCTGAAATGACCTCTTCTGTATCTTTGAGTTGCAGTATTTCATCATCTTTCTTTGATACATGCCTAGTTTCAGCTGGGTGTCATCTCTCTTTTCCTCAATGAAGTCGAGGTCGCACCTACGAAGCTCGTCGTTTATTATCTCACTGAAATGCAAACGTCGTGAAGATGGAAGTCTGACTTCGATGGGGCTCATTGCCTCAGTCCCGTATGCCATAAGGAAAGGTATTTTCCATGTTGGGGTCCTTGCAGTGGTTCGGATTGCCCAAAGAACCTGTGACAGCTCATCCACCCAGGCCCCTTTAAGCTTCCTTTTCAGGACGTGCTTGATTGTCTTGTTCACATCCTCAACCTGGCCATTTTCTTGTGGGTGGTGAGGCGTGGAGAAGTGCTTCTTGATGCCAAGTTCTTCACACAAACTTCTGACCTTCTTGTTGTCGAACTGTCTACCATAATCTGAGACAATCGAGTAGAAAATCCCGAACCGGCATATGATATTCTTCCACAAGAACTTGGAAATGTTGGCTTTTGTAATTTTTGCTAGGGGTTCAACTTCAACCCACTTCGTGAAGTAATCAATGGCCACAATTACGAAGCTTGCACCTCCTCTGCCTTCTGGTAGAGGAACTATGAGGTCCACACCCCATTTTGAGAAAGGCCAAGGGCTAGAGACCGTGGTCAAATCTTACGATGGTTGTCTTTGAACATGAGAGAATCGTTGGCATTTGTCACATTTTTGTACAAACTCGAGGCGTCCCTTTTCAAGGTAGGCCAATAGTACCACTACCTCAGTATTTTTTGTGCCAAAGATAGACCTCCAGAGTGGTTTCCACACACACCCTCATGGACTTCTCTCAATATATAGGTATCATCTTCTCTTCTGACGCATCATAAGAGTGGATAGGAGAAGCTCCTCTTATAGAGTACATCATCAATGAAGAGGAAATGGGCTGGCCTCCTCCTTAGCTTGTAGGCCTCATGCTTGTCAGTGGGAAGTACCTGATCCTTGAGGTATGCTACGATGGGCTGCATCTAGGTAGGAGTCCCAGCGACCCACATCACATTGGGGGCCTCGGTTGACGGCATGAGAAGGTACTCTACAGGGACTACTGTGAGTAGTTCGGAATCCTTGCTACTTCCAAGTTTGGAGAGTGCATCCGCATGTGCGTTTTCGATGCGGGGGATCTGGATCAACTCAAACTTTTTAAAGGATGGGATGAGATTCATCACCATTTTCAAGTAGGAGGCCATTGTTTTGTCCCTAGCTGAGAAGTTACCGTTGACCTGACTAATGACCAGCTGGGAGTCACAACTGATGAGTGGCATTTTTATTTGCATTTCTCTGGCTAACCCGAGGCCTGCAAGAAGTGCCTCGTATTCTGCTACATTGTTGGTGGCCTTAAACCTGAACCTCACAGCCGAATTCAGCTTGTGACCTTCCGGGTTGATGAGGACAACTCCGGCACCTGAGCCGGCGTCCCCAGCAGACCTATCAACAAATAAGTTCCACGTAGGGGCTCAGCTTGTTCCATAATTTCATCTACCTCGGGTAAGTTGGCAAATTTTGCCACAAAGTCAGCCAAGGCTTGGCCTTTGATGACTGCCCTAGCCTTGAATATGAGGTCAAATTCACTTAGCTCCACCGTCCATTTCAATAATCTTCCTGAGGCATCGGGCTTTTGGAGTATCTGCCTTAGGGAAAAGTTTGTCAGCACATGGATGATGTGGGCTTGGAAGTAGGATCTCAACTTCCTAGAGGCCGTGATCAAGGCCAAAGCGAGCTTCTCCATATCGGGGTAGCGGGTTTTCGACGATAGGAGTGCTTTACTTGTATAGTAAACGGGGAGTTGGGTGGTCCTTCTTCTCGGATTAGAACTGCACTGATGGCCTCATTGGAGACGGCCAGATACAACTATAGAATTTCACCGGGCTTCGATTTGGAGAGGAGGGGGGCCTGCCCTAGGTGCCTTTTCAGGCCCTGGAAGGCCTTTTCACATTCCTCATTCTATTATAACTTCTTCTCAGCTTTTAGCACTTTGAAAAATGGGAGGCATTTGTCTGTGGCTTTGGAGATGAAGCGGCTAAGTGCGGCCACTCGTCCAGTCAAGCTTTGTACCTCCTTTGGCTTTTGGGGGAACCTCATATTGCATAGGGCCTCAATTTTCTCAGGTTTGGCTTCGATACCGCGTTGGTTGACCATGTACCCTAAGAATTTGCCGGAGGCCACTCCGAAGGTGCACTTCAAGGGGTTGAGCCTCATTCTATATCTTTTCAATATTTGGAAGGTGCTCTTGAGGTGTGTTAAGTGGTCCCTAGCTTCCAAACTCTTTACCATCTTCCAAACTCTTTACCAGCATGTCGTCTACGTAGACCTCCATTGTCTTGCCGATGAGGTCCGCAAACATTTTGTTGACGAGCCTTTGATATGTTGCTCGGACATTTTTCAACCCGAAGGGCATCATCTTGTAACAGTAAAGGTCTCGGTCTACGATGAAAGATGTGTGTTCCTCATCGACCGGGTGCATGGGAATTTGGTTGTAGCCGGAGTATGCGTCCATGAAGCTCAATAGCTTGTGCCCAGCCGTGGAGTCTACCAGTTGGTCAATCCTCGAAAGTAAAAAGCTGTCCTTCGAGCAAGCTCTGTTGAGGTTAGTGAAATCGATGCACACCCTCCACTTACCGTTGTGTTTTTTCACTAAAACTGGATTGGAGACCCACCTAGGATAGGTGGTCTCCCTGATGAAGCCATTTTGGATGAGTTTCTGAACTTCTTCCTTCAGGGCCTCGTACCTCTCAGGATTGAGGGCTCTCATTTTTTGTCTATGCGAGGCAACTAGGATCAATTTTCAGGTGGTAGAAATTGACCTTGGGGTCTGTGCTTACCATGTCCTTATGCTTCCAAACTAAGATATCGAGGCTCCTACTTAGGAAATCCTTGAGCTTTTCTTTCAAAGTGCTGGACAAGCCTTTGCTCACCTTCAACAATTTAGATGGGTCTCGGGGGTCCACCGAGAAGCTCTCAAGTTCCTCAACTGGGGATGCTTGAGGTTCGTGTTCAATTATGCGGGGATCAATCTCATTAATGACCAATATTTCTGGATTGCGTGGTGCGTCAATCATTTCGACATCTTTTGGTTCGACGGGAGCATCACCTGGGGCATCAGCCGTGACTACGTTGGTGATAATTACATGGACGTCCCGGGGCTCTACCTTTCTGATGGAGCTTAGATAAGACTCTCTTGAGCCTCTTTGGTCGCCTCTCACCGTTGCCAACCCATTTTCCATCGGGAACTTCATGCATAGGTCGTGGATGAAGGTGACGGCTCCTAATTCCTTTAGGACTGGCCTACCCAACACTCCATAGTAGGCCGATCGACTGTCGACAATGAGGAATTTCATGAAGTTCATTGTGGTTTGGGGAGACTCTCCCATCTCTACTGCGAGTGTGATTTTTCCTCTCGGACTGATGCTATCTCCGGTAAATCCGTACAAAAGAGTGGTGGTGGATGTTAACTCATGGTCTAGTATCAACTTGTCAAAGGTGGATCTGAATAGAATGCTGACGAAGCTACCATTGTCAACTAACATTCGTTTGAGCCTATTCCGGGCTATGACTGCTCTTACCACAAGTGCATTGCGGTGGGGGTAGTGAACTCGTTCGGCATCCTCCTGGGTGAAAACAATCGATGGAACTTGATTCCTCCGGGAGCTGTTGTCCACAATGTAGCTTGTCAGAGGGGGCATTTTGCCTCCCGGGCATAATTCCTTTTGGCGTTTCACGTTTCACCGCCAATATACGGGCTTCCAAATATGGTATCCACATCGTGGATAGGGGCTTCATCCTGAGTTTGTCAGTTTCTTTGATGTCTGCGCCCTTCCCTGGACCTCTCTGCATCATGCTCTCTTCATTGCGGAGAAACATCCCTTTGACGTGGAGCGACCTTTTCACGCCCGGATCAATTATCGTACCTTGGCGGTGGTCTGTTCACTTGGGGCGATTCATTTCTATCCCTAGAGAGTTCCTGCCTAGAACGGTGAGCATAGTCTCGGCAATCTGCTGTGTCGTGTCCATAGGACCGGTGGTATACACAGTATTCATGTGGGTTCTGATTTGACCTATTTCTAGGTCCCGAACCCCGTCCTCGACCTCTCTCCCTATGGGATCCTTGCGGAGTTCCCATCTGCCGGATGTTAGCGACTGGGTTGATATCCTCATATGCCAATGTAGAAAGGATATTAAGAGTGGTGGTAGCAAGTGCTTGCCCAAAACTTTCATTACCAGCTTGGTTCATTTGGTAGTTCATCAAGTGGGAGGTCGGCCCTCTAGCAAGCGGCCTTTGAGGAGGTGGGAGGCCTTTACTTGCCCTGTTCCTATGCTCAATCAATTCTTCATTGATAATCTCCCATCTCATCATCTCGAGTAGGGCATTATAGGTGGGGGTCTTGATTTTGCACGTCCCTCCAGAACAGGGTGTTCATGTTCAGACCTCCTCTCAATGCAGATAACGCCTCACGGTCGGTGACTTGCACACAATATGTCATCTCATCGGTGATGTGTGATAGGAAGCTTTTTAGGGACTCCCCATGTGCCTGTCTCATGTCTTGGAGACGTTGGATGGGGGCCTCTCCCTCTTTGCTTACAGCGAACCTCTTCAAGAAGGTCGTCTTGAATTCAGGCCAACTTCTTATGCCCCTAGGTGGTAACCTAATACCAAATTTTAGCTGCTCCGCTAAGTATTAAGTGGAAAGCTCTTCATTTCATAGCTGGGGTGGCGCTCCTTAGGCTCATGTGAGTTTTGCAAGCATTCAGGTTTTTCTCTGGGTCGCCTCTTCCGTTATACTTTGGTATTTTTGGCAAAACATGGCGGTTTGGGACCTGTGCGCTCCTTAGTTCCCTCGAGAATGGTAGGTTTTCATCGTTATCGTCTAAGTCACA
This sequence comes from Olea europaea var. sylvestris, assembly GCF_002742605.1. NCBI lineage: Eukaryota > Viridiplantae > Streptophyta > Magnoliopsida > Lamiales > Oleaceae > Olea > Olea europaea. Next base: position 11,664,021 of record NC_036237.1, on the reverse strand, counting down.
GGATCTCTGCTGTTCATCTGAATCGTTTTCATTGGCTTCATACCTTGATTGTTGGTGAGATGTTCCGGGACGGTTCTAGCCTCTTCCTCCCTCCTTTGGTGCCTATTTCTAGGCGGAGCAACACGGGGGACATTTTCATGCCTTTCTTCCGGCTGTTGAGACATTGGAGGTGGAGGGGGTGGCCTTGTCGAAGGCTCATGATGTTGTTGTTGTCTGAACCTCAGTTCAATGGGGCTAATTCTGTCAAATACTTTGCCTGACTTCCTATGTCTTTGCTCTTGCTCATACGGAGGTGGGAAGTTATCATGGTTCAAAGGGACCTCGGTGGGTCGGTCAGAAGTGTAGTTGGAGGAAATATCAACTTCAACTTCCCTTTCAAATGGGCTTCTACCTCGACTATTGTCCGGCGAGATAGCCCTACGATTTTGAGCTTCATCTTCTTACTGGTAGTGCCCTTGAGGGGCGTATGGAGGAATAGAGAAGCCTCCCTGGCCCTGCATTTGGGCCATGAGTTCCCTCATAGCCATATTTTGGCTAGCAATGTTTCTTAAATTAGCTGCCATGGCGGCCATTTCTCTTGATAGCTGGGCCGTCGCACGCATTCCACCTCTTCTGTGGTTGTGGTGGGGTCTATACCGAGCTGCTGGGGCAGCTGCTGGAGGGGGTATATCAGCATTTTCTCTATCTTCATTTGAACTCATTTTCTTTGCATCTTGCCCTTCAGATTTTTACTATGTCGTGGGGCTTCCTCTTTTTTTTTTTAAGAACAAATCATTTCTCGAGAGGATGTCCAAATGCTCCTATTTAATAAGCTTTCACCACAAGGTTATTCGTGGTTATGGCATGGTTTCTCATAGATGGTGTCAATCTGTCGACCCCAATAAATGTTGCCAACAGAGACCGGACACACCCGCGCACACGTAAGCGAAAGTCCAACACACAAAGACACGTGGATGGTCTAAAACGGACAGATCAAGGGCGTGGGAGTAGCTCAACTATGCAGGACGAGAACGTTCGGAATCCGACGAGATGATCGTAGACCTATTGTACAATAATTACCAATTGATGTTTACAAATGTGTATGTAAATATGCTTAAATTCGTATTGTGTTGCAAGATAATCAGAAAGAGAGAGTAAAGTGTGGTTTCTTGTATTGATTCTTGCATTAGCCTCTGTATGGGGTACATATGGGAGTATTTATAGTGTCACAAGGCAGATCGTGACCTTTGGTTTGGGGTACACGTGGCCTCATATGATTAATTTACATATCAAATTGTAGACATCAGCCGTATTTAGCTTGCTATACATTTATTGATTGGCAGAGCCGCACTTACTAGTGAGAAGATTTAACATTTACACTCATAACAAACGTCCTATCAATCATTTTAGTAAGATCTTTGTGCAGAGGATCTCTTGGAAGAAGTGTTTATGGAAGATGTTGCTTTGTGATTCGAAGACTGTTACCTCGGCTACAGAGCTTCGGCCAATAAGGCCTCGTCCACCTTCAAAGGGCCTCGGCATATGGGTTTCGGAAGCTTCTCAAGAGGCAATGATAGATGGGCCTCAGTATATATGGGCCTAGGCTTCTATGGGCCTCGACTATGCAAATCACCTCGATTTGAGTGCCACATTGTTTGGCATGAGTTGGCCGTGGGCCCCGGTGAGTTGCCCAAGTGTGCGAACACGTAACAGTTATCTCATAATTTGAAATTGCTAACAAATTTAACAGACAAATAGTTGGAAGGCTAAGTAAGTCTCTATGAGTTATCCCAAATGATACATGTGGACTCAAAATAGGAACAAACTTTTAAAATTGTCCGAATTTAGGGTTTTTAAAACCACAATGGTGTTAAGTACATATTTTCATACTTTGCTATTTTCCACGCCTTATATAAATTTCCCATTTCGACCCGCTTAATATTACATAGGAATAGATAGACGTGTAAAAGAAGTCAGATCATCCAAATCAAGGAAATCGAATTCGCCTTTACATCAAAAGTCGACCCACATTTTCTATGAACTCCAAATCCTCGACTCTCTTTTTGAATATCTTTGTATCTTTAAAAAATGATAACAAAAATTTACTTGACTATTTATAAATAATTTATAAATATGAGTCAAACATAGTTTTGGTCTTTGTTTGTCAATCATTTTATCACAATATTTTCTATATAAAACTCATTTTCAATCATACATTCTTTATTAAAATAATATTATATATAAATAAAAAACTTTCCCTTCTTTTTAACCACACATTTCAACATCAATCATTATTCCATAATACACTTTTTAAAATTAAAGGGCACAAACATGCCCTTAGTTTATTGTGATTGAGGGGGGAAAAAAAGCCCTTAGTTTATCATGCTACAAAATTAATTAAATTACCAAAAAGGTACTAAAAATATTTATTGAGAAAAGGGAAAATTCATAATTAAGAGATTAAGTATCACCCATCTCAAAATTAAGAACAAAAATTTCAAATTTCAAAAATCGAATATTTATTAAAATTTATTTATGATTTAGTTAATTAATTATATATTTAATTAATTAAATATATGAATGTCACATGTCTATGCAATTTGGTCACAAATTAACAATTTTGTTTGTTACATATTTATTTTTCGATTACAAATTAGAATTTTTATATATCACAAGTTATTTTACGGTCACAATTTAAAAATTTTATAAGTTACAATTTGTTCGTTGGTCACAAATTCAAAAAATTATAAGTCATAATTTATTTATCGGTTACAAATGAAAAATATTATAGGTCAACAATCACAAATGATCAAATTATCAATCACAGATTAACAATTTTTTAGGTCATATATTAGTTATTGATCACAATTTTATATATTTCATTGGTCACATATTATTTATTGGTCATAGATTAACCAACTTAATGGTCACTGTCAACCAAATAATTTGTAATCATCACCAACACCTGTGACCACTACCAACATAGCCACCGCCATCAATCAACAACCACCAACCACAGTCATCCATAGTCGCCAAAACCACCAACACCTCCCTGCAACAAAACCACTATCTCAAACACCGTAGCCAACATCACCACCACCACCGTCACCACCAACAAGCCCACAGCTATTACCAGATCCAACATATCTCTGCCATTGTTGGATCCAATAAAGCCACCGCCGCCCGAACACTACCACCACGAGCACCACCTACCAACTGAAAACACACCTAAAAATCCACATTAGTTCACAGAGCTGTATATCTCGGCCAGGGTGGTAGCAGATCTTGACCACGGTGTACGATGAGACTAAATCGACAATGAGCGCCGTTGTGAGCTGAATCGGCAATGAGCGCATAATAGCAAACTAATCAGCAATGAGCACAAAAATAACCACCATTCCCACCATCACAGTGCACAACTTGGTCTTTGAGGCGGCACTGCTGCTGCTGCGTTCGTCGTCGAATGGGGTGGGTTTCGAAGCCAGGTGAGGGTGGGTATAGGTGCCAGTAGAGAGGGTGAGAGAGAGAGAGAGAGAGAGAGAGAGAGAAGAGTGGTAAATGATTTTTAGGTTTGGAATGAAATTTGTATATATATAATATAGGATAATTGGCACAAAACGTCCATACCTTTCAAATTTATTGTCGAAAATATCCATACTTTCCATTTTTTGACATTTTGCCCCTACCTTCCACATTTCTTTGCACAGAAAGTCCTTTTGACGATTTTACCCTCCATTGAAATGAAACAAAAAGAAAAGAAAAGAAAAAATAAAGAATTTATTGCAATCATCGTCCCAATTTTTTTAATTATAAATCAGTCATGAGGAAACTTGAATGTACAGGGAAATAATCAAGAAATGGATAAATTTTTTAATTATAACCAATGGAAATGAAAAAATTTGAAGATTACAAGATTTTTGCCTCAAACCTTCCATCTACTCTTCACTAAATAAAAATTGAGATTTATGCTTACCCATTTTTGAAGATCTTCAATTTCATTGGCTATGATTTAAAAATTTCTTTATTTCTTGATTATTTCTCTGTACATTCAAGTTTCCTTTTTTTTTTGGCAATTTAAAAATTTTTCAGTTCACAATAGATTGTGACCAATTTGTAATTTTTCAAAAAAATTTGGGACTAATATTGCAATTAATTTTTTATTCTTTTCTTTTTATTTTATTTGAATGGAGGGTAAAATCGTCAAAAACAAATGAAAAGAACCTTCTGCGCAAAGAAATGTAAAAGGTAGAGGCGAAAATGTCAAAAAATAAAAAGTTGGGACGTTTTTCACAATAAACTTGAAAGGTAGAAAAGTTTTGTACCAATTACCCTATAACATATAATATTTAAATTTTAAGTATCTGATTTTTGAATAATGAAATCCTTATCCTGATTTTAGAACGTTGATCTTTAAAAATAGGGTGGAATGTAATTTCTAATTGTGAAAAATAATGGACTTTGCTTCATAATAGCAGCACGGGCTTGGCCCTATAAGAAAAGGGCCCATACCATAAACCCTAGAACAAATTCATTTCCCATGTATAAAAACCTATTGAGGGCATTTCGGTTTTTAACCACATCTCGCACCGTTCAATCGAGAGAAAATGGTGTCGCTGAAGCTACAGAAGCGGCTCGCCGCCAGCGTACTCAAGTGCGGCAAGGGCAAAGTCTGGCTTGACCCTAATGAAGTCGATGAGCTCTCCAGAGCCAATTCGCGTACGTACACTTAAAGAATAGATGTGATAATTGGTATTCGATTTCCTTTTTGTATGGTTTTGTTGAGTTGATTTTATTTAATGCCGTTCGATAGATTTTTTCGAGATCTTGTTCGTGCTTCTAATTTGAATAAGTTGTTTGTAATGCTGTTTATTGTTAGGTGCAATTTATATTTGCATCCCTTCAGCAGCAAAATTTTAATTTTTTTTGCTTTTTGAAGATTTGGAGAAGTAATTTTTTCTATATGCTGTTTTGGAATCTGTCTATTAGCTACTCACAGATATCATTTCTAGAAGGTTTTGTTGAGTCCATTTCATATATGTTCAGATTCGAACCTGTTCAATTCCTTGTATATGTTGGTTACTGGTGCTATATGTATCTTCTAGCAAGATTTAATCATCAGTGTGGAGGTTTTGGAGAAGTAAATAGCGGAAAATTGGCTGGTCGATATGTTTTCAAATCTGTCTAACAGCTACATAAGGCTTTCTACTCGGTAATTGTTAAAACATTTCAATCTTGCACTGTAACAAGGTGGAGATTAGCTCTTTCTAATTCTATTTTATTCAATCTATATAGTCAGCTTTATATGCAATTTGAAGTTCTTTTATTTTTCAAAAAATACTATATCCGAGATTGCTAGAAATATGGTAAAGGAGGTCTTCATTGCTGTTGTTGCTGTAAAGCTTGTTAATGGGCTTAAATACCCTTGGTGCCCACAAGAGTTTTTTATTTTTATTTTATTTTAATACAAAACAAACAATAGTTGAAACTTCAAACCTGTAAGAAAATGTGAGGCATGTTACTACTTTCCTGATATTTGACCATCTTTCCACTCTGTGAGGCTACTCACTGGTACAGTGCCTGCTAAAGATTTAGAATCTATTTTTGGCACGAACAAGCTCCTGCCTTTTCTCAATATTGCAATGCGCATACATTTTGTGGCAGTATCATATGTACTTGTGTTTAAATCTTATTTGTATAAAATTCAGGTCAAAACATCAGGAAGCTTGTCAAGGATGGTTTCATCATTAGGAAGCCAACCAAGATCCATTCTCGATCCCGTGCTCGTCGAATGAAGGAGGCAAAGAGAAAGGGACGTCACTCTGGATATGGTAGTGTCTTCTAATTGTGGAATGCATAGATTGTGTACTGTCTGCTAATTGTTCATTGCATTAAAGCTGGTGTAATATAATCATTTTGCTAATTGAATGATCTTTTTCATCATTTTTTATGCTTTAGATTTTGTTGATAAGTTCACTTTTGGAAACAGAGGGATTCTACTTACTGATGTTCTTAATGGATGTATGATGCTTTATTTTATCTGTGAAAGTTAAATTAAGAATCTTTACCCTCTCTTTGCTAGAGAAAATACATGCAAATATTAGATGTGATGCCATCTTATTGTGAACTTAACTTTGATGGGACTGTCTTACTGCTGTTCTAAAACTTAGTGCATCAAAGCTATGATTGAGTTCCTCCTTTCATGGTGTATTCCCTCGCCTTTATCTTTTTTATGTGTTAAAAGAGGATTATAGATGTCTGATATCTAAGATGTTTTCTAAATTATTTCAGGTAAGCGCAAGGGTACTAGGGAGGCAAGGCTGCCAACTAAAGTACTTTGGATGAGGAGAATGAGAGTGCTTAGGCGCTTGCTTCGCAAGTATAGGGAGTCAAAGAAGATTGACAAGCACATGTATCATGACATGTACATGAAGGTAAAGGGTAATGTTTTCAAAAATAAGCGTGTTTTGATGGAGAGCATCCACAAATCTAAGGCTGAGAAGGCCAGAGAAAAGACCTTGTCTGACCAATTCGAGGCTAAGAGAGCGAAGAATAAGGCTAGCAGGGAAAGAAAGATAGCTAGGAGGGAGGAGCGTTTTGCTCAGGTGAATAACTGCATTCCTTTTGTAGGTTTTTGTTCAACAGTAACTATTGTAACAATTGAATTATATGCAGAAGCTTCAAGCATTGATATCCAAATGAAGGCTATCAAAATATATAAGCCTCCTATTTGGCTTAGATAAAAATCAGATATTAGTATATTTTAATAAAATGGATGAAATATGTGGTGGAAAAGTTGATAAAAGTTTTGGGTCCCATAAAATGGGATTGAAAATGAATTTGGGGGAAAGAGTTTTAGAAAAATGGAGCAAACAGGGGCTAAGTTTGCGTGAAAACTTGTGTCTGAATAACTTTTTACTTTTTGAGTAAATGTAATAGTACCAAGTTTATGTATGATTTGTCATTATCTTGATTAAGTTTTTGGGCTTTGTCTTCTATTTCAGGGACCAGGAGAGAAAGTAGCACCACCTGCTGCTGCAGCCCCTGCACCTTCGTCACAGGCAGCTCAGTAAGCGACTTGAAAAATTGATCGAATCAAGCTTTTTCATTGGTTATTGAAACTGTGATTTTAACTCTATGAATTCTGCATCACAGGGGAGCCAAGAAGGCAAAGAAGTGAACTTTTTGACTCAGATTTAAGGACTGGCGGATTCCTATCGTCTTTATTTATTTTTGTTTCTTTGTATGACAATTCAGGTTTTTTGACCTCTGTACTAAATCTTTTCTTAGAACTACATTAGCTATTTCAAGTTGAATTGACTATTGAGAAATCATGATGACAATTGTCGTCGTATGTTTACAATGATTTTTATAATGTTGAAAAATTGTTGGGGGGGTTTGCCCGAGTGTCTTTAGTATATGCCAAATGCCTTCAAGGTTAAGCTAGATAAGGTGGAGTCAGATCGATTCTTGTGAAACTGCATTTCTTTCGAGATCTGTTTGTTTAATGATTTCCTACGGTTTGGGGTTTGTCAATGTTGAAAGGTTTACATATGTGGTGATGTTATCAATATTGGAAGGGTTTTCACAAGTGCTTAAAAGTTGCCTGTAAATACTTTTTCAAACGGGTTTTAAGTTTTAAACTTACTCTTGTTTCCAATATTCAGTACAAAGTATCGTATGCTTAACCCATATTCTTGATTGTCACAGACATTGGTAAAAATTGGCGGTAGCCTTGTTGTGGCACTTTTGGCAGAATATTGGTGAATTTTCCATCATTTTCTTGTGCCCACATCGAAGGAATTCTAGCGTAGCATGAAACTAATTGTCTCAACTTGCATTGATGAAATGAGAAACCAAAGGAGATTCCAATGTCACCAAAAGTTCTACAAACATAAAAAAATTAAATAATAATAATTAAATTAAATAAATATATAAAAATGATAAAGTCCATGAAAAAAAAGCACCAGTAATGAACTTTATCTTTTTAGTTGAAACTTATCAAAGACAGCTTAAAATCTGATTTTTATTTATATCAATAAGCACTAGTTCTTAGGCTCCCATAAAACGCTGCCAAACACTCAATTTTCCAAAACTAGTAATCCTTTTGTGAAAAAATATGCCAATACGGCGCTCCCTCTGAATTTTCAATAAAAATTTATACTTTGGGAGTTGGGAGGGGGGTTTCAATTTAAAGGAGATAATAATCCAAATGGTCACTGAACTTTACAAAAAGTTTTCACAGGATCACTAAACTTAAATCACCAAAGTCATTACTGAACTTTATAAAAGATTTTAATTAGATCATCGAATTTTAAAAATCACCCCATTTATCACTAAAGTTTGCAAAAATTTCCTACGGGATTACTCAACTTTGCAAAAGGTTTCCCAAGGATCACTTACTGAATTTAGTAATCCTTGGGAAACTTTTTGCAAATTTGAGTGATGAATGAAGTTATTTTTAAAGTCAGTAATCTCGTGGAAATTTTTTGCAAATTTTAGTGATGATTTAGATGATTTTTAAAATTCAATGATCTTGTGGAAACCTTTTGCAAAGTTCAGTGACCATTTGAGTTATTATCTTCAATTTAAAGATTTGAGACAACATTAAAATGTACTTCCAATAGTTCCATTAAATTTTCAATTATAATTTGACAGAATCATGCTACAATGTCAAAAATGTTGACAAAATTCTTGAAATAATGTCACATAGCATTTTATTATTGAACTATTTAAAACATAGTCAACTTTTCAATTCAATCATATCTTACCAAGCAAACTGGCTTTACCCATTATTAAGAAAATTCTCCAAAAAAATAAATAAATTAATCAGGTGTTTGTTATGCTAAGACCATTTATCAGGATTAATTTGTTGAAACTAAAAGGGTGGGACCAATCATATTCTCTGGCACTACAAGCTTGTCAAACTCTTCAGAAGTGAGCATTATCGGATTCAGAATTGAGATGATAATAAGAGAGGTTTATTATTGAACCAAAATCACACAGAGAATGTATAAAGCTGTATAAATAATACAGTGTTGGCGCCAAAAGAATGACATAGCTGGTGACAGCTGGATAACTACCTAAACTAACCATCCAGATGAACAAACGGATTGTGTAGAATGCCTATAGTGCTGTGCAGTTTATACAACTCTAATACTCCCCCTCAAGATGTAGTGTGAATGTTCTTTACACACATCTTGAATAGCAAAATAAGGAGTTTTGAAGTTGGTAGCGACTTAGTAAAAAGTAAAAACACCATTGTTGTGACCGAACAGGGAGGAGTTAAACTAATCCAGCAGCAATTTTGTCATGTATGAAGTGGCAATCAATCTCGATATGTTTTGTCCGTTCATGAAAAAAGGGATTGGTAGCAATCTGGATGGCGGCATGATTATCACAGGAAAGGACTGCAGGAGATGCTGTTACTGTGCCAAAGTCTCTCAGTAGCTGGTTGATGCAAATAAGTTCACTGATAGTGGCTGCCAGAGCCCTATATTCTGCTTCAGTTGAAGAAAGAGATACGGTGGGTTGACGTTTAGCTTTCCAAGATATTAAGAAGTGACAAGAAATATACAAAATCCTATGATGGACTTCCTTGTGTCGAGACACGAACCCTAGTCCGCGTCTGAGAATGCTCGAAGTTTGATGGGCAGGCTATAATTAGATTTTGCAGATTAGAAGAGGCCTTGACCAGGACTTCCTTTCAAGAACCGAAGAAGATGATGCACAACTTTAAGATGTGGTACCCGGGGCTAAGATAGAAATTGATTTAATTTGTGTACTGCAAATGTAATGTCAGGGCGTGAGATAGTCAAATACATCAGCTTCCCAATCAAATGCCTATAGTGAGTGGCATCCGACAGTAGGTCTCCATCATGATCGCTCAAAGAAATCTTCGGATCCATAGGGGTGTTTGTAGGCTTACAGTCAAGATAGCCAGAATTTTCAAATAATTGCAGTGCATAATGCCGTTGTGTAATGGCAATCCCTGAGTTTGAATGAGCAACTTCAACGCCTAAGAAGTATTTCAACTCACCCAAGTCTTTTAGTTTGAACTAGGAATAGATAAACGCCTTTAATGAATTAATAGTTTGAACATTTGGTCTATGATGACAATGTAATCAACATACACGAGTAAAGCTACAAAATAATTTCCTGATCCTTTAGTGAACAATGAATAATTGGCCTTTGACTGAGTAAAACCATACTGAATTCTTGCCTGTGTAAATTTCGAATTCCATTGCCATCATGCTTGCTTTAGGCCATAAAGGGACTTATGCAGCGTGCAAACCAGCCTTTCCCCCTGTTTAGCAGTCTTTGAAACTTCATGACCAGGTGGAATGTCCATATAAACTTCCTCAAATAAGTCTCCATTCAAGAAGGCATTGTTGACGTCAAGTTGGACCAAATGCTACTTATGGTAAGCTGCAAGAGTCAGCAATACTTTGACAGTGACAATCTTCGCAACCGGGGAAAATATATCAAAATAATCTATGCCTTCTTGTTGGGTGTAATCTTTTGCTACAAGGCGAGCTTTGTGCCTTTCAATAGATCTACTGGAATTGTATTTCATCTTGAATATCCACCTGCAACCAACAGAATGCTTGCCATTGGGTAAAGGGACCAAAGACAAAGTATGATTCCTCTCCATGGCCTGCAATTCTTCTTTCGTGGCTTCACACCACTGAGGATGTTTGACAGCTTGGTGGAAAAATTCTAGTTCAACATAAGATGATACATTTAAAACAATTTGTCTATGATGTGGAAAGAGATTTTTATAAGATATGAAGTGTTTAATGTGATGGGGTCGGTAGTAAACATATTTATGATTTTGAGAAATCAAGTTACAATGGTAGTCCTTAAGATATTTAGGAAGTTTATTAGCTCTTTGAGACTGTCATGTGGTGGTTATAGGATGAGGCGCAGATATTGCTGGTGGATCAGTATAGTGGTATCATCTAGAACAATATCATTGGAAGGTAGTGGAGGAGATGATGGATCAATGGAAGGTTGGATGTGAGTGTGTTCAGATGGAATAAGAGTGGAACTGTGTTCCAGATGGGTATTGGGTAAATCTGTATGACTATTTTGATAGGGAATAGGAAGTACCAAATTAGGGAAGGGATCCAAAATTTGATCATCCATTATGATTGTATGAAAAGGGAAGATATTTTCATGGAACATAACATCCCTTGATATAAAAACTTGTTTTGTTTCCACATCATAAAGTTTGTATCCTTTCACCCCAGGAGAATATCCCAGGAATACGCATACTCGAGCTCGTGGTTGAAATTTATTCCTGTGAGCAGTCAATGTAGATGCAAAGGCTAAGCACCCAAACACCCTTAAGGAGGAATAGTCAATAGGTTTGTTATGTAGGACTTCATAAGGTGTCTTGTGTCTCAATATAAGAGATGGAATTCTGTTATGAGAAATGTTGCAGTTAATACACAGTAAGACCAAAACATTATGGGAACTTGTGACTGAAAAAATAGTGATCTAACCACATTTAACAGATGTTGGTGTTTCCTCTCGACCACAGAATTTTGTTGTGGTCTTTCAACACAGCTGAATTGATGCATTACCCCTTTCTCAGCAAAGAATTCAGTGAACGCCAATTCATTTGCATTGCCTGATCCGAACATTTCAATTTTAGCATCGAACCGAGTGCTGACCATATTGAAAAATCTGGGAATTATGCTTGCAACATCAGATTTTTTGCTTCAACAGATACAGCCAAGTGAATCTTGAACAATCATCCACCAAAGTTAAAAAGCATCTATGCACTGAGAATGAAGTAACCTAATATGGCCCCCAAATGTCGCAGTGTATGATGTCAAATATAGTACTGGAAAGGTTGTTATTTGAATCAAATGACTGCCTTCTCTGTTTTGCAAGGGGGCAAATGTAGCAAGGCATATGTTCATTGAAATTTGAAGCATCACACAGTAATTGATCCTTGAACCAATCTTGTCTTTTGAAGGAAAGATGACTAAGCCTATTGTGCTACACTTGTTCAGAGACTTTGTTAACAAGAGCATTGGAAGATGAATTCAGAATCTTGACATCAAGAACATATAGGTCTTGTATTCTATCACCTTTCCAATTATTTTCTTAGATTTTGCATCTTGAATGATGAAGCAGTCATGAAAGAAATTCAATTAGAGTTGTGACCCGAGGGTTAATGCACTAACCGATAATAGATTGAATTTGAACCGTGGCACAAACAACACATCTCGCAGTACTAGAGTTGAACTTAATCTTACATCCCCACATAATTTTACTGGAATTTTTGTTTGATCAACCAGGATGACATAGAATCATCTATAATTCTCAGATTTATGAATGCAGCAGCAATTGAACAAACATGCTTTGTGGCCCCTGAATCCACTATCCAAATTTCTTTGGAATTTAAGACTGGATTAATAGGTATAGAATGGCATATACTTGTATTATGTGATGTAATTTTTCTGTCCTGATAATCAGAATCTGCTGTTTTTGAGTTTGATGCTAGATGATTGGACAACATCGACAACGATTGTTGATACTAATTAGGATTCAACCTCTGAATGAACCTTCTAATCCCAGGTTGCTGTGAATTATGCAGCTTAGAGCTAGAGGAGTTCTGGAAATTGTGAGTACGCGAATCACTCACTGAATGATGCAAGAGATAAGAGCTTGAAGGTCCATCAATGGCCGATTTGCTTAATGATGACCTCAAACCAGACTGATTTTTGGATTGTAATGACTCCATATGGAGATTAGATCAAGTAGCATATCAACAGAATCTGTGAAAAAAAGGAGATCAAGCAACATATTAAATCTGTGAAGAAGAAAGATGAATGCGAAAAGGATTATGCTCTGACACCATATCAGATTCAGAATTGAGATGAAAATAAGAGAGGCTTATTATTGAACCAAAATCACACAGAGAATGTATAAAGCTGTATAAATAATATAGTGTTGGCACCAAAAGAATGACACAGCTGGTGACAGCTGGATAGCTACCTAAACTAACCATCCAGTTGAACAAATGGATTGTGCACAATGCCTACAGTGCTGTGCAGTTTATACAACTCTAATACTCCCCCTCAAGATGTAGTGTAAATGTTCTTTACAAGCATTCCAATTTTTAAGGTAGCTTCCTGTACATTCAGAATCTTTTAATCAAATTCGTATGCAGAAATGAATTTTATGATTTACAATGTTGTTTAATTTAAACATGGCATTGACATAGGGAGGCAATGAATGAAATTTATTGTGATGCAAGGGATAAAGTAGTTAGCAATGAACCGAAGAGAGAGTCTGAAAAGAATTCATAAAGTTGAGTCTGAACCAAAATTTATTAAAAACAAGAATTGCATAGCTATTTTTGTTGCATGAGATATCAAGAATGTTTGGCTTAGCTTAAAAGGTTTACGTACAAATACGTTTTGGTATAAGCAAGTAGTGACATCATCGGATCGGCAACATGAATGAGTGGAGATAAATGAAGGAGACTCGCTAATCTCAATGTTCTTGACGCCCATAATAGCACCCATGCGCTCCAGTATAGTATATCGAGATTTTAGGGTGAACAATTTTCAGATACGAGCAAATTGGATCAACTTGACCAGTAAGACTCCAATTTACAGTCTAGCTCATGAAAATCCAAATACATATATCTCTAGATTCCTCGAAAAATGTCAGAATTTTCATGTTCCAGGGGTTAATGAAGACGCTATTAAGTTGCAGTTATTTTCCTATACACTACTAGATGTGACATTGGAAGCATTACTACGTGGAAAAAACTGATTAGAAAAATATGCAACGAATTCTTCCCACTGGCGAAAGTAGCAAAAATCTAATTGAAAATTCGAACATTTCAACAAAGAGATGAGGAGAGTTATCATGAGGCGTGGAACAAATTTAAGGAGCTCATGAGAAAGTGTCCAAATCATGGAATAACCATAGGTAATCAAGTGCAATACTTCTACACAAAACTTTCACCAATGTTAAAATCTCAAGTGGATTCCTTTATTGATGGATTGATCATAGGAAAATCCGTACAACAATGCATGATTTTGTTCAAGTTAATTGTCACTACACTTTCAATGTCTTCATAAAAAAAGAGTGATACCACAGAAAGCAGCTGAAATTTATGAATTAGACAGCACAATATCTACCAATGCACATATAGCAACTTTAACAAAACGCGTAGAGTTACTGCTAAAATCACAAATAAAAGAAGCACATGTAGTGATGGCTAGTCTATCATGTGAAAATTGTGGAGCTAATCATTTTATAAGAAATTGTGTGTCTATTGGCTTTCCCGAGGAATAAGTGAACTTTACTTTCCCGCAATTTTAACTTACATGGACAAATATATAACCCAAGATGGAGACAACACCCCAACTTTAGATGGTCAGGCAATCAGCAAGGGAATTGTTCAAATAATGCTTAACAAGAAAAAAAATTCAAGTCTGGGAGAGATGTTCAATCAATATATACAAAAGACAGACAAAGTGTTTCAGCAAATTGACGCAAACTTTTAGAATCAGCAAGCATCTATTAAGAGGCTGGAGACACAAATTGATCAGATAGCTTAACAATTTACAGAATGCTCACAAGGGACATTGCTAGGCAATAAATGATAAATCCAAAAGAGCAGGTGCAAACTATTACAACCAAAAATAGAGTAGAACTACTAGAGATACATGTGAAGAGGCTGGGCAAAAAAGATAAAGAGGCAGAAGTTGAAGAGGCTGATAAAGACGAAAAATATGCACCAATCACAAAAAAATGAGGAAGAGAGAAAAGATACAACCATAGTAAGAGCACCAAGTCCTAACTCACTCGAATTAGTATATGATTTTTACTTTTCATATGTAAATGATTTTTATGTTTTTAGTGCGTTTATATATTGATTAAAGATTTTTTTTAATATTATTTAATTAGATATTTATAAAGAACGTTGCTATTGCAATCGTTGATGGTCAACGGTTAATAATCGCCATAACTCACTCAAATTCTTGAATCCACCCTTGAGCTCACTCGAGAGATTCTTGGAGACTAAGTTGAGAAAATACAAATCAAAGAGCTAAAGGTTGAAAAATTCATTGAAGAAGGAGAATTCAAGCTTGGCGCAAAATTTCCTTTTATTTTTTTCGTCGCCTTTTCTTCTTAAATCCAATGATGTATTTCAATTCTAATTTGTGTTTTTCTTGGTAGGTGGTTTGCGGCTAAATTCATTGGTTCGGGTGAACAATATAACTTTAATTCAATCACAACTGTCCTAGGTTGTGATGACCTTAAATGAACTGAAAAGTAGTAACCATATGTCCTAGGCTTTCTATCTGAAAAGTTCTTCCTTAAGTCGAAGCAATGTAATATAGGATATCTTGTGAAGCAAACGCTCATCGTTATGGAAACACACCGAAACTTGTGATACCTTGCTTCAGACATGAAAGTTCAATCTCCGTCATGTTGCTTCAATTGAGATCACTTCTGCCTTGTATCTAAGAGCCCTAGCTAGACTTAGGAAGATGAAATGACATGGAGCACGGGCGTTGAGTAACTTATATTTTCTCAACTAGTTCACGTGACATATCTTGTTGGACAAGGTGTAATAGTCTTTAAAAGCTATTGACATTTTGAATACCCCTTATTTATAGAATACTCTTAAAAAGTTTTAATCAATAAAGTTCCATAACTTTTAAAGTCTTTTTTAAAATTTATAAAAACCTATATGAACACACCAATATATATTTAGAGAATATTAAAAAGTTTATAATTTCAAAAATTCCAATTAAATACAGCATGTCATATCGAATGCCCATTTACATTGTTGGATTGTGAACATAAGTAAGCCGCTATTTGATGGCCATTATTTTTTTTTTTTTATAAAAAATAACATACTGAATAGTGATTTTTTGGGAATGTGTGGTTAAAAAATATATAAAAGTTTTGAATCTAAGTGTAAGATTTTGCATTATGTGAATGTGTATTTTAAAATGAGTATGAGAATTAGGGTATGTTTGACTGTAATTATGAAATTTGTATGGAAAGAAAATAAAATCTAGACAATTGAATGAAAATTATTAATTAATTAAATGTGTCTGATTCACTTAATTTTTAACAAAAATATTTTCTTTATTTAAAAAAAAAAAATAATCACAAATTAATTTTCATGAAAGAATCACAATCAAATCAAACAATCAAAAAGTAAGAACTTTGGCGAAAAATGATTAGTTTCTAAGTCAATCAAATACACGTTGAAGAATTTTGTTTCAATGTAAAACCAACCGAGGAAGTAAGCCACAACCTTCCATCTCCTCCACAACAGTGAGTCACTGCAGCTTACTCTTTAAAAACCTCCAAAAAACCCGAATTTCTCCAATCTAAATTCATTTCAATTCAACCCCCATTCACCGATCCTCTCAATTCTTCTTTCGTTAAAGAAGAAATCCCCATCCAAGACACAAAAATTCGTATGCATACATACGGACTTTCGATTCTTTTAAATTGATAGAGTAATTAATGTCAGGTAAGGGAAGCTTTGCGGTGTCGCGTAGCCATGGGGGAGACAGATTTTACAACCCACCGGCAGTACGGAAGAAACAGCAATTGCTGCTACAGCAACAACATTCGATGCAGAAGCAGCAGTTGATGCCCCAGCAACAGCAGCAGGAGTTGCAGAGGGCGGCGGTGAAGACGGAGTCATTTGCCCATGCGGAGTCGGGAAACCGAAGCGAGTCTGATGGTTCGAATGCAGCATTGTCGAAACAGGATTCTGTCCGCTCGGTTTCGCCTCCTGCACCACCGCCTGTTGGAGTTACTAACTTGGATCGTTTGATGGAATCTGTAACTCCCTTCATTCCTGCACAGTGCGAGGCTGAGGTAAACCCTAAACCTCCGTTTTGTTTACAGGGAAAGAAAGGAAAAACAGTGTCGCTTTATGATTTATTTTTTGGATTACCAAATCAAAAATTCCGTTCTCTACGAAGTCAACTTCAAGCTTCAATGTCTTCACTGTATTAATAATTGATTTGAATTTATTTTCTCTTGTTAGGATCACTGGATTGCGTATTGAAAATTGGATTTAAAAGTGAATGTGATACCGCGCGCTTTCTTTTTCCCATTCGAAACCCAATTAAATGTGTCCATAAAAGGGAAAGGCTTAGAGGTTGCATTCAATAAGATGTCTTGTTTTGGATCAATTCTGAAAAAATGAAGCTTTTTTTTTTTTTTTTTTCCTTTTTTTTCATTCTTCAAATAATTTATGAGAACGGAGGTCTCAAAAGATTGTTAGTTCAGCTTTTTTGAAACTTTATGAACCTTGTTGTTCAAAAGGCTGTTAATTTGCAGCTTTTTCAAAGGTTTGATTAAAGAACTCGTTTAGGAAGGGTATCAATTGACAGCAGTTAGAAAATCTACGAAAGTGGTTTCTAAAGGTCAATAATTTGAGCCATTCTCCAAAAGATTTACAAAAGTGCTATGGAAGGTTTTTAGCAATTTTTGAAGATTTATCAAATAAAAAGTTTTGTAAAGGTCATTAATTTGCATCATCATGTATTGTTTTGACAGGCCAATGCAAGGGGATGGAGAATGCGGAAAGCAGTGTCCCATCCATTTTATTGCCTGGATGATCTGTGGGAATCTTTTAACGAGTGGAGTGTGTATGGTGCTGGAGTACCTTTGATATTGAATGAGAAAGACCGAATCATACAGTATTATGTTCCATACTTGTCGGGCATACAGTTGTACATAGACTCTAAGAAGCCTCCTTCATCACTTAGGTAAGCCTTAATTACGAGTACTCTTTGATTGTCTTGGTACTTGATCTTTGGTTGAATTTGGCTAGGTTGTCATTATGCATTTGCTTTTGGTAAGTAATTATGGTACTTCATTTTTGGTTTGTGTTGGTAGTTACAACATAATCACTAGGGTCTCATTCCTTTGGATTGTTGTTGTTGTGATCACCTACTCATGGGACTTTCCCATTGTACTATAAATCTAATAGGCAAATCTTGTAATGATAGCTTTTTCAATGTGTTATTGTTCATGTATTCGCCTTCGTGAGTAATTCTGCTGTTATTCATTACTTGTTTTGTACCAGTACGTATACCACTGTCCCTTGTGTCACATTCCTTTGGGGGGGGGGGGTTCGTCTGATATATCATATATATTATATGATGCTAGTTCCCTTTCTGAGTAGAAATTTGCTTCGCACTGCATTTGGTAATAGAATTTTGGGCTAAAATGAAGTCATTAGAGGCATTATGATTACAATTTAAAAAATTTAACTTGGCATGCTACAGAAGAAAATATTAAAAGCTTGGATTTCATGTTCACGATTATCCCCTAGTTTTAGTGGCAAATAATTATGTACTAAGTGCTTCCTTATATCTATATATTCCACGACGACGAGTTTGCTGTACTAAGATAGTTAAGTTGGAGCAATATCCGATATACTTATCCCATGTTTGAATCTCATTAAATTGCATTTTTTTCTCTCCTATTTTCAACCACACAATCTTCCATAAAATAATATTACACAAATCGAAAACTTTTCCTTTTTTTTCAACCACTCATTTTTCAAAAAAACGCTATTCTACCCATTTTCATTTCCAAAAAATGGGGGCCAAATGGGGGCTTAGTTAAAAATAAGAATGCTTATCCATTAGAGTACCGTGTTCATCTAGGATTGTTAATCACTAATCAGATATAACTAACTTGTTGATCACACAAACTGATTTTCCTTTGATCTCAACATTTTTGTGTAAGAAAAATGCAATTAGAGAAGCTTCCTATGGACATAGCCAAACTTATGTTTCTCGTTTTGGTGAACACGTGCTAACTGTTTTCTTCAGGAGGCCTGGTGAGGAGGGTGATGCTGCATCAATGGAAACAAGTAGTGCTAGCAACAGTGATTGTGAAGCTGATAGGCGTTTGAAATCCCTTGTGGATGGGTCGAGGAATCAGCAGAACCTCATGAATTCTAACTCCCAACGTCTTAACAAACTCGCACTGAGAGATAAATCTGTCATCGGTTCATCCAGTGACGAAGCTGAAATTTCAAGTTCACCTGGATTGCTCTCGTTTGAATATTTGGAACAAGAACAACCACATAACCGTAGACCACTAACTGACAAGGTATACCTCACTTTTTAGAGTTTAGAATATTCAATCTGCATTTGTCCATGTTTTTTATGTCCTTAAAAGTGGTTATTTGTGCAGATTTCCGTTCTTGCTTCCCAATTTCCTGAACTGAAGAAGTACAGAAGCTGTGATCTACTTCCAGCAAGTTGGATGTGTGTAGCTTGGTATGATTCTTGCATATATTATATACAATTTTTTATATTGTTGTTTTTGATGTTCCTGGTTCTTAACTTGATCTTGCTAATTTAATTTGTTGCAGGTATCCAATTTACAGAATACCCATAGGCCCAACACTACATGATCTGGACGCATCATTTTTGACCTTCCATTCCTTGTCAACGCGCTCTAGAAGTACACCTCTCTCTCTCTCTCTCTCTCTACCCCCCACCCACCCCACCCCAAATGAAAAAAAAAAAACCCCCCCCCCCCCAAATGAAAAAAAAAAAAAATAAAAAAAAAAAATAAATAAAAATCTGAAAAGAAAACTCTTTATCTCTTTGTCACCGCATGTGTGTGAGTGTGTATGTGCATGGATTGTCTTCATTGTCCTTCATTGACACACTGTGAATGTACAGGTAATATTGCGCCTCAATTTCATGCTGCAAACACTAGGCAAGTCCGTGGAATTGTCGATCCGTCTTCAAAGATTTCATTACCAGTCTTTGGCCTTGCTTCATACAAGTTAACAGGTTCAATTTTGAGTCCTTGTGCAGCTCATGAGCACGAGCAAGAGAACTCTCTTTTGCAAGCTGCAGACAATTGGCTTCGCAATTTGCAGGTTATTCTCCATGATTACCAATTTTTTGTTACTCACTACTCCCAAAGGAGATGAAGGGCGTCTCTTTTTGGTGAGCAGAAGTTTCGTGCCAATTGCGGGGCGATCATTTTTTGAAGTTGAGCTTCTATAGAACTACCCCCCTCTTCTCAGCCGACCAAATAGCCTGGTAAAAGATTGTGCCCTGTTTTTTTGAGCTTTCTTGTGTTATGGGCACGTTTAAAATACCTTCAATAGCGTTGTTATTCAGGAAAGTAGGATATATCATGTGGCTTTGGCTGGGTGTCAATTCACCTTAGATGATAAAATCGACTGGTGTGGGATATAGGATGCCTTGCACATCATTATGTTGTTTAGAGACTTACAGGAGATATAATCAGCACCAAGATGCGAATTGGCCTCTTGTGAGGACATAGGGTAATCAAAGTGGGTTTCCATTTTTGCCGTTCTTTATAACAATCATGCTCTTGTTATGTTGTGGTGAAGGCAGTTGAGCCGTATGAGACATCAGTGTATTACTGAAACCCTTGATTTTGATAATTTCTGCAACAGTGATGAAAATTTGAACGATTTGTGTTCTCTGTACTTTTAGAATGCATATAAAAACCCATAGCAGTAGAGTTCTCATGAAGTAATATCGTCGCAAATATTTCTTATAATACTTTTTTACTTTTAATTAAAAAAAAAGTTAATTATTCTTGAAAAATTCTTATCTTAGAGTGTGTTTGATTGATTTTATTTTTCATGAAAAACATCATTTTTCGACCCGAATTTCTACTTTTGGAGTGTTTGATTGATAATGTTTTCCATGAAAAACATTTTTCAATTTTTGGTCATGTGACCATATTTTCCTTAAAAATAAGAAAATTATTTTCTTTAGGGAGGGTTGGTTATTACTTTTCAAGTAATTTACTCTCTCTCTCTCTCTTTCTTTCTCTTATCTATCCGTTCTCTCACATCTACCCATCAATAAAAAATGAATAAGTATAATATTTTCTATAATGAAAACTAAATCAATCGAACACATTTAATCACTACTTTCATACAAATAAGTTTTAGGCAATTGAATTGTTTAGAATTTATATTCTTTCCATGCAAATTTCATATTTACAATCAAAAGCATCCTTCGTATCAGAAGAGTTGCATTACTCTTGTCTGCAATGCTAATGGTCAAATAAGTCGTGTTAGATTTTACCTTCGGTTTTGAAGGTTGATCTCAACGAACGGTAGAAGATTTTTTCGAAACATAATTTCTATTGCTGGTGGATATCAATTCAATTCTAAAGCCTCAATTTCCTTAGTTTAGTTTTATTATGCTGTTCATGAACTGGATTTGATACAGGATTGCCAAAAGTTGCGTTAACAGATTCTACTGAGGCTTTATGTATTATCCATTGAAAAACGTAGACTGGAGATCGTTTCTTGATGTAGAGATTCAAAGCTGAGATGCATTAAGATAAGGAAATTTGATCGAAATTCATGAATCCGAATAAATTTAATCCTTATAAATAGATGGATTAAGGCGATAAACATATAGTTATAACATGACAATGGTTTAATATGAAAACGCCCGCCCTACCTCCTCCCAGGCCACTGTTAGGACTAGTATTCACCCACCCCTTACCCTCTCATGTATACAAGAAAAAATAACATCTATTTGCAGTCAAAATTACTTATAAGTAAATAATTAAGTTTTAGATTATATTATTTTTTACTTATATAATATAAATTCAGTTATAATATCAAGGATTTTCCTCTAGGTAAAAACTTGCTTATATGTCAAAAAAATTAATTATAAGAGAAAAATTATGTGCAAGTAATAACATTACATATAGCTAAAAAGTTTCATTTACATGTAAAATCACTCATAAGACAAAAATGCTTAAAAGTGAACAATAGCTTATGAGTAAATTTAAGTCTATATGTGTGTGTGTGTATCATCAAACGCCTTACAATTCATCATAATCCATCTTATTCTTATACCTCGATTTTATTCATTCGAGAAATACATTATACTAAACGTGCTTGAATAAACGGATGCACTAGTACACTGTATCCAGTGCGTCCCTTTCCATTCCCGTTACAAATTAATGATGAAAAATCAAGCCTACCAACTCGTAGAAAAATGTAAATAACATGAATATGACTGATGTTTAACAAGTTCTCACATCCAAGTTGAGCATCCAACAAAATGCAGATATGGTGCTGGCAATTTACTTCAGATCAATAATATTTGGAGTAAAATACATTCTAACACTAACATCAAAAGATTCATCAAGAACGATTGCACGGAAGTTTCGAGAAATTTTCGATTCGAGCTCAGAAAACAATCAAACGAACATCACCTTAGCCAAGCTCGACCCACATACGTTTTGCACTTCGGTTGCCTCTATTTTTCCACTTTGATTACCCTTCTTCTTGTAAGTATTATGCCATAGGTCCAATCAACCTTGAATATAAATACTTTTGATATATAATTAATGTAATTTAATGGCAGATCTATTATTTAATTAATAGACAATTAAATAAATAACAGAGTCCGTAGATTCAAATTTTCGTAATTTGTTAATCACAAGGAGTTGTGATTGTGAGATACAAATTACATATGATTGAATCTTAAATCGTCCGTGGTCGTAAGTAATAACGAGATACGAATATCGTTATTAAGGATAGACCATCACGTGTGACATTTCTTACTTGTGAAGTAAGTAGCTGATCTCACAAGTTAAAGTGTGGTGACACTTAAATGAACATGTGGATGTTTTGTTATAGAACAAAATATTGGAGACCCACCGATAGATTTCACGTGGATAACTATCTGAATGTCAGTGGTTAATCTCTACTGTTTGGTAGTTGGATTGGTCATTTGAGGTCGTCATAGTATCTTATATGAGGACAGTCATGCTTTGACGGTATTGGATGTTGTTCTGCCAAGAGCCGTTAATACAGCATCGTTCGGGTATGTCAAGAATCGTATGAAGGTTGTGAACGTCCAATAGAGGATTTGTCACTTTTAGATAGTGGGAGATTATGATCTGCGTTTCATTCAATTAAGTCGATAACGAAATTCTTGACCAAGGTGTACTCATAAGTCGAAAAGGAGTCTTCGACTTATATTAACTTAGTAGTGGAGTGAAAGATATGATCGATATTCGAAATTGACACACTTCCATATCCCGTAATTGATCGGATCATATTGACGAAAGGATTATAGTTTCACGGTAAACGAACGAGTTTGGTTTTGTCATACCACATTACATTCTTCATTACATGTATTGTCCTGACACATTGCTAGATGTAAATCTGAGACGTCGAGTATGAATTGGTGATAAATTAAAAGGGTGTTTTAATTTATCAATTTTGATTAGATCAAAATAATATTTCACGTCGTTAGGTATCGTGATCGAGAACCTGATAGGTCGCACACAAAAGAGAATTGGAAGATTACAATTTGTCAATTAATTAATTTAACAATCGTTGGATAAATTAATTAATTGGATTGGTTATTTATAGGCCCGAATTAATTAATTAGATTAATTAATTCACGGACCGAATTTAATTAAATGGATTAATTAAATATTGGATCGGACCAAGCTAGACCCGTTTGAGTTTATATAAATACATGGCTAGAGTTTTCAATCCAATGAGTTTTCTCATAATTTCTTGCTTGTACAAGAGGAGAAAATCCTGGTAGCAACAATCTTGTTCTCTGTGTGGATCATCGTTGGAGGCTGGACAATTGGACAGCTGTAGGTGGCGAATCAAGATCATTGGAATAAAGAAAAGTAAAGGAATTTGCAGATCTAGAAAAAGGTGTGACTTTTATCACAATTTTTATCTAAACACAAAGATGAATTCTCGTGGGAATTGAAAATTATTTTAATTTTCGCTGCGCATATTTAAGTAGATTCCCAACACTTCTAACCCACAAAGGACACCAATGGAGGGGGAGGGGAGGTGATTTGCAAGCCAAAAAGGGAGGAAGGAAAAGAGAGAACAATGGTTGAATATTACTGTTGAAATCACCTCACTCGGTTGCCTCTCTCTCACTTTTACTCCTCCAGCAAACTTCACATTCACACACACGCCAGTAGCAAAATGGAAGGATGGAAAGCAAAAAACACATTAGGTTACTTTTTTGGGCCAAGTCAAGTGGTCCATATAATCAAAGTATTAAGCCTCCAACAAAAGGGATAATGTTAAGAATAAATGAGCCAAGTAATATTATCATTCAACTCAATAACTTGGGTCATCTACGAGTGTTGGGTCACTAGCAACATTAACTCAATTAAGTTATTTTTAGTGGCCCCAAATTGTTTCTGGGTCTAGCCCATCATCAAGGTATCGATATAAATTATTCAACATCGTTTTAACATCATCGCCCCAAGATTTATTGGGTATCACCTTGATACCGAATTAACCTGAAAGCAAACAAAACACAGTTTATATTTGCATAATTAAGGTAATAAATAAATTTGGTATCATAGACCTTATCTCGTGTCTCAAACCCGAAACACATAACATACATGTTCTATATACTTATTAGAACTAAGGTCAATAAACACTCAAGTAGAAGCAAATAACCACAGTAATCAATCAAGAGCAAATAAACATGCGATGAAAATATAATATAGGGTAACACAGATCTTTTCAAACATGTTCACACAGAACAACAGACTAATATCAAGTTAATCAATCAAAGGGCCAACACATATGCAACAAATGCATAAATGACCTCACTAAGAAATTTCATCACACTTATCCTATCTTATTACTTGTTGCTCACATTCTGAGAACACATATCTACTCTCATCTCCTATCATGCTCATTAGACTGATCACTAACTCATGTCTGACTGGTAAATTTCTATAGATCTTAAGTCCATAGGATAACCATCTCTCTCTCTCTCTCTACCTCATTTCTCTTAATTTAAGTGGATAATGGATTTTTACCTAATAGAAGTGATAGAAATGTCTTTCTTACATTTTACCTTATCAGGGTCTTACTAGATGAAGGATTCCACATATTTAATCATACCTCCACTCATGATCCAAATGTATACTCTCCACATTTTCGTACATATCACCAATGCACCCTTAGGCATTTTATACTGCTAATGCACCCCAAACATAGTACGAGATCAACACTTTTGACAACCACAAAGATTAGGGCTCAATTTAAATCGACCACACATCCAGGGTTACTCTAACATCAATACTCAAAAAAGTCCATAAAAGATATATCTCACAAAGAAAAATGTGAATGTGGCACTCACAAAGAGAGTAGAAAAATCACTACACTAAAAAAAAGAGGCTCATAAAGAGGAAAAAGATAAGCTACACATGACTATCTCATATAATCTCAAATTTCTCAACACAACATGCTCTGATACCATTTGTTGCTCGGAAGGTTCGAGAAATCATTGATTCGGGGTTAGAAAATAGCCAAATAAACACCACTTTAGCCAAGCTCGACCCACAACCGTTTTATACTTTGGTTGCCTCTATTTTTCCACTCCAATTACCGTTTTTTCTAACCCACAAAGAACACAAAGGCGGTGGTGATCCCTTCGTCGAGCCTTTCCTTTAATGAAACGACATAAGAAGATTTTGCCGATTAAGAAGTTTCAGTTTCCAAGCAAAATTTGTTTCACTTTCAAACTTCTAATTTGACGAAATAGTGTAAATAAAGTCCTTCGCTGCCGTTACGAAGCAATTGATCCGCTAGTTCACACAAATTCAAAAAAGTTATCATGAACGAGCCGCAGAGAGATTCAAGCCTGAAATAGGGTTGACAACGGTTCGGGGTTGGTTTGGTCAAAACCATCACCGAACCACTAATTTTTTTGTCATACCCTAATCGCACCATAACCACGTAAGTCAGTTCGGTTTGTATCTCTGTTCAGCTCGGTAATAACCATGAAAATAAATTATTTTTTATAAGTCCAGCCGTTGAAATAAAAAAAAAAATTATGAAAAAAAGTCAATGAAAACAAAAACATAATATTAAGCCAATGCAGCAAACAACATCCTAAATGAAAATGCAAACAATATCCCAATTCTCAAATGTAAAATCCAAATTTAATAAACAATATTATCAACATAACAATACTAAACAATATCATTAACCCTTTGATCCTTGTGCATTGAATTTGATTCCTACTTAATAACTTAAAAGCTACAATCTCAATTTATATTCAATCTTCATTCTTAATATTATCGTGTTCCTCCAGCAATAAAAAACTTAACATCTCTAGGCAGACTAAGTTCATTAAATTCACCTTTTATGTGGAGAAAAGAAAATCACATTTCATCAAATACTTAAACTCAACAAAAACAAAAATAAATACAGATTACAACAACAACAATTAACAAATAAGGGGAAGAAAAATGCCATCCTATTTAGGGATGACGATGGCGAGCAAAAAAGAAAACGCTGTGGAGAAGAAAAAATTTTGGGGATGCATTGTAGAGACTCAAGTGACGACGGTTATTGGCTACTGTCTTGTTGAATTTGATTTCAATTTTCTTTGTGGTAGGGTTAGTACTTAGTGGATAAGTGGTAACTGGGTTAGGTTACTTAATGGGTCGGTAGTGGGACATAAATTTTGGACTAGACAATTATAATAGAAAGAATAATGAAAAGTCCAATTGCCCCTTTTTTTTAAATGGGTAATCGGTTCGGGGCGAGGCGACGACGCAAATACCATACCCCCCCACCCCGAACCGGATCACTAAAATCAAATACCATATCTACCTCATTAAACCATTGGTTTCTATTTTTTTCGCCCCATTCTATTTGGTTAATCGTAGTTTTCGATTTTGACTGCTCGAATTGCCATCCCTAGCCACAATGGGAGGAAGAAGGAGAGAAAACAATGGTTGAATATCACCTCTCACTCGGCTGCCTCTTTTCCGCTCGCACATATTTACCAAAATATTGGGCCTCCAACAAAAAGGCTAATGTTAAGAATAAATGGACCAACTAATATCACCATCCAACTCAATAACTTGTGGCATCTACGAGTGTTGGGCTATGAGCAACATCAACTTAATTGAGTTGCTTCAAGTGGGCCTAAATTGTATTTTAGGTCGAGCTATCACTAAGGTATTGATATAAATTATCCAATATCGTTTTAACATTATCATCCGAAATTTATTCGATATCAGATCCAACAAGGATATTTTTCTTTCAAGGTGTGTTTGATAGGAGTTGAATTCTATGGAAAATGGAATTGGAATTCCAACTTTTCAAATTTTGGGTGTTTGATTGGCAAAAATTTCCAAGGAATTCATTTTCCACATTTTGTTGCCACATAAACTTTTTCCTTCTTTTGGAGGAAATTGAATTCTCATCAACCGGTTTAGTGTAGCAACTTTATTTTTTTTTTTTTGTTAGCAATGGAAACAAATTTTAAGAATTACTGTAAAAAAATATTTCCCTTTAATTGACAATTTTCATGTAAAACAAAGCCAAACGAAAATCAAAAGATTGATGATTTTCTTGAATTTCTATATATATATACACATATTTTTTTTTTTTTTTTGCAATGGAAACAAATTTCAACCCTAATACCAATAAAATCTATCCCTTAATTGACAATTTTCATATAAAATAAAGCCAAATGAACAGTAAAAAATACTTTTATTTCAACATTTTTCGCGTGAAAAATTATACCAATTAAACACAATAATTTACAATTGTCAGGAAAATAATTTCTAATCAATTCAATTCCCTTGAATTCATTTTCAATTTCATCTTTTCAATCAAACGGACCCTAATATCCTCCCGTGAAGGTAGAACAAGAAAACTTTCACGAAATACACTTGAAAATTCAAGTGCAAGTGAATCTTAACAAGTACTTTTAGTCCGTAACCAAAAAAAATAAAAATAAAAAATAAAAAATAAAAAATTCTATCTTGAACCTCAAATAGAGAAAAAATTTGTGTGATGTTTTAACTAATTCTAGCGTAAATACTTTGTGTGAACGACGCATTCAGAATACTCGATCCACTAATCATCATTTGTCCAATGGCATAAGAAGAAGAGCCCCCATTGTAAATCAAGGATAATTTCTATGTGTCCAGGGCCCATGTGGCCTTGGATGTCTAGCATGCTTCTAAATTGAGTTGCACCAAAATTCCTCTTTATATAGATTATGCAAAATCTACTATCTTTTTATAATTGAATTTTGAAAATTCACAATATGAATTCTTTGTATAGGTACATACTCAAGTGAATAAACAATTATTTACTACAGTCGAGCGTAACATACAAAATCGGCTAATAAAGTATTAACAATATATCCAGATTATTTAAATAATAATTGATTAATCATATCCCTCTTATTGCTAATTAATTACCCAAGTCCATTTTTATTCACTCTGCAAAGTACCAGATCTACAGTTCTAATCGTTCTTTATTAACTCGACCGTTGAAATTCAAAAGCTGAAGAAATCCAAACCCCTCTTGCTTTTGACTTTTTTTCTTAAAAAGATTATAATATAAAAGAAAAAGAAAATTATATGCCACGTCAGATCAGGGTCCGGCACAAAATAGACCGTTGTGAATGCGGCGTACACCGTCAGATCACTTCAGGCAACGGTCAGGATGTTATGACCGTTATAATATGCTCTCAATTAAATCACTAACCATTCCTATTCTTTTTCTATCTGAAAATTTTCAAATTTTGAATCCTTTGCTCAGATACTCTATCTCCTTCGACAACATTTTGTTTCGTTTTTTTCTCATGGTTTTCTTACCTGGGGTTTTCATTTGATTCATCAATATATTGAGATTCTTTAAATTTTGAGTTTTTGTTTGAAGGGAAAAAAATGGTGAAAATGGCTGTTAATTCTCCAACTTCATCTCCGGTGACTATCACAGTCACTTCCTCCGGTGGGTCTCGAAGCAAGGGATTGACTAGCCCCGTGCCTCGTCACTCCATATCGAATAACCCCAACTCTCCTATCAGTGGAAGAGGGTTAGGGGGCTCAGGCGGTGGAGAAAATCGCAGGGCTTCTTCAAGTGGTGGGAGATATCTTTCTTTCTCGAAAGATAGCACGGACGAATTTGTAGCTTATACTGTTCATATTCCTTCAACTCCTGATAATAGGGTGGTTTCAGAATCTCAGAATAGTCCTCTTGAAACGAACAAGAGCCGGAGCAAAAACCCCTCTAAAGATTTTATCAAGGACACTATTTTCACGGGAGGATTCAATTCTGCAACAAGAGCTCATGCCCGGAAGAGCTCGGAGGAGGAGTCGGTGGTGATGAAGTCGAAAACGGAGTGTGGAATGGATGGTTGTAATGAGAAGGCAATGGACGGGAATTTGAAGGGTTATTGTGAGTGTGGATTCAAAATTTGCAAGGATTGTTACATGGACTGCATCGAAAATGGTGGATGGCACTGTCCTGGTTGTAAAGAGCCTCATAAGGATTTTAGCGATGACGAAAGTGATCATGAGCCACGATCCGAGGAGAAGGATCAGGCGAATCCTCTACCTTCCTGGGGAGGGGGTACTAAGTTGGAGAAGAATTTTTCATTGGTGCAGTCTTTCAAAAATCCGAACCACGATTTTGATCACACCAGATGGCTTTTTGAGACAAAAGGGACTTACGGATATGGCAATGCTTTGTGGCCGAGAGATGGATATGAATTCGGAAGAGGCACGGATAGATATGAGAACCCCCCGGATTTTAGTGACAGAAGAAACAAGCCTTTGACTCGAAAAATTGGGATTTCGGCTGCAATAATCAGTCCATACAGGTTAAACTGAGATCTTTTACTTGGTTAATTTATATTGCTGGTATCCATTTTATGTTATGTAATCCTTGATTCCGAGAGCAATAACAAACCCAATGAAATCACAAATTTTTATAGCAGTTCGCTATGATTAGGCTCTGTTGTGTTCCACGAACAGGCTCCAGAGAGTCCAACATAAAAATTGTCAAGATAAATATCTGAGATGAACAATTCATTGAGTTTTTTTGAATGTAAATCTGCTAAGTTAATCTTAGAGTGCTGAAGATCAAAAAAGGAAAAGAATATGAGTTAATTTTATGTATTTGATGCATTGAAGTTCAAGATATTATTGGATAGGTAGCATAATCAGACTTTTTATTAGGAATTTTTTGAAGTGGTTCACTCTAGTTCAAGTTACAAATCCCTAATTCCATTTCAAAGATTTTTTAGGATGGGCCTCAGCATTGATAAATTGGTGCATGTACGTTAATATGCAGGCTGCTTGTGTTTTTGCAATGAAAATCAAGGAAGTTGTGTTCTTGCTTCCTAACAATGATGCAGGGTAGTATCATTAGGCATAGAATTTCATTTCGACGCATATAACTCAGAGCCGCCTATATTAAGAATTTTGGAAATGGTTCTCAATTCATTTTGAATGAAGTTTTAAATTTGTTATTATATTCAAATGTTGATGTATGAATTTTTTTTGCAGATTGCTTATGGTTCTTCGTCTTGGCGCCCTTGTTTGCTTCCTAACATGGAGGATTTCACATCCTAATCATGAAGCAATGTGGTTATGGATGATGTCTGTTATTTGTGAAATGTGGTTTGCGTTGTCTTGGGTTCTTGATCAACTGCCAAAAATTTGCCCGGTGAAGAGGGTGACCGACCTCTCAGCCTTGAAAGAGCGGTTTGAATCCACTGAACCAAATCTTCGGAACCCAAAACAATTATCCGACCTTCCTGGAATTGATGTGTTTGTCTCTACAGCTGATCCAGACAAAGAACCACCACTTGTGACAGCAAATACAATTCTTTCGATCCTTGCTGTTGATTATCCAGTGGAAAAGATTTCGTGTTACCTATCAGATGATGGAGGTTCTTTAGTAACATTTGAAGCTCTTGCTGAGGCTGCTAGCTTTGCAAGACTATGGGTTCCTTTCTGTAAAAAACACAAGATAGAGCCACGAAATCCTGAGGCATATTTTGCACAAAAACGTGATCCACTTAAGAACAAAGTACGGCTTGATTTTGTTAGGGATAGACGAAGAGTTAAGCGAGAATATGATGAATTTAAGGTGAGGATAAATGCTCTACCAGAGTCGATTAGGAGAAGATCAGATGCTTACAATGCTCAGGCCGAGTTACGGGCCAAGAAGAAACAGCACGAACTGGGGGAAAATCCATCCGAGCCCCTAAAGGTCCCAAAGGCTACTTGGATGGCTGATGGGAGTCACTGGCATGGAACATGGTCATCATCAGAAGAAGGTCATTCAAAAGGTGATCATGAAGGCATTATACAGGTAATTATTTCCTCCACCAATGTAACTAATTCAAAATTAGTTTCTTTCACGATATAATCATCTCATTTTAATCCCTGAACCTATTTATTTACAGATAATGTTGGTTCCAGCGAGTCCAGAAACACTTTTTGGTACTGAAAGCAATGAGGAGAACTTGGTTGACACAACTGATGTTGATATAAGATTACCAATGTTAGTTTATGTGTCCCGCGAGAAACGACCTGGTTTCGATCACAATAAGAAAGCTGGAGCGATGAATGCTTTAGTCCGGTCAAGTGCAATAATGTCAAATGGTGCTTTCATTCTAAATCTGGACTGTGACCATTACATCTACAATTCTTTGGCATTAAGAGAAGGAATGTGTTTTATGCTTGACAGAGGTGGTGACAGGATTTGCTATGTTCAATTCCCACAAAGGTTTGAGGGCATTGATACGAATGATAGGTATGCAAACCATAATACAGTGTTCTTCGACGTAAGCATGAGAGCACTTGATGGCTTGCAGGGTCCTATGTATGTAGGGACAGGTTGCATTTTCCGGAGAATCGCTCTCTACGGGTTTAGTCCTCCGAGAGCCACTGAACATCATGGATGGTTCGGTAGGCGCAAGATTCGGAAGCTACTCAGGAAATCAAAGGGGCAAAAAGATCAAGAAGACGATGAAATGCTTTTGCCAATCAGTGGGAACCAAAATGACGATGATGATGTTACCAGGGCCTCGCTGGCCAAACAGTTTGGAAACTCAACTTCTCTTATTGACACGATAGCTGTGGCTGAATTCGGGGGAAGGCTCCTCCACGAGTTGCGAGGAAAAGGATGCTTGGGAAGGCCTGCTGGTTCTCTTGCTGTTCAACGCGAACCTTTAGATGCTGCAGCACTAGCAGAGGCAGTCAGTGTTATAACATGCTTCTATGAGGATAAAACCGAGTGGGGCAAGAGGGTCGGATGGATATACGGTTCAGTTACCGAAGATGTTGTCACAGGTTATCGGATGCATAACCGAGGTTGGAGATCAATCTACTGTGTTACAAAGAGAGATGCATTTCGTGGGACTGCTCCAATCAATTTGACAGATAGGCTCAATCAAGTCCTTCGATGGGCAACTGGTTCGGTTGAGATCTTCTTTTCTCGAAACAACGCTTTATTCGCAAGTCCAAGAATGAAGTTTCTACAAAGGGTGGCATATTTCAACGTTGGATTATACCCTTTCACTTCTATCTTCCTCCTTGTTTATTGCGTTCTGCCTGCACTTTCACTCTTCTCTGGAAAGTTCATCGTCCAATCCCTTGAAGTGACTTTTCTTGTTTTCTTATTAGCCATTACACTCTCTCTGTGCATGCTTGCAGTCCTCGAAATCAGGTGGTCAGGAATCACCCTCCACGACTGGTGGCGAAACGAACAGTTCTGGTTGATCGGTGGAACAAGTGCACACCCTGCAGCTGTAGTTCAAGGATTGTTAAAAGTCATAGCTGGGATTGAAATTTCATTCACATTAACATCAAAATCTACTGCACCGGATGATGGAGATGATGAATTTGCTGAGTTATACGAGTTTAGATGGACAACTTTGATGATCCCACCAATCACAATCATCATGTTCAATGTGATTGCAATCGGCGTGGCTATTTCTAGGACGGTATATAGTCCTTTCCCCCAGTGGAGCAAACTTATTGGAGGTGTTTTCTTCAGCTTTTGGGTTCTCTCTCATCTTTACCCCTTTGCGAAGGGATTGATGGGAAAACGGGGGAAGATTCCGACTATAGTATTCCTCTGGTCGGGACTCATCTGCATTATCATTTCATTGCTTACAGTGTACATATACCCTCCTTATGGAAGCCAAGGTAATCTGAGATTCGAGCTACCATAAGTGTCTTGTTTTTGCCCTTTCCCAGGCACCATTGTCCCTATAGTTACAGCCAACAAAACATTCTATGTAAACGTTGGCTTTCTATGTAAGATTCTGTTATAATATTCGTCCAGTACCCTCGTTTTAAGAATTAGTTAACTTCATTTGTAGTTGATTCGTTGATTCTGGTGATTCATTCTGTGCTTACTTGCACATGCTAGTCAATTTCTTTTCTTGTTCATTTGTTGATTTAGAAATACAGTGTCATGTGGCCTATGAATTCTTTTCTTCATTCATGTGTTCATATGAATCTTTCATACTATAATTGTGTCCCATATATGAACAAAACTGAAAATATATTGACTTGACACATTATACATGCGGTGCAAGGCTCAGTAATAGTTTTCTGATGATTTTGTTTGTTTACAGCAATTTCAGTCCACTGAGACTCTAATTTCTTCCTCAAATTTATTGGCATCTTTTAAGTTCTATAACTAAAATCTAGTTCACTTTATGCCATCATTGATTCCTGACTCAGTTGCAAACTTACAATCAAGAAGTTAGGTAAACAAGATTTAGTCACCACATTCATGTGGGATCAGAAAAAGGGGCAGCTCAATGCCACGCAATGGACCTAAAGAACTGCTGCTTTTTTATCACACTTTAAATGGACAGCAATAGCTGCACATATCAACAGTGATAATGTGATATGGCCACTTGAATAACCCTACCCGCTCTCCCAGTTCTCTGTTGGAATGTGTGGAGCATAGTGATAAATTATATTTATTTTCTCGACCTCAAATCGACATTTGAGGCAAGGCGTAGAGATTTTGCATGTAAGACGTGAAAAAAAAAAAAAAAAAATAAATAAAATACATATAGTGGCATAGATAGAGTTTTTCGAAAAATAAAAAATAAAAAAAATCTGCACATGGAGGAACCTCCTTAGAATAAGAGATATGGCTAAAGAGAGAGAGAGTCAAAAGAGGATCTTTTGTGTATAATCTTGCATAACCTCGAACCAATCCGTAGTTGATTATTAGCCACGCCAACCTTGGTATGGAAGTTGTGCATGAACGTATTAGCTCATAACTTCTCACTATACCTAACTTCTATTTAAACTACAAATGTATGAGACCCAATATTAGTGTATAGAAGTTATTGTCTAAAAAAAAAAAAAAAAAAAAGGGATATAATTATGTGTTCTACTATAACTTTGTGGATTTGCGTTTTTTGTTTCCAATTTAATTCATACGAAACATTTTCTACTAGAAACATGTTCTAGACTCAAATTAGCATTTAATCAAAGACCAAAATTAAAATCAGCCTGCTGTCAAAATCAGATAATTTTTTTATGATTCTCTCTATTAAAATTGGAGTAGGAATACTGTCTTTTATGCCAAGTTTTAGTCAACTTTACAAATAAAAACTATCAACTAGTTTGCAAAAAAAAAAAAAAGCAAGCCCCTCAAAGGCTAAATTAGACACGAAAAAGTAATTGTAAATAAAACATCCATCTAATATAAGTTAGGAGATTTAAAGCCGCCTATTGCCCCTGTTTGGATCTCATTTTAATGAGATTTTTCTTCATATCTCGTTAAGTTACAGTGAACAAAACAATTAAAAATTCAAAAATTATATCTGCTTTGTCAAAATCTGTACAGAAACGCAAATTGCTGTTATTGCCTACAAATGTGAGTGAATCAAACAAGGGGGCCACAAAAGTCGAAAATGAGGAATTAATGGAGCCAAACGGGAGCTAAGACTTGAATTCTATCTTAAAGATTCAATCCTATTTAAAAAAGTAAATGTTACCGTTAGTCTATATTTCGATAATTAGTCGATATGGAATTTACCCCCTTACACTAACAATATCCTTCTCTGCCTAACCATCGACAGCAGCAGGGACATCCGCCACCAAACCACCAATAAATCCATAGCCTCCCGTCCCGTGTCCATCACTAGCCAGTAACCCCCAAACCCAGGTAGATATCTGACGCTAACCACCAAATTAAAACATAAATGAAAGGCAATTCAGTATGCAAGCATTCTGTTTAATCTAATAATCTAGCGGCATTGTATTCAAAGAGGAC
This sequence comes from Olea europaea var. sylvestris, assembly GCF_002742605.1. Taxonomy (NCBI): domain Eukaryota; kingdom Viridiplantae; phylum Streptophyta; class Magnoliopsida; order Lamiales; family Oleaceae; genus Olea; species Olea europaea. The sequence goes on along the minus strand of NC_036237.1, from coordinate 11,628,920 downwards.
GGCCAAGAAACAGAATAAATAGTTAGATGGCAAGAAAAGAATCATTCCATTTTATTTTCAGAATATTTTAGTGTACAAATAATACATACATACATGTGGCCTGAGGCACTCTAATCGCGACAGTAATTTGTAATAGTATAATCACAGAAGAAAAAAATAGGAGCCGTGTCCATACAAATCGTAAGGGGCCCACAACGAGTCCAGGGGGCACGGCTGCTTGGAGTCGAGCCGGAGCCACGGCTTACCGGAACCGCTCCAATGCAGCAGACTCACAGGACCGGCATGCAGGTCACGGCAACTTCCTCTCACATTATCGCCTCCCAAGCCATGTTGATTCCAACGATGCTCGATAGCGGCTACGTGTCCAGCGAAAACCAGCAAGAACGGTGGCAGCGAGCCGAGCTCGTAAATTCTGCTTGGGCTTGTCTTCTGTATCTCCATCCACTTCTCTATCCGCCGCGTGTATCCGAAGCGCCGCCATTTACTTAGATCTATAACCATAACTCCGGTGTTGAAATAACAGGTGTTCCGCCGCGAAAACAAGCCGGAAAATCGCGGTTTCGACCAGAAATATCCGGTGAAGTATTTAGTGAAGTTTGTATGGCAATATTCGGGTGCTCCGATCGTCTTCTTCCCCAAGCTTGTACTCCAAAGCTTCGTAATATCATCAACCAGTACAAGATCCGAATCCAAGTAAATCACCCGCCTGACACAAGGCTCCAGAAGATCCGCCAAGTAATTTCTCGCGTAATTCAACGGCTGTTCTAGTTCGTGTCTAACAGAACTGGAGATCAATCCGCGAACCTTCTCCGGATCGAAATAATAGGATTCGAAATTCAATTTGGGGAAGATGGATCGGACTAGGGTTTCGAGAGTGGTCTCCGAAACAAGAAAATGAAAGAAGACATTTTCTGGACATTTTGAATGCAGCAGAATCGAATGAACAGCAGCGATCGAACCCCGTAAGTATTCAACGTCAAGGGTAATCGCAACATGTACAACAGAGGGATCGCAAACGCCTAATTTTCCAAATGTTGGGTAATTACATTGATCGGCATTGCGAAATGGTGGAGCCTTTCGAAAGGAGAATTTGAGGGAGGATTCAATCGGAGGGAAGGATTGCAGAGTAGGAAAGAGTACAATCATCATCATTGCCGCGGAGAAAAAGCCAGAGAATCTCATAATCCACAGCATATTTTTTCTTCTTCTCTAATTTGAAGAGAATTGGGGAAATTTATAGTTTACTCTGAAACACCTAGTAGAAATTGATCTTCGCTTTTTTTGTGATTTCTCTCCAATGGAATACCCTGGGAGGTAAGCGAAGAAGTTTCATCAGTGAGAAAGTGAAAAGGGAGAATCAATCAATCAAGAAATGGAATGAGAGTTGAAATTTGAAAAGGAGAGATTAAAAGAAGGGTCTGGTTCTATAATGCGGCGACGTGTGTATCAGCACTCGCTCGCTCCCATTCTCTCCCCCTCTAGAAGGTGAAGAAGCAGAGAGAGAGAGAGAGACTGTGGAAGAAGAGGAAGGAGGCGTTTTACTTTTTGCTTTTTTTTTTTTTGTTTACAGGTTTTGTGGGTTCCTACCATGGATATCAATGGGTTTTATAGATGTTTACAGCAAAATTATGTAAATTGCATAAGTTCCGAGGGCATGCTACAGAAAAAAAATTATCAATTATTTTTGAAATAATTCATTCATAGTGAAACTTATCGGTATTCTCATACGTGACATACATGTGTCATTTTATTATTTAATCCCGAGTACTTGGTATGAATAATGCTATTTTTCCTGATTGTGCATCACGATGTAGGATGAAAATAAGAGGGTTGTCCTCTTAAAACTTTATGTAAATTGACGTGTCTTCAACTCAAATTAATATATAATTCACTAGAATTTAGGTGTTCTCAATTTGAATTTTAAGAAATACTTAAAAATTTAGGTGTCCTCAACTTAGATCTCAATAGTTTTTTGAGAAATTAGGTATCCTCATCACTTACTTGATTTGGAAGGATTTCAATAATATGATGGATTTGAATAGATTTTAAAAGATTTCAAGCCTTAAATATAAATACCCAAAATCTATAACAATTCTATACCTAATTCTCAAAATTTCACTAATTTTCATGCCATTCTCTGCTGCAAATTTTTTGCCTTTCCATATCTCACTTTCTTTGCCGTGAACAGGCTTTTCGCCTCTCTCTAGCCTTACTTTGGAGGAAATACACGAAAATAGCTCTTTCACTGTAGCAAAATTTGACATTGGCTTTTGACCCATTAAATGAATTAAAAAAAACAAATTAAATTAAAAAAAAATTCACAGTAATAGGCAATTTTACCCTTCAGACTGTTTGAAAAATTCTGACCGACCGACGAACAGTAGCCGGAAATTTAACCGATCAACCATCGGCAACTACACCAACATCGCAGTCAACGACCATCATCTACACGAAAAATAAAATAATCGGTTAGAATAAGTAAAATTAGCATTTTCCTTACATTATTCGGTTTAATTAGATCCATGGGCATGAGTAGTTAGATTGTGGGCATGCTGGGAGTGTGAAAAATGTGAATTTTTTGCTTTTTTTGGAGCTCAGTCGCCTGGAATGGCGATTTTCGGCTGCCTGCCGTTGACAGTCGGTGCCAAGACTATTATATATATTTAATTTTTATTTTTTTTTTTTATAATTTTTGTAATTAATTAAATTTTTTATTTGATTAAATAGTAATTATGCTATTTATTTATTTAATTTTTATCATTGTCAATATAATATAATAATTGAAATATTGTAAAATTAACAATGTTGATTCTTTTTTTTTTTATGAAATTATCTTTAATTTATTTTTTCAAATTTATTTAAATAATATGAATAGTCTTTACATTTTAAAAAAAGGTAAAGTAATTATTCATTTAATTTTAATATTTGTCTTTTATATAATTTAATAATTGAAATATTTTAAAATTAACAATTTTGTATTGTTCCTTTTTTTTTTATGAAATAATCTTTAATTTATTTTTTCAAATTTATTTAAATAATATAAATGGACTTTACATTTTTTGAAAATGTAAAGTAATTATTTATTTAATTTTTATATTTGTCTTTTATATAATTTAATAATTGAAATATTCTAAAATTAACAATTTTGTGTTGTTCCTTTTTTTTTATGAAATAATCTTTAATTTATTTTTTCAAATTTATTTAAATAATATAAATGGACTTTACATTTTTTGAAAATGTAAAGTAATTATTTATTTAATTTTTATATTTGTCTTTTATATAATTTAATAATTGAAATATTCTAAAATTAACAATTTGTTTTGTTCCTTTTATTGTTCTTTTATGAAAATCTTTGATTTTTTTCCAATTTATTTAAATAATATTTATATTCTTTAATTTTTTTGACAATACATTTAATTTGATTTGTTATTTTTTGTAAATATATTTTTCAAATGCAATATTTGTGATTGTATGGTAGTTAGAGTTCGGTTCCCTTGATTTTGTGAGATTATGCTTTCTTTTGTTATCTCTTATTCAATGCTATAACATTTGAATTTTTGTAGGATGGAGTATCATTTAGATGCAGAGTTGAGACGGATGCGGGGGAAAGCTACTTGGAACAGTAGTTTTAAGAGTTTTACTGCTGTGTTGGAGTTGCTCGATGATTAGCACGGAGATATGCTACGACAGTCCTTCTTGTGGCCACTATACCAGTTGCGAGAGGTGCAGTACTTAGGACAGATCATTGATGCACTTCTATGTCGGCTTCTGAGGCCAATCAACGGTGATTCCCTCCAATTCGACCTCGGGGGCAAGGTCGTCAGTTTCTCGATATTTGAGTTTACATTGATCACTGGACTGAGAATTACGGGTGACGATGCAGCCATGGAGAGAAGCAATAGGCTGTACGAGACGTACTTTCAGGGACATGGGGTGCTTCTACTTGACTTGATGGTCGCGATCAGGGGGTGCGACCATATGCTAGATAGATTAAAACTTGGGCTGGTCTACATCTCGAGAGTGTGATGAGGTGTCATCACAAGAAAACTGCCATCGACATTTTTCATTTGCAAGTTGTTGACGACATCGATGCGTTCAACAACTATCCATGGGGCCGAAAATGCTACGAAGACACCGTACACGTGTTCACCAGATCGCACTCGAGGCCCAGGGGGTCGATGCGTAAATACGATACATATAGATTGTCCTTAGCGGTGCAGGTAAATGTTTAATATAATTAAAGTTAAAGTTTTAGTGTATTACATTGATGCTTAATAAGTATATGTGTTACAGATTTGAGTGTATGAGACAGTTCCTGTATTGGGGGCCCGCTTTGCTCAGCGAGGGGAGACACGTTACCCTCAGATGCATCATTGGGGGCCCGCTTTGCGCAGCGAGCAGTTATCGGCCCTCCTCGACGATCCTTGGGTAAGTATTATGCATTTGTGATTTATATTATACGTAGTTTAAAATTTTGTTTACATGATCATTAAGTAGTTGAAATGTCAATATATCAGTTTGAAATCATACCTGAGTTGACGCCGCCAATGGAAGAGGTGGCTCGGGGTCTTGTGCGGGATTTAGGCGTTCCGCACACCCCAGACGAGAAGATGTCTGATCCGAACTTGGACCGAGATTGGGTATGTGAATGAAATATAATTTATTGAATATCATCGACGTATAAATTTATTGAATAATTTTTCATTTTATTTATGTAGGAGGGCGGTCCAACTAATCGACGATCACCTTCGCCGAGGGCATCGCCGCCATCATTGGCATCACCTCTGTCGAGAGTATCGTCCCCGCCATTGGCATTACCTCCATCGAGGGCATCACCGCCGCTAGTGGCATCACCTCCGCCGGGGCCATCACCGTCGCCATTGGCATCACCTCCGTCCAGACACCTCCCCCGTGTGTCTCCGGGGCACAGTGATGATTTGTATGTCCGTTTAATTGGATTTATAGTGAAGGAGGTCGGCGTGCTACGACGAGATTTGACGGAGAGGGTCGATGATCTGGGATGAGAGTTGACATGGAGGGTCGACGATCTGGCAGGGAAGGTCGACTATCTGACAGGGAGGGTGGACGATATGGGACGAGAGTTGACAGGGAGGGTTGACGATCTATCCCATGATGTTGGAATACTACAGTCTTCTGTTGTCGACCTTTAGGATACAGTAGCGGCGCTTAGAGGAGATTTAGTCGGCAGACGATGGGGGGACAGAGGGGATGGCGGAGATCATGATCGAGAGGGTGGCAGAGATAGTGAAGGAGAGGGGGGTCACCTACATTTTTGGCGTGATGAGACATTGGAGTCATTGTGATTGTCTATGGAGGGGGTGGCCTTGACGAGAGGGACAAAGGAGGTGGCGACGGAGGGGGAGGCCCCGACGGGAGGGGCGGAGGTGGTGGCGACGGAGGGGGAGACCCCGATGGGAGAGGAGGAGGAGGTGGCCCTGGAGGTCGAGAGGACGCCCGGCGTGATTGAGGGTAAGAGACATGCTGTTGACGAGACGGAGCAAGTGGTCGACAAGAGGTTGAGAGTGTCGTTACAGTATGTTATTTCCCCTTTCACGGCTGAGGTCAAGAGGAGGACGTTCATCGATGGGACGTACCCGAACTTCTTCAGAGAGGTGGACAATGCCAAGTGGAAAGCGTTCGAGACAGAGTGGAGGAGAATTATCCTTGGGTAAGTATTGTATGATTTTAATAAAGCACTGTACGCTAACTCATCTACGCTTATAAAACATTTCCCTATTTTTTACAGAGTTAGCCACACGATAGGTCAAAGGACGGTCTCGGACCCTTACAAGTGGTTCCACGATATCACCACTGCGGGAGCTTGGCTCGCTGACGATGTAAGTGAACTATTCATTTCGTGTTTTTTATGTATATGTGACCTTGTGTTTATTAAATCAATAACTCATACTTTTTTGGTGTTTCCTGCTGCAGCACATTGACCTGACCATGGACTTGCTACGAGATCGAGCTCAAAGATATCCAAAATCATTTGATGTCCATGGTCGAGTCATATTAAATACCGAGTTCCTATGTACCGTTACCATAGAGTATCAATCGCTCGAACTTATGGGTAACGAGTACACGGTGCCAGAATATATGCTCGAGTGGGTGACAGGACTGTTACCGAGTGTCGAGAAAAAATCATGGGAGGGTTGTACACATATGTACATTCCAGCGTGCATCAATAAACACTATGTTAGGCTGGAGATCGTTTTTGCTGACTCGATTATATATGTGTACGACCTAAATCATTCATGTTTGACACAAGGCCAGTTGGAGCAAAACCTGTAGTCCGTGGCTGTAATTGTTCCTATGATGGCCAGACGAGCGGGGATAAATGTATAGGACAGATTGCGGATCGTTCGAAACACGACGACAACGCGACAGTCCGTAAGGTAAGTGTTTGAACTTTGTTGTTTTCATCTTTCAGATTTAGTTTTTATTTACACAGTACTGAACTGATTCATTCTTGTTCAATTACAGTGGTGACTGCGGCATATTTGCCATTAAGTACGTTGAATTTTTAAGTATAGGATATAAGGTTGATGGAATCAACCAGTCGTAGATACAGAACTGGAGAAAGAAGTTAGCATGTGATTCATTCGAATTTAATGTTGACCCGTAAATTTCATTTATATATATGTAACATTTCAATTGTAAATTTAATTATTTTTGGCAATACCTAGCCAATTTAGCATAACTCTCTTCAGCCGATCCCATTAAATCCTCCAACGCACATTCTTTGGCCTTCCACGCTTTCTCGTAGCTCATGACCACTCCGTACTCTCGACGGACGTCGTTAATGATGTCCGAAGGTCTGTAGATTATCCATGGATCCTGATACTTGTGCATTATCTGTCGACCAATAAACTATGCTTGAGCTTGCCTGTGATCGTTTCGAAGAATTCCCACTTCGCAAGTATGTTTCCGTGAATACTTGCGAATTACGAAGCACTCATTCGTGTCTATCTTAGTCGCTCTCAAGCACCAATTGCAACTGTTTTCGACGCAAGCAACTGTCAACAATGACTTGTTTGATTTCTTTACCTTGAACTCGAAGTTAAATTTTAATGACAGTCGGTGCACAGCTTCCTGCAAATCTTTCTTGGTTTCAAACAGTTGCTCGACCTGCAAGTCCTCATCATCGAGAGCCACATGAGAAGAATTGGAGGACGATCCATTTGTTCCAACCTCTGAGCTCCCACCCGGCTCGTGTCTCTGTCGGGATAAAGCAATCAAATTCTCATTTGTAAACTCGTTTATATTCTCATTGTCTTCAACTGTCGACGGAATTCTGCGCGTAACAGCAACATCACGATCAGAAGCAACTGTCTCAGGAATACCCACATCATCCGCAGGAACTATCTCCACTGTCTCCCAAAAACCTCGATCATTGTTATCCGCCCTATCTGAATTTCGCGTTCACCTTCGATAACATCCTTTGTAATTAAAGTCACACCAAGAACAGTCGTAGTCCGATGCATTTTATTCAAATCTAATAGATAATTTAATTCAGCATCATTAGTAACGAATACCGGTTGCATCGGAATGAATGAATCCCCATAACCGTTGAATAGATATCTCAATTGCATATCTATTGAGATTGATCGACATTCAGCTTATTTTGCAAATAGTGGTACATTTCTAAATATGGTGTACTCTCTGTTATGGGGATTGCAATACAACCACGTATGTCACTCGTCCATCTCCATTCCCACCAATTATTTTCATTCAATTTGAAATCACCGAAATAACACACGGGGATTATCATATCTGCATGAGGAAATGGTTTTAATCAACTTCATTTATTAATTATAAGAAAAAGGCTAACAAAAATCAATGCAGAGTCAGTTAATTGGCTGTTTAACAGCTAAACAGTCGGCTGTTAAACAGCTGGCTGTTCGGCTGTTTACAGTCAAGCAGTCGGGCTGTTTCCGACTGTTTGGCTATTTTTGCGCAGGAGAATACGGTTCTAAAGTTATACATCTGTTCAATTTTTTTTGATAGGTAAGATCTGTTAAAAAAATTTGTGCTAACTACTATATCGACATAAAATTTCTCTATTCAAACGTATACTAATTTACTGAAAACGAAATTAAACATGCGTAAATGTACTTATCGATTTGAAGTAATTGATATGAAAAAAATTTACAGCTTCAACATTTCAAAGTTTTTCTAGATTTTGCGGTTCAAGCAAATGAAAAGATGAGAGTTTTTCCTGTGTTGGAAGCTCGTTTTGAAGTTTTTATAAGTGGGGAAGTATTTGATTTTCAATTATTAACTAAAAGAGTAGTATAGTCCTTTCAACAATATATTGTTTTGTAATTGTACAAAACATTTAAGGGCATCTTTGTCTTTTACCATACAAGAGGCCAATGCTATAATAGTCAAAGTGGAATTTAGATCCTTTGATTGGGTCAAACTTAAAAGTACCCCCTTACTTTGCTAGAAACAAGTTTATCTGTATGTGTATACTAATTTATCAATTGATGATGATTTTGGGAAGTTTTAACACTATTTTTTGTTGAATATTGAGTGTGATTAATTAGCTGATAAAATTAGTTCT
>NC_036237.1:11612732-11620259 GCF_002742605.1 Olea europaea var. sylvestris | reverse complement strand
TCTCTGTCATACAAGTTTCAATTTTTTAATTGGTGAAGTCGAATACATATTTTTCTATATTATATTATTCAAATGTTTAATAAACAATTGAATAAGATTTCATCATTTGGTTATGTGATTTATTAACTATATACGTGTAAGAATGAGTTGAGTAATGTGGATAATTATTAAGTAAATATTAGAGTAATAAGCTATAAGTGAGGTTTATAGTCTAGATGTGGACTATTAACACTTGAAGTGGTGTTTGAGAAGGGGTTTTGATGGACTCTTAACTCTTACTGAAGGAATCACTTGTTGTTTAATGTTGGTAGTGAAACGCAGACATTCTTCTCTTCAATGTCAATGGACCTATGGTCTTGTTCTTCTCTTAAATTGTCGATATAATCATAAAAAAGCTATTTTTTCAAGAATTTTAGACTGAATGTTCCAATCATGACACTTTTCGTGCTACCCATTTGTAAAATCGACTTACCTTCTGTTAATTATTTACTTAAAGAAGATCTTTATATATAAAATTCTTTGATATCGCAGGCAAAACTCCATCCACTTCTACCTTGTCACGAAGAAGTAGGCAGTCTCGGGTAGTGAATCCCTTTCGACTTGGACAATTCTTCCTGCAAAGAGTTCTTTCCAGGCAACGCAAGTGTTATCAGGAATTGAGACAACCCGAAGAGGGACCATTGGCCAGAATCTTATTACGTATATCAACAAAGAGATGCGCGCAAAGTTTTGTTCAAATGTCCCACTCTCGGTTTCATGTTGGATAGCACAAATTTATTGGATCAAGCACCCTACCTGATCAAAAGTCTGATTTGATGAAATCCTTCGAAGACAGACTATTAAACTCGAACAGCAACAACAAACTGTGCAAAGAGCTGGGACAAATGCAGGGGCCTAGGTAAGATGACTTAAGGAGATAACCAATGGCCTGCCTTCGAAAAAATGCTGGTTATATAGAGTGATTGAACCCAATTAGAGCCGGCGTGAGGAATTATCCTCCTCCCCCCCAACACACACACACACACACACATTCACTGCATTCTAGTGATTAAAGAAAACTCATCAAATGTAGCATGATTTCAACCCCTTGTTAGATATATTGTATTTTGTATTAACTAACATATATATAAATACAACTCATGATTTTTATAACGGACTATGTATTGAGATAAAAAAATGGAGGAATCGCAAGGGAAACATAGAATCAGGTATAATGCATGGAACGTGAAAAGAAAGCTTTACATTGTTAGAACTTATTGTTGATGTCGCCATTCGTGGATAGTGTAGTAGCAATGTGGTGCTAAGTGAACAAACAATTGTTAAAAAAAAAAAGTAAAATAAAAATTACTTTCTACTCTAAATGAAAGGCTTGGATGTTAGAAGAACTATACAATGTACCAAAGTCGATTGAGTTGGTTTAAGCAACAATATCACAAATACTCTGAGTTTATGCAGTATAGCTTTGGTTTTGGACGAGACCCAATCACAACAAAAGTTCACCGCTAGTGATGAAGTGTGGTATACTTACTTCAAGGTAAGTGTTCATATAATTTTTTATTGTGGATTAAGTTATAATTATTTAACAATAAAGGATGACTTGTCAATTTTTACTATATTTGTTCTTTGACAATCCCATTTAAAACAAAAGCACCTTCGTACTGACGCTTTTCGTAATCGTAATGGAACAATATCACGAAATGTATTAGCAGGCTTGCAATTTTAATTTGGAATTCATTTATATCCTTGGTGAATGGGAAAGTTCAACTCATGATTCCAAACTACTAAATCACGCGTTAGTAAGAATAAATGGACTTAAAGTGCCAAAAGGTAATATTTTTTTCCTTGAATTTGTTATAAGTTATCTTTTTCGTGAGATGATATGACTTATGCATGGATTGTATACTTAGGTAAGTATTTTCTTGTGGATTGTGGGTTTCCAAATCATCGTTAGTTCTTAGCTCTATTTCAAGGTGTTCGATATCATCTTCAGGATTTTGTTGGTCAGGGTTGTAATCTAGAAAACACTAATGAACTATTCAACCTTCGTCATGTTAGCTTGAGAAATGTAATCGATAGAATATTTGGCATTTTCAAAATGCGATTCACGATTTTTAAATCAGCACCTTCATTTCCACTAAAACACAAGCAGAGATGGTGTTAACATGTGTAGGATTGCATAAATTTCTTCACAAAGAATGTCATTTCAATGAATTTTCTGTTGAATCGGATAATGAAAATTTATCTGCATCATCATTACCAGTAATTGAAGAGGATGAATATATTTTTGAAACTCAAGAGCAACAAAGATAGCATGCAAATGAGTGAAGAACTAATATGCGGGTAGATGTTGTGAATGATATGAATAAAGAGTAATGGAAATTGAATTCTACTTGGACAAGTTTACAATTTGTATTTTTATGTTTTTAGATGACAATTTTTGAGTTTCTTTTAAGAAATGATAATTTGGTTTTTCTTTAGTATCTGATATATTGGCTTTTTTTGGTATCCAATTTCTCATCACTTTACAAATAAACTTGCTTGTACGAGAGATGGGGGTCAAGAGAGGTGACATTTCGAAAGCAACTAAGATCTAGTGTAGATGGATTTAGATTAACCATTAGACTTTGCATATTTCGACATAATATGCATCAGAAAGTTGCTTATTCCGACATAATTTGGTTCACAAAGAAAAATAAACTTGAAATAGTAGGGTGGACTTTTAAATTTCTCATTTTTATAGATTTCGGTTAACGATTTGCTTTGGGCAATTGAGGAGGTAAAAAATACAATTATAATAGAGAAATCTACAAATCCATGAAAATCTATTGAAAACTACAAAATAAAAATTCATCCAAATCTTATGAAATCTATTAAATTCTATTGAATTCCATAAAATCCATGAGAATTTATAAATATTAGGATATCTATTAAAATTTGAGTTGAAGAAACTCTCGTAAAATAATTCTCTAACTTTTTAAATGTTTGAGAGGTGAGATCCACTTTATTAAGGTCACGTTTACATTTGCTAAAAATTAAAAAAATTGATAAAAATTGATGAAGTCAGTGATTAAAAAGTTGATAAACTTTAATTCGAAGCAACCACCAACCAAATTATCATCACTAAAGTCCTCAAAACGTAACAATTTATTATTGTATTCACAGTTTCTCAGCAATAATTTAACTGATTTTGGGGAATTTTTATTGGCAATGTTCCTTTGTGACTAATATAGATGAAACTTAGCAATGAATTATAAAATGGACATCTAAAAAAAAAAGAAGGCGTTCTAATAACATTATAAGTTATAAAATTGTGACTGATGCAAGGTACGTAATTAAGGAAGGTTAAAATCTAAAAAGTCTATTCATCTCATTATAAAAAGAGCTGAAGTCTTACCTTATATACTTTCATAATTGCTATGTAAATGTCAATTTCAATTAACCGAAAAACTTAGGTCATATTCAATACGTTAATGTACTAAATGTGATGAGACCAGATATGAAGAAACAGGAAAATATAAAAATATGTTTGGCTAACCTCGAACAAGTTTGCTTACAAGTGAAGAATATATAATTATTTATATCGGTCAAAATTAAAAAAAAATTAAATTTACTAACCGTAAGTTGAAAGTTGCTTAAAATTAAATAAACCTTTTTACTCAAAAAAAAAAAAAAAATGCGCAATCCGCCAAGCCGTATTATTCAGTTTAGGTTTCAAAATTTGAATGAATTGTTTGAAAATGATTTAGTTTAAGTTTCGATTGTTAAAGAAGGTTTTAAATCAAATTGAACCATTCACTCAATAATCCGCTTATATAGACTCCTTAGGAAAATAATGATTTATGATAAAAAAAAAATTATTTTGTATTACAAAAATAATGAATTTGTAAGTTTATATTTTGGGTAATTTTATTTGCACAACAATCTTTCAAATCTACACCAAACTGTAATTACAAGAAAGATTTTTAATATTTGCTGACTTTTGTTTTTATGTCCTCAACTTTTTTCTCGTCGCATTCTCATCCGTAATATTTAATTAGTTAACATATTTATCTCTAATCACGATTTTCATCAAAATATTCTACTAACGAGCATGAATTGAGCACATATGTATAAAGATAAGAAAAGTTTAGGAATATTTATTGTAATTAAAATGTGGTGTGAATATATTTACACTTAAATTTTATGATCGAACCTTGTATTAATTTACGAGTTTAAGCTTGTCTTGAGATAAACGTATTAGTACATTTCGATTTATTTGTTATATTGAAATTTAATATAAATATTTTTTTTGTCACTTGCTTGAAAAATATTATTTTTATGTCATTAAATTATGGTTTGAAACCATATAGAAACACAAAAATGATTTAGTTTGAAAATCTGAATAATAAAATAAGTAATTTAAAAGGGCTAAATATAATTTTTAGAAAAGTAAGTTTATAAAAGAGGATCATAACAATTCAAGTTTTTTATTATTTTAATAATTTTACGATGATAAAAAAACATTAAACAAAGAATTCAACATGCAGTAGGTTTAATTCCTTAATGTCCACTAACGTCTTAATCAAAATTTAGCCGTTGGCATTTGGTTCGATATTAAAATTGACCAAAAGTATTTATCCATGAAACTTAGCCGTTAAGAACATCGACCAAGTCACGAAAGTTGACAACAATAATTCATATAAAGAAAAAACCGTAGATGATATCCACAAACATGCTTTACTTTTGATTACTTTTAGCTTAAACAACGTTTTCTGAAAGTGATACAATATTAGTAAATATTATAAATAAAAACATTTATTTGTTGTACTGTTAAGTTCGATTCAATTTTACTTTAACTTTGAAGTGTATCGACTTTTTGAGGCACTTTTTTAGCATGTGAATAATATAATTTAACTAGAGCGCGGACGGCTAGCATGTTTAAGAAATGAATGGTATAAGAGTATCTTCACTACTTAAGCGGATTGCTAAATATAATGTTTAAATTTTTTATTATTTTTATTTTTATTTATCTTCAATGCAATTTGACATGAGCTTTGTCTATACTTAGATATATTGACTAAGCAAAATTTATGATGTGATTTTATTTTTAATTCTACTTTAGGAAAAAAAAACATAGACAATATATAGGGTCATATATATTTTTCATTGGAAATCCATATTAAACTTGGATATCTATTAATGAGACATCAATGCTGCTTATATCATCTTTCAACTTGAATGTCATCTATTTATCAATTCACAGAATGATCTAAGCTACGAGTTAGAATAATTACATTTTTTACCTCTCAACTTTTATTGAAATTTCAATCGAACTGCTCATCTTTAAGTTGTCTCAGTCAAGTTCTCAACCTTGTATTGCGATTAATGTAACTGACATCTTAAAACCTAATTAAATGTTTCAATACGTCATGTTTATTTGAGCTTGTTAAAAACATTTAGATTTTATGTTTGACGAATAAATATTTAAACCTTAGTGGTTAATAAATAACCTAACTAAACAAGGGACATAATAATCAAACTCGTCCAAGAAACCTACAAAATGGAAAAGTAGAAATAGCAAGGCCCTTTCTCTCTCTGGGTTAAATGAGTTTTGGGCTTAATCCACCCTTCAAAAACTGAAACAAGATTCACTTCTAAGCTGGGCCTAGCCTAGCGTTGGCTAGTAAAATCCAAAACTTAAGGCCCTGTTCTCTTTACTGTTTTCGGGCCGTTTTCTGTTTTCGATTTTTCAAAACGGTGAAAACGTGTTCTCTTTCCCGTTTTTGAAAACGAATTTTCGAAAACGAAAAAAAATTTGTGAAGAAAACACAAAACGACTTTTTTGTCGTTTTGGGCGTTTTCAGTGTAAAACTTGAAAAAATTGAAAACGCGGGAAACAACTTTTTTTTTTTTTTTTTTTTTTGGAGGTGGTGTGGTGATTCTCAAAATTTCAAAAAAAAATTAATCTCTTAATTAGAATTAAGCCCCGACTTAGTCGGGATTAAAATTTTAATTTTAATCAATGTTGCAATCAATAATTAATTTTAATCATATATTTTATAGGATTCATAACTTTTTCAATAATACATTTTATCAACTTTCATCAAAATTTACTAAAAATTGATTTTAATTCCTGTTAAATAGGGACTGAATATAGTTAGACCCTCTATTGCCAAAAATATTCAAAATCAGGGTTACAAACTTGTTTTCTTTAATTTCATAAAAGCAAACAATTGACTCGACAAACTCAGTTCCTCGATTGAGGTTGTCGAATTATACCTTTAAGTCAACTTAATTGCTTTGAATGTGTTCTTGTGCAAAGAAAAAACACATTAAAGTTTAGAGTCATTTATAATAAAATTAAATCGAATAGATAAAGAAAAAGTTTATAAAATAACTTTTCTTCTTTTTCGACATTAACAAAAGAGTAAAAAACTATGATTTGCCCTCGGTGACCTATCATGGTCATAGTTTATTAGTAAACTGGATTCCTTTTCAACCACATTTCTTGATTTCTTGTACAAGGTATATGTATTTTTTTTTTAAAGAATATGCCATTTTAAATTTTTTGTCTTTGAATAATGATATTTACCTCCAGTTGAGACGATAATTGGTAAGTGATATGATAAGACAAATTAGATGTACGAATAAGACACTCTCTATAAATTTTACCATATAATGCCATCATTTGATGATCAAGATATAAATAAAATAACTTAATGTCACTAGGTCGTACTTGAGACTTTTGAGTCCCTAGGTGAAGTTTAGAAATCGGACCCCAAATTGTAGTATTCATTAAAAACCTAGAATTATAAATTGGATTAATATGCTAATTTTAAACTTCGAAAAATTTGATTTTTTGGTTCCATAGAATTTGGACATAAGGCGACAACCTCGCATGTCTCATCTTAGGTCCGACTCTAGTCACTAGTAGTGTATTTTCTTGGTGTTTCTCCTTTTGCGAATAAAAGGTGAATCATCAAGGTGTCAAAATTTTAGTGGGAACGACAGATCTGATCTTTGAATGTTATGTTTATATTAAGCCCCTGTTTCATGCTCATTACTTAAAAATGAAAATGGGGGGAATAGTAGTTTTTAGAAAAATAAGTGGTTGAAAAAGAAAGAAAAGTTTTCGATTTACGTGTAATATTATTTTATGGAAAATTGTGTGATTGAAAATAGGAGAAAGAAAAATAAAATGTAATGTAATTTAATTTAATAGGGATCAAACAGGCGTTAATACTCCTTTAACATAAAGGTGAGATATTTCACCTTTATGATAACTTGCATCTTTATTATTTTGTTTCATTTGTTTTACTGATTTTTCCAAGGTTTTTTTTTTCTTTTGGCATCTCCCTTTATTTTTTTTTTCTTGATTTAAAATTGAGTTAAAGTCTAACAAAAAAATATATATATTCGAGAAGTAAACCGTTAATTTAACCATTTGAAGTTATTTGCTTTGCAGCCATAGATAGAAGGAAAAAGAAAAGAAAAAGAAAAGGATGAAGTGCATTCTCTCAAACACAATCAACCTCGCACTAATATGAT
>NC_036237.1:11609770-11610641 GCF_002742605.1 Olea europaea var. sylvestris | reverse complement strand
TCAAATTTTATTATATTTCTAAGTTTTCACTAAATTTAACTTTTGTTTTAGTTAAGTCGTTAGAATGTTTAGCTTAGGGGGGGGCTTGTTTGGTGTTTATTACCGAATAAACCTCATCCAAACATGCTTAAAGGAATGGATGACAAAACACTTGTATGAGATATCAAGCTTGATTGTAATCATTCACATTAGATGTACTAGAAAAGTAACGAACTGTTGATTGAAAAAATCAAAACATAAAATAAATTTTTACAATACTCTAAATGGTCTGTTTGATTGCAAGAATATAATTTAGGTGAAAAGAAAACGAATTTCAAGGAATTGAATTGTTTAAAACTTGTTTTACTGAAAATTGTCAATTAAATATATTTGGTTAGTATAATTTTTCACTTAAAAAATGTTGAAATTTTGAATCTTTTGGTGTTCATTTGACTTTGTTTTTCGTGAAAATTGTCAATTAAAAGGATAAAATTTATTACAATTGTGGATAGAATTTATTTTTATTGCCCAAAAAAATAATAATAAAGAAGGTGGAAAACCTAATTCCCACCAAAACCAAATGAATTTGAATTCGTTAAAAATCAAGAAAATGGCATCACGTGAGGGAGAATTGGAAAACTAATTACATGGAATTTTTTGGCCATGAAACAATCATTTTTGTGTGAAAATGAAAAATGTGAAAATGAAAAATGTTTTCCATTTTTCACGGAAAACCAAGGCTATCAAATATCCCTAAAATGAAATAAAGTTCAACCACTGATTGAAACTTAGCTGTAATACGAGTGACCAACAATAATTCCAAGTTCCAATGCAGTGCACTTGGAGATAATCTCCAGTCTATATATATATATATATATATATATATATATAT
>NC_036237.1:11603171-11609644 GCF_002742605.1 Olea europaea var. sylvestris | reverse complement strand
TATTTTCCCAAACAGTGGGTTTAACGGTGATCCACATCCCACGTGTTTAATGCCCTAAGAAAAGAGGATCTAGTGAAGTGAGTCACATATGACTCCATCGTAATATAATCATTGGAGTATGAGTTGACCAACGTTGAAAACTCGGGTTAAACCTATTTTTAAGGAGCATATTTTATTATTTGAAGAGCATTTATAAATTTAGAGAGTTAAAATTTTGAAAAATTTCAACAAACATTTTATATTTTATATTTAATTTTACTACTCTCAAACAATATTTATAATTTTTTCCTCCATCTTTTATTTTAACTAATTTTTCTCTAGATTATTTCATTATTTTCCTACATTGAAAAATTAAAACACTTTGAATGCATATAGTTATAGAGAGTATCTTATGTACGAAAAGTCTTTTAGAAATGCTCTTACGCCTTAGTCAATGCCAGATTAAACGTGCCAAATTCAATTTTGTCACCGTCCCCTATTTCATTGGAGTAATGTTATGTGAAAGTTAAGTCAATTTACATTATTTAATAAAGTTAGAGAGTCACTATTTTTATCCACCATTCTTATATATCTATCTATTTTTATTTTTTTCTTTATTACATTTTAAACTTAATATAATTTACTTTTAACTTTTTTCTACCACTGCAACCATTATTTTCAAAAATGGGTTCTTCTTCTTTGAAAATGCGAATTCAGCGAAACCATTAAAGAGCAGAAAGAAAAGGAGAGTGGGGTCTTTGACCTTCTCCTTTTTTCTGGGTTTTCCGCTAATGCGATAAGGAAATATAATCAATCGATGGAGGACCATTATCGACATAGTTAATTGGAAAAAGGTTCTCCTATTGAAATTCTATAAAGAGGGATAATATATAAAATTGGGTTAGATATATAAAAGTAGTGTAGATATATAGTGTTTAAATGAATGAATTTAATAAGGATAATATTGAAATTAATGCGGATGAATATAGTATTTCATAAAAAATTGTGGATGAAAGTAGCAACTTCCTAAAATTATAATGCATTTTAATGTATTTGACATTTTGATAATTATTCGACTGTCATATAGATTTTGTTGTGCGCCAGTATAATCGAGTAATATTATTCTTTTGATTGTGTATTGAAGGATCATATTGTTTACGAGATTTTTATTGGAGATCATAAAAATTTATCTAAATTGATTATCAAATAGAGGGAGGGAAAAAAAAAAAAAAAAAAGGGAAAAGCAAAGAGCCAAAGGAAACTTGGGGGCAAATAAAAGATTATAAAAATCCACATCCCAAAGTTTTTGTCTTCATGATAGGATTAGGAGCAGTAACGTAGAAGAAAATACAGTAGAATATGGAGCGGGCGGCCATCAATGCACATGCACTTAATCATCTCATCTCACGCAACAACACAAACACCTCACATCTCACTCCCATCCCAATGGCCAAACCCCACCACGCCCTGTCTTCATTGTCTCCACTTTGCTTTCTCTATAGAATTTCTCACACCATGCTTTTCCTTTTAACTCATTCTCTCTACATACAAAATAGCATGATTGCTCCTCAATCTATTGTTTGAGCAACACAACTTGGTTGCCAAGCTTTCAAGGAAAGATCACTTTGAACCCCTTTTTAGAGCAACATTTATGTTTTATTAATGAAAAAATAGTACTAATTAGGAGGGGACTAGATCTGATCTCTAGTAGTGGGTGATAAAAAGGAAATAATACTTGAATCAGACTAACGTCAGCAATATATAAAATAAATCTAGAAAATTTTGATCAAATTTAAGGGAATTTCTATTTTTCACGTGTCTTCATACATCTTGTGATGTAATAATAATTAATAGGGAGATGCCCCCTGGGGCACAGCTCAACTGGTGGATCAATCAACATTGGCTTGCTTCCAGCGGCAGGGTGGAGAGTTCGATTCCTGGTGGGAACCTGCAGTCAAAAAATTTGGTATGGAGCAATCACTGTGGAGGAGGGTCTCTTGTGCGCAGAAGTGTACAGTCAATGAGGGGAACCTATGATCCAGTTGAGGCATATCCCGCGACTTACCCCCTCCAAGGTTCTAGGGGCATGGGTCTTGGAGGTTCAGGATTTAGTCTGGTGTAAGTTGGGATACATGAATATAAAAAATAAAAAAATAAAAAAATTAATAGAGTCTATTCACCAAAGGAGGGAGACTTATGATTAAAGTTAGTAGGAAGATAACTAAAATCATCAATATTGTCGTGAATGTAAACATGAGTATCACCTACCTAACAATGATAGAAAGATTGGGCATTAAGATTATACTTACAATCTAATTGAACATTAACCGTGCAACTCCGAAGATCCATACAATCCATAGCACTCTCAATGTTTACTTAAATTTTGTCGCCATCATTGATATTGGCTAAAGTAGTGGCCGCCTCTTGAGACCTGGTGTAATCTTCTGAAATATTAGTTACCAGGTCACTAAACGCTTCCCACAATTGAGACCCCACTTTTACCCAATAGTTCTTGAAATGGTTAATGATTCTAGCTTAATGAATACATCATTTGATTTGCCCTTATGTGATTCTACCTTCCCTACAAGCTGCAGTTTCAAGTCAAGAAGTTCAACCACCATACTCTCATTTCAGGCCATCTCCGATCTAGGTTTAGCTGTCAATATTTATTCTTGTTGGATTACACACTGTCATCATAACATCGAACCCTCCTTTACGCCCAAAGACTCTTCATCCAAGCCACCAAACATGTCCTTACCTTTAGAACATAGAAACCCGTCTCACTCTAAATTTCTTTATACTAGCTCAAGCTAAGAAATAAAATCTAACCTTACAAAGTTGGACATGTGATGATTGTCTGATAATGGGATACTGAATCCAAAAGTTGAAGAACAACTTACTCTTTTCAAAAGTTTCGAGACCAACTTTTTACCCAGACAAAAGATTGAGACCAATACTGTAATTTTCTCTGTTTATACATATATAAGCATTGTGGATTCCTTCTTTACTTGTCTTTTTTGATCCAGAATTTCAAGCCCTTCAAAAATGGGAATTCTCCAACACATTCACCTTCCTCTTCTCTTGCTTGTGTATATTTTCATTTCACTATGTGAGTTCTCTCAGGCCATATCAACAATAACAGCAATGGCTAAAGACCAAGTAGCCTGTGCAATGTGCTCTTCCTGCGATAACCCATGCCAGCCCATTTTGTCTCCACCACCACCACCGCCATCTCCACCTCCACCGTCTCTGCCACCACCGCCATCCGGGTCCAATTGCCCGCCTCCACCTTCACAACCCAGTGATGGTGGTGTGTACTACTACTCACCCCCTCCACCCGCGCAACCATCTGATAATTATTCACCACCATCCGGTGGCGGAGCATACTATCCACCTACCAACCCCTACGGCTACCCCATTCCGCCACCTCCGAACCCCATTGTTCCATACTTCCCTTACTACTACTACAGCCCTCCATCACCTTCAGCTCACACTGATTCCAACTCCATGCAATTGAAAAGCCACTCACTTGTTTCTTCCCTCATTATTTTCCTTGCTTCGCTCTTCTTTATCTGATTTCCAAACAAAAAATTGTATAATAATAATAAAATTAACTGTCCAATATTTTCTCTTTTCTCACTTTTTAAGTTATATTAATTACTTTTCCCAGGTTTAGAAATCTGCTTCATCAGAGAATGGCAACAAGCAACAAGAAGGAAGAGAATATTGAGGAATAATTTACTGTATGAATAAGAGGGAACGTTGATTCAAGTGACACTTCCATTTTCCCTTCTCTGTGTAATTTCCTCATAGCCCCCTATTCATTATTTGTAGAATAAACTGATAGGTGAATTTTACAGTGTGAAATTGTAACCAAATCATTTTTCAAAAGCAAGTTTCTTTTTCTTTTATCGTAAATCTATATAATTTATGCAAAACCAAGATTTTACATATGGTGTCGGAAAAAAGCGAAGAAGTTTATACAAGTTGAATTCGTTTTAAATTCTTAAGGGGAAGAAAGGCACGTGACAAATATTTACTTTGATTTTTAGGTAAATTGGATTTAGAATTCTTTGATAAATACATCTTCTGATTTGTTAGATACATTCCTGTAAAGTTATCCTCACGTGCACATGTTGAATTTTCTAATTTTTCCAATGATTTTTAAGAAATTCAATGGGGCTTTTTAAGATTCAAAAATGCTTTTGAACCCCTTGATTAATTTTATAAAAGCGTTTCTTTTAATTAGAAGAGCATCAAGAGAAAGTCAATTCAAAACTACTTCTAAAAGCTTTTCCGAAAGAAGATTTTTTCTAAAAAACTAATTTAAATATAAACTAAAATAATTTTATTAGAAAATTCTTCTACAAGAAACAGAAGCTCTGAATCGAGTTAAGGTAGGGTGGGGGTAGATAGAGGACGGCGCTGGAAGCTGGTGTGGGTTGGAAGAATATGCATTGGAATGACTCAGCTGTTTAGTGGCATGGAGATTCGTTTTGGATTGAATATGTGCTGCTGCACATGCAAATGCAATATCCGTGCATTTTATCAACATATTATATTATTTTACACACCAAAAAAAGATAACAATAAAGATGCTGCCAAGTGCCAATGTTGTCTTATGGATGGCAAAGGCAGGTTGCTCCATCAGTCTATCCTGCACCACTTAACTAGGGCGTGTTTAGTAATAGTCAACGGATTCCAGCTAGGTACTGACCACACACCATGCCACGAGAATAAGAAAATCAACACACAGATATCTTTTTAATTTTATTTATGAGCAATAACGTAGGTACAGAATTGTATTGCACATAATGGCGACATATAAGACACAATAGGGGAGTTGGGTATTTTTTGACATTTTTTTTTATCACAACATGAGACCACACAATGTGAGATTTCTATTGCAATTCTATAGAACAATTATCTTTACAAATGGAATAAGTGTGTATTTATAGGTTAGTTCATTTTTCTGTGATATTCATGAATAGTTGGGAATATTACAAATCACCTAAAAAAATAATTCCTTGATGCAGGTTTAAAACAATTTCTTGAACATTTATTAATGCTGTCATGAGGTTTAGCCGAGATATAATTCCTATAGATGGCTAATATGAAACTTTGCCTGTTTCCGTACCCCGGTTCAAAACCCTGGTAAAGGTGTAGGTTGAAGGCAAACATGAAATTTTGCCAAATCTTATATGAGTGAAGATGCTAACAAAATGCGTCCATGTCTAGAATTTCTGGATACATTAGTTTTTTCACCACTAGTGTTAAGCACCAATCTATGTGACAACTTTACTAAAATGCAATATCACTTGAGCACCAGTCTTTCAGGATAGCATCTGTATGAGAAAAAAATGAGAGAGAGAAGCAAACAGCATTTGTGTGTATGTTCGGGTTACGCGAGCAGTTTGGGTTGCATCATGACTAATCGAATACTAGTACCATCTAAGATACCACAACCAACGTTATGGTTCAGGCACCTTAAGAGGAGCAAACATACATGGACATCACTTCAATCAGAACTCTTACCCTAACATCGAAGATATTGTAAGACCTGTCCGGCACCCATAAAAGTTCTACAGGAAAGAAGTGTTTCATTTGACTGAGGGTACTCGACCCTGCAAAAGTTCCCATGTCATTGACTGGTGTTGATATGTGATTGTACAAAAAATGATAGAGAAAGTTCCCAGAAACATGATATCGGGATCAAATAATGAGGACTTGAAACCTGGATCTGATTTAAATGGATTGCCAGGAAAGAGTATGACCAACAAATGTCCCAATCTTGAGTACTTCAACCCAATAGATGTCAAATTATGTAATTATTCATAACACAAAGATAATGTAGAACCGAAAAACACAACACATGCGCTAAGTATTCCTCCAAAAATTCACCATCCAATTCAATTAATGTTCTGCTCGGTATGGAAGCAAATGCATGGTATTCAATTTCTGTACTAGGAAAAAAGAGGGGGAAGGGGGAAGAATGCTAAATAAGTTGTATAACATTTTCCTTTTTATGATACATTGTTTCCTCTCGTTCCCCTGGTAAATAAATCTTCCCTGCTGTTCTAGTTGAACGAACATAAAAACACAGCTGCACTGTCCATTGGAGTTATGCAGTTGCAAAGACCATATAGAGTGATTACTACATGAGTTGAATGCCTTGAAGAACTTCGCGTATCCCCCAGATGGAATACAGGAATAGGAAGTTCACCACCAAAATCGAAACCAGATTGAGGAGAAGTATCTTCACTGCCATCTCATATCTTTCATTGTTGACATGAAACTGAAGACTCTCGGTCTTCTCTGTACCCTCCACATCTTCAATCATCTGGGCAAAGACATTGACATATTAATACTTGCCTGGGGTTTTCTCAGATTCTCCAACCTTCAGAATGTTCTCAAGACCTTTCAGGCAGACTGTAACAGTTCTTGGGGACAAACTAGAAAATCACATAATGGCTTAATGCAACCCTCATGCACCA
>NC_036237.1:11599080-11603071 GCF_002742605.1 Olea europaea var. sylvestris | reverse complement strand
TGCAAGATGTCGTTTGATAGAATTAATGGTAGAGACGTCATTACCAACAACAAGAAAATCATCAAAATAGATAAGAATGGCAGAAATGTTGAACCCTAGATCTTGGTGAAAAGACTATGATCACTGCAGATTGAGTAAATCCTGCAAGGATGAGAATATGAGATAATTTCGAATACCATTGACGTGAGGCTTGTTTGAGATCATATAATGATTTATGGAGACAGCATATGCGTGTCTCCCCCTTATGACAATATTCTGGTGGTGGTCGCATATAGGATTCATCATCAAGATCTCCATGAAGAATATGGAGACAGCATACGCGTGTCTCTCCCTTATGATAATATTCTAGTGGTGGTCGCATATATAATTCATCATCAAGATCTCCATGAAGAAAAGCAATGTGAACATCTAATTGTTCAATAATCCAATGTTTGGCCGCAACTATAACAAGAAGACAATGAACAGTAACAAGTTTAGCACCAAGAGCAAAGGTGTCATTATAATCAAGACCTTCTACCTGAGTGAGTCCCTAAGCAACTAAACGAGCTTTATAATGTTCAATGGAACCATCTGCATGCAATTTTGTGTTTATAGACCCATTTGCAACCAATGGCTTTCTTAACAGGAGAAAGATGTACAAGGGTTCATGTGTGATTGGCTTCAAGGGCTTGAATTTCAAAAGCCATAGCCTGTTGCCACAAGGACAGCTTGAGAGTAAAGGGCAAGATCCTGAACATTTTTGGAGATAGAAGAGAGGAAAGCAAAATGTTTTGGACTAAAGAAATGATAAGAAAGAAAATTAGGTAAAGCAAGAATCGTACCTAAGAAAAACTGGGAATGGGGTGATGAACGTGGTCCATCTGGAGATAGATCTGAGCAAATGTAATCTTGAAGATATGTAGGACGAGTAATAGTACATCGAGGTCTAGGTGATGGGGTAAAACGGTGACAGGTTCTAGGGAGTTGGTAGGTCCATCATTTAAGTAGTAGTAAGTATGCATTTACCCCAGAAGGAAATTGGTAAATGTGCATGAAAGCGAAGGCGTCGAGCCACATTTAATAGGTGATGATGTTTTCGTTCAGCTACACCATTTTGTTGAGGTGTTTCAATACAAGTACGTTCATGGATCATACCATGGTCAAGGAAAAATTGTTGCATACGATGAGAGAGAAATTCTTGGCCATTATTAGACCGAACATGTTTAATAGGATAATTAAACTGTATGTGAACCATTTTAATAAATGTGGTCAGACAAGTAAATGCATCGAATTTAAAATGTATGAGATATACCTAAGTAACGCGTGAAAAATCAACAATTGTAAGAAAATAGTGTGCACTAGTTGTGGAGGGTATGGAATATCCACCCCAAATATCACAAAAAATGCGATAAAGATAGAGGTAGTTTTATTTTCGACCAGTTTGAATGGAAGGCGAGTTTGTTAGCGTTGAATGCAACTGTCACAATTTGTAATTTTATTTGAACTATATAAAGATTTTGGAATGCAAGAATTTGAAGGATGACCTAAACGAAGATACCATAAATCTGGTATGGTTGTAGGGTTGGCCGTGATTTGAAATACAGTTGGAGTAAAATGCTTAAAGTGGTAGAGGCCTCCACGTTCTTCACCCATTCCAATCAACTTCCTCATGTGTTGGTTCTGAAATAAACAAATAGAGGGAGAAAAACAACAACACAATTAGATGATTTAGTAAGTTGACTAATTGAAATTAAGTTATAATTAAAGTTAGGGACAAAGAGAATATTATAGAGACCTGAAATTTCACCTCTACCATCAATAGGTTTAGCCAGGGCATTTATAACATGACCCAAATAGGCCTCGCTCAGGTGGGCACATATTGTGTTTTTCGGCTTATGCTTTTTCGCAACTATCTGGCATTGGGTGCGGGGAGATGTAAATGTGGCCCATATGTGTCACTTGGGCCTTAGAACCAGTGGGTAATGTGAGTGATTAGGTATAGGCCCAAATATGTGTGGCTTTAGATAAATTTGAAATGCAAGAAATATGGACCGAAGCCCACTATCAATTATCCATGGGATTTGGGTGATTGAGGGAAAAATACCGGAGAAGGTAGATAGCGCATTGGTGTTGGGCTGTAGGAGTTCCATCAATTATTGGTAATGCTCGTTAGAGAGACCAAGAATGGCACTCGAGGTGGATGGAATTGATGGAGTGGACACCATATTTGCTGTAGGTGGTTGATTACTGGTTGAACCATGTGATCGACTACTGGCCAAAGTATGAGCAGATCGTTGTTGATGTTGTTTTAGTTTGTTGGTGGTCCAATGAGTAGAGTAGCCGATGATCTCAAAGCAAGATTATTCTTAATGCCCATCTCTTCCACATTTTGTGCACTTCTAAACAATTGTGAGTGTGAGAACCATAGGTGACTGAAGATTGGTTGCGTGTGATGGCCATGGCGGTGGTTTCAAGGTTAGGTAGCAAGGGAACTTGTAAGAGGCGTTGGGTTTCTTATTGGTGCATGGTGGCATATGCTTTGGAGATTGTGGGAAGAGGCTCCATAGCTAGGATTTGGCTTCAGATATTGGAGAAAGAATCATTGAGGCCCATGAGAAATTGAAACAATATTTCAATTTTGGCAGTTTCTTCGATCTTTTTATGAGAATCATAGTTGCAGGAATTAGGTTCGATCAAGGCAATCGGTTTATCCCATAATCCTTTGATGGTATTGTAGTATGTGGTCATAGACATGGTGCCTTGCTTGTAGGGATGTCAAAAGGGCCGAGCCGCTCATCAGCTTGATGGCTCGGCTCATAAAAATAGGGCTCCTGGGTGGCTCGGGCTCGTAAAATCACGAGCCCGAGCCGAACGGGCCTCGTCGAGATGCTTGGCTCGCCTCGAAAGCGAGACGCTGGTTGGTGGCTCGTTCAAATGACGAGCCACGAGCCGCTCGACTTGTGGCTCGCAAAGAAAGTGGCCGCGAAAAAATTTCAGTGACCGTTAAATTTTTATTTATTTTTTCTATTTTTCCCCTTCTACTATAAATACCCCTTAACCCCTCCTTTGTTTTTTTTCTTATCAATTACTCAATCACTACTCCAACTCTCTTAACTCTCTTTTATTATATCAATTATCGAGTTTTTACTCTCTAGTGCTGCAAAATATACAATATCAATTCAATTTTTAAAGTTTATTAGTTACAATTTCAATTCATCCAATTCTCAATTCTCACAATCTCACTACATTTATATTTTTCTAGTTATTATATTTGGATATCATCATAAACAATCAAACAAATGGACCAACGCTCATTTGTTGAGAGCTTATTCGATACGAGATGTGGACCACATCATAGAGAATCGTCTAGGACGCCGCAAAGCCAATTTTCAAATGAATTTGTCGATCTAAATGAGATACTCATACCTGAAGATGTTCACATTTACGATCAGGGAAGCCACAATCCAACTGATGTGGATGATATTAACGTTTCTGAAGTGGAACATGAGGACGAAGATATCGAATTAAACATCCCAGATGCGAGGAGAAAGCGAAAGGGCAAAAAACAAGCAAAATGTTGGGATCACTTTAAGTTGATTTCAACGGAAAAAGTCGTCGATAACCTTGCAGAATCTCAAGCAGTATGTAAATACTGCCAACAAAGATTGGTATGGCAAAAAGGAATTGGTACCACCTATCTCAACTGCCACTACAAAGCATGTGCGGCCAGATATAGACTTCTTCCAGCTGGTCAAACATAATTGCAATTTGGCAGTCCAGGTGCCAGTTCTACGACTTCACCCCTATCCACGTGGGTGTATTCAAAGGACAATACTCGAACCGGAATGGTGAAATTTGTTGCCACCACTAAGTTGTCTCTGGCTATTGCAGACAACCAACACTTCGTCTCGTTCGTGAAAGAATATCTGCAACCGAGGTACGTTGGGATAAGTCGAAACACTCTTCGTGCCGATACAATACAATATTTCAATAATTCAAAACAACAATTAAT
>NC_036237.1:11571649-11582872 GCF_002742605.1 Olea europaea var. sylvestris | reverse complement strand
TCACAATCAACCATTTCTTGCATGTCCTCTTCTGTATTTACAGAATTTTTGCTGTCTTTCCGAGATTTCAATATATGGAATCTTCCTATCACAGACACGGCATCATCAGCATTGCCACTTGTACTAGGAACAGAAGCATTCTGGACTGCGAGTTTCGGAAATGCACCATCTTGATCCATAGGTGGCCGATTGGAATCTGTTCTTGGATTAGGTGAAATCTGAAATTTCAACATCTTCTCGACAACTGCGATGTTTCCTGAGAACATTTACAGCTTTCAAATTATCGGTAGGGATGGCAATTTGACCCGAAAAACCAAAGCCACACGGTGCCCCACAACTAAGCAGGGTTTTGCTGCCCCGCTTATATAGTTTTATCTTAAAAGTCAATATTCGTTATATCCACCTTAGCCCAACTTTTTTATGCCCAAACCCGAACCAATTACCCAAGCCCATTAGCCCAATTCCAAAATTACCCAAGAATTTACAAGGAAAAAATATAAAAAGATATAAATGGCGTGGGGTATTGCCGCCACGGCACCACCTTAAAGTGCATCAGGAGGGGACAGGGTTAATGGATGGCAAGATAACAACAAAAGCTTCACCAAAAAGTAAAGCCAACCTTCCTTCTTGTTGGATTTGATCTTTTCCATTTCAATCTTCATGTGATTGAAGCGAGCTTTATAGCCGATGGAACATAATTTAGCCTCTGCCTCGAGCCACAAGTTTTTGAAGAGAAACACTTGCGGGTCCATTTCTTCATCATAGAGGAAATTCTCATCGAGGACCTTCTTTATAGCCTACATGCCAGGACAATGGCTGATGAATATTTGTTACATGCATGTGGTTTTAATTTTGTACTTTTCCAACACAAAGATCCTTCCAAACCGACTATTAGAAACTAATTGCATGTTTGGTATACAGCATTAGACCACACTGGTACAATGGGCAAGATTCTAACTTCTTTCTCTTTCATAAAGTTGTCTAATCCACCATACCAAACATGCTATAAGAGCATACCTGGGCCATATTATCGTCTGTTGATAAGTCCGCATCACCCATTAAGGGTGAAAGAAGCGATGAGCTCTCAGCTTTCTTACCAGGAAAAAGGTGATATCTCTTCTCTTCATGAAGTTGCTGGTAATCAAAATGTGCATGAGAGTTCAGAGCTTCATTTGTAACTTGAGGAAGTTGCTGGTAATCAAAATGTGCACGAGAGTTCAGAGCTTCATTTGTAACTTGAGGCTTGCCTGCAACAGTAGCCTGACAAAAGAAATTATTTTGCTTATTTCTTAAAGAAAGATAATGCTTGTACAAAAAATTCATAGATCCCAGAAACGGGATATGCTAAATTCAGAAAGATTAAGTTATTATAAACAATAATTCATAAGAATGAACAAAAGAAAAAATAAATAGATTATTTATTTCTGTGCAACAGCCTTGCATGGTTATCTCAATAGTAGGCTAATTGAGTCCGAATATCACATTAATGGCATACCATATCATGAGTATCCACAATTTTACCCAAAATGTCTCCTGTGGAAACAATTGGATCCTCGTTCAAAGTTCTATGAACAATTTTCTTAGTCATACATGCCTCAAGATTGCTGATCACGTGCTTAAGGGCGTCAATGTTATGTTCTTTCAGAGCAATTGCATCATTTTTAGAATTCATCACAAGCAACTCTGAAAGGGCACAAATTGCATTAACAATTGATTGAACATCCAAATTTGGACCAGGTCCTACTTTTGCATCCTCAGAAGCATCTTCCTGAGAAGGAGAACATAAGACATTTTCTGCAGCATGAAATGCAACAGCGCCACCTTCAGAAGAATCATTAGAGGTCATCACAGAATTAGCAGTACTAGCCTGTAAACCAAGCTTTCTATGTGGGATATCACTCGCTTCAGCACTGGAATGCTTTGCGTTGGTTATTTTCTCGTCGTAACCACTCACTGAGTCGTTCAGGACAAATTCTTTTCTAGGTTTGTGAAGTGGACTAGATATCCTAACTCCTTTACTGCTATTCATAGATGAAATCTCAAATCCATCTTTTAAAGCATCTGTTGAACTCTCTTCTATAGTTGGACAATTAGCATCCCAGCTTGTCTCAGAAGAAGGTGGCACAATATTTCCTGCACTTCGATTTTTATCACTCTTATGGCCTTCGAATGGCTTTTGAGAGGAAGCTCTCTTGGAATCGTTTAATGAGAGGAAAAGCAATTGCGCTTCATGATCAAAATCGTATTGTTCTTCAGATTTCTTCTTCAAGCAAGGTGAATTGCCAACTTCAGCATCATCAAACGGCAAAAAATGAGAAACTGGTGCTCCTTTCCAGCAGGGCGAGTCAACTGCAGGAGTATAATTATCTAAGCAATATGAAGAATTCTCAGTAGACTTCGCAACTTGAAAACTGTTAACAGCCAAAGAGACGCCATTTGAGACATTTGTATCAGGCAGATGATATCCACAACATGCTTTGATTTTGTTATCTAAGATTTCCTTAGAGAGCACTTGACTCGACAATTCCTTAACTGAAGGAGGTGCAAAAAATATGTGATCATTACCTTTCTTGTGAGATATGAATTGGCCTGCATCAAAGGAACCTTCTATTGGTTTTTGGCACAGATCATTCTGTTTTGCACTATTACTGTCATCAAATTTGGCCTTGAGGATGCCTGAAATGTTGTCAACATCCACCGTTTTATTAGTAGCGTTTTCTGCTAATAAACTATTTCCAGCAGGTGGAGGCCTAAGGACCACAGCCGGGGTAGATCTTGTTACTGATGTAGAACCACTAAAGGATGATTCAAGGGGATGGAAACATTTTTCATGTGGAATGTTCAGCTTTTGATAGTCTGAGTAGTTCCTAGACCTTTTAAAAGACAGCTCTAGAGAGAGAGATTCAGGATATGCAGAACCGGACATCAACTTAGGCTTTCTAGAAGATTCATAAGGAAGGAAGCTAAGATTTTGCTCCAAGCATGATTTGTCTTCCATATGTCCAACTGTCGAAGATCCGATATGGTTCTCTCTTCCAGAAACATGATTGAATGTGCCATATGATATGCCAAAATCTTCTTTACAGGTATTCCCATATTCAATACTATGAACTCCTGCATGATAGCAGAAGTGTGCGTAATAGAGAACGAGTGAGACAGCCTTAAAAACAAGAAAATTCTGGGTGATGCTAACAAAACTTTGACATGAAAAATAGATAAAATCAATCAAAATGAATAGATTGTACATTGGCAAGAAAAATAAATGAGTACGATGTACAAAGTTTGCAAAGAGTGAGAGGAAACAAAGGGATATAATATAGACAAAACTACCACTAAAACATTTAGGCCGTAGTTAGTTTGCCGTTTTCGGTCCATTTTCCGTTTTCCGTTTTCGAAAACGCGGAAAACGCGTTTGGTCTGTTGTTTTTGAAAATGCATTTTTGCATTTTCGAAAATGAGTTAAAATTTATAACTGAAAACGCAAAACGATTTTTTATCGTCTTCAGCATTTTCAGTTATAAATGTCGAAAACGCTCAAAACGCAGAAAACGGGTCGTTTTCGGGGAAAATTAAAAATCGTTTTGAAAATGAAAATACAAACCAACCACTAGCTTATGTTCTGAACAAAATCAGATAGACATATATATTTTAATATTCTATCACACATTTGACACGAGACTTGTAAAAGGCTTTGCTCATAATGCACTATGCAATTTCAAAATCCTATCTCAATTAATTAAACATTATTATATTTCCCAGCAACCAGAAGATACACAATTCCTACATGTATGATGAACCAAAATCTTCAAAAGCCTGTACACAGTTAGAGATAAAGCTTCAACTTTCATGCCTGCCTCAGCCAATCCTACAAATGAATTATTAGGACTCTATTTCATTTATCTACTCACTCATACAATGGCAGTGTGATGTTACCATTACAAATTAATTTTTTCTACTCATTTTGCTTCCCTTTTACCTTCTTTGACAATGAAACTGGTTAATCTTCATAGTGAGTTGATGTGGTGAACAACTTTTAAATATTTTTATTGCTTTAGATGATAAATATATGATGACTTGCTGCTTTCGTTTCTCAGACTATTTTCAATTCTATACGTCTTTCATATTTCTTTAGGTCCTCCATATACACACACTCCCTATACTGCTCCAGCTGGAACAGAGCTATCCAGCTCCCTGATGGCAGCCAACACCGTCCCTGCAAACCATTAGTGTATGTATGGTACAGAGTATCAGGTTGGATTGAACAGTGTTATAAATTGATTTTAGATTATTCTCTTCCTTAATAATGTCCTCTACTATCTAATCCTCTATATTAAGCATGCCATTAACGTTTGTGGGAAAGAAATATAATCTTTAGTTCATCCAAAACATTCACTTCTAAGAGACAGTAATTGAAGAAAAGTATATGATAAATAATTGCTCGACTAAGAATAGCAAAAGTTAATGTGCAAGATGGATAGCTAAAATACAAACTCAGGTCATCACAATTAATCAAGTTCTAGAATGAATAAAATGCATACCTGGGCTAATATAACTTTTGGAAGCAAGTGAATCACCAATATTCACCTTCTTGGAAGAAAAACTCCCATCAAGTTCAACCCTTTTAGCCTTCTTCCCATCATCAAATGCCCAAGCATCATCCCACTGTGGAGTGTATTCCAAGCCAGACAAGCTCTGAACGTAATCAACTTGAGGGGAGAAATCTGGTGCAGAGGTGAGCCTCGGATCATAAAAGGGTCCATATTCGACAACCGACGGGCTATCTTTGCCAACCATATTAGAAACATAAGGGGAATGATAAGGCTTGACCTCACCAGCATATGAAAAAACATCAGTCGAAGTTTTAGCATTAGTGCTCAAAGCAGACCAACTGGTACTAGGCGGGCTAATGGGCACAGACCAATCAATACTAGGCGGGCAAATAGGACCGGGACTGGAATACACCAAAGGAAAGTTTTCCATTATAGTGGAGTCAATATTTAATTCAGGTCCAGGAGCTGGAGGGTGTGGATATTGCCATGTTTGGCTATCGGGTGCCGTAGTATAAGATGAATCCGAGAAATGCAAAATTGGGATAGAACTGAGTTTAGGGTTTGATCTTTCAACAGTAAACGGTGGGGCTAAAGCTGATAAATTTGAAGTTGATGACGATGAGTTTCCTCCCACTCCACTGCCCATAGACCCTAAACCTATCATATCTTGGTGGTAACAAACAATCACATCGACTGATCAATCAAAACCCAGAAACTTTTTACATTAGGTTATGATTAATCAAATTCATATTCAAGAAACAAAAAACTATTCCATTAATACAATAAATTTAAAGGATCGATCAAACCCATTATTAAGAAAAAAATTCAAGAAAAACAAATCAAGAATCGTGGATAAACAATGATTAAATAAATTACTACGAATCTTGAAATATAGGATATAACATAAGATTTATAACAAGATAGTTCATATAAAATCAATAACTTGAGCAAAAGGGGGAAATTTTAACGAAAATTATACCGGATAAGAAGGGATGAGAGCTTTGAATCTCTCTCTATGACTAAGTTCAAAGTGAAGTGTTGCCAGTCGGAGAGGTCTGCGGTCGTTATTGAATTAATTGTTCCAATGGTCACTGAATTTAGTCCCATATCTTTTATTAGTCACTAAAGTTTAAAATATCTAATTTTGATCACTGAACTTAAGCCCATGTCTTCGATTGCTCATCGAAATTTAAAATGTCGAGTTTTGAGTATTGAACTTTAGAAAATACAGTATATTATTCACTAACATAACTACTGAATTTTAAAAAATATTAAGTTTACGGTAAGTAGTGTACAACATTTTTTAAATTTCAGCGGTCAAAACTCGACATTTTAAAATTTATTGAACAATCGAAGACATGGACCTAAGTTTAATGACAAAAACTCAACATTTTAAACTTCGATGACCAATAAAATATATGAAACTAAGTTCAGTGACCATTGAAAAAATTAATTCGTCGTTCTTTGTTTCTTTTGCTGGATTTAAATTAGAATTTACATGGACATCCTTGTAGCTTCTAATAATTTCATTTTCAACCCAGTGAAGAAGTTTATTATCCAAAAAATCCTCTAATACTGACATATTATTTCTTCAAAGTCCTTTTTACAAACACTATATATATGTTTAATATTCAATTTTAAACGACATTAAGATGTATAATGTAAAGATTTTAACTTCTAGCCTGTTTGGGAGTGATTTTGAAAATTGATTTTTTAACCGTTAGGAGAAAAGTGAGGTCTATTTGTGAGAGAAGAAGTCAAATATGACGGCTGAAATAGTAAAATAACGGTCAAAAAATCAATTTTTTGGGTGAAAAAATGGGGCCCAAACAGCCCCTTCTTTTTTTCTTAATATTCTTCGGTACGGTATATTTCATCTTATTAAATGATCTATTAATATTATAAATTTCATGGTAAGTTGGAGCAACATATATCTTTTTAATCTTAATTACATGCCTCGTTAAATAGATATGAATTTTAACATTTGACAAATTACTAACTTATATAAATCTTGTGTGTCTTTGTTGTTATTATTATTATTATAATATATTTTTTTCTGCAATCTTTGCTCTCAGTGGAATAGAATTACAACTTCTAATTTTCAACATAAATTTTTAGATAAAATATTTTAATATGGTATCGTCGTATCGAACCATACATGAATCTTAAATTCAAATCTTATCGTTACTCATTTATAATAATGTACATATGCTTTTCAAGTCACATTACCTGCTATTTGTAAAATGGCCTTGAGTCAAAGTGATGTTGAAGACATATATAACTTAAATAATTCATTATGTTCCCCATTTAACAATTTTTAAAAAAGATGGTTAGAAAGTAGACACATAAGCAATTGGCAAAAACCTGCTTGACTTTCTTTTCACTGCCATTAGTGTAGGAGTTGTGCTTGGTACATAGGGTAAAAGTTATACAATGTTTTTTTTTTTTTTTTTTTTTTTTTTTCATTTTTTTTTTTTTTTTTTTTTTTTTTTGTTGACAAGTTATACAATGTTTTTACAAGGAGGGCATGTCGTTTCCTCATTGGGAGTTGACAAAAAAAAAGAGAAAAAATGCAATCATACAGGTGCTATCGCCTGTAAATCCTCTACGCAATTTTCCCCTCTACAAGAAGAAAGTGTAAAGGAACAACATCATTTCCACATATTGTGTCTCCACAGTCTTGTTGGCAGGAACAATTTTCAGATTTTTCATGCCCTACAACCCTCAAACTTCGAATGTCTTTAAAATTCTCAAAATCAAAACTAAACCATATTTGGTAGTGACGGTTACGAACATATTTGGTAGTGACGGTTACGGGGCAAGTTCGGGATAGGGGCAGCAGTTTCTCCGTTTATTTTATTTTTATTTTTTTCTCTTCACGGGGCGATTTCGAGGCGGGGTATCCCCGCCCCGCCTTGCCAACCTGTCGAGGCAGGGTTTTTTGTCCCATTCGGGGCGGGCTCCAATCGTGGCGACGAGGGATTTTTGCCATCCCTAATATTTGAAAGTATTTTTTTAAGTTCTTATAAATTATTGAATTCAGAGAATGCATAAAAAAATAAGTAGCAAGGTATAAATTTTACAAAATATGCGAATAAAAAATATGTTTGATCATCTTAAAAAAAGTTGAACTTGGCCAAACATGCACTCAAAGATGCATCATTTCTAGTGAATGAAAAATGTGATTAGCTCGTTAAAGCATCTCTTACACACGACCGTTAATTCTTTTAAAGATAACGTTCAGAACGAAAAAAGCAGAGAGACAAAATTCAACAAGATAACACTGCCAACTTGACGCGGCCGACCCTCCTGGTGATTGAACATGGCTGGGCCCCACCTCGTTGAACATATTCTTAAATTATCCGAATATCGAACTCCACCATTTATTTACGTTTCAAAAATCGGTTGAGCGGTCATTGAACCGGTAATAAAAAAATTATATAAATAAAAAATAAAAAATCTGAGGACGAATCGATCCATTCTAGCTTTAATTTAACGTTGGACTGAGCTTCAAACAATTCCCAATTTACCTGATCGAATGCAGGACTCAAACTCTAATTCCGTATATACATAGCAAAAATCAAAAGAAAGGAGATTTAGAAGGTACAATCTTACCAAAATACAAAAGTAGATTGCTAAATTGATGCCTAATTCTATAAACTATTCACAGTTTACTTCTTTCTTCCTTCAATTTTTACTTCTACCCGTCAGTTTTTCTGTTTCTAATGCAGTCTAAATAAAAAGGCCAAAACAAAGCATAGTGACGGTATATTTGGCACACAATACTGGACTGATTTCATCTACGTCGAAAAAACATCTCCAAAGTAGCAGTCGAATTCTGTTACTTCGATTATCTTCATAAATTATTGAATTCAGAGAATGCATAAAAAAATAAGTAGCAAGGTATAAATTTTACAAAATATGCGAATAAAAAATATGTTTAATCATCTTAAAAAAAGTTGAACTTGGCCAAACATGCACTCAAAGATGCATCATTTCTAGTGAATGAAAAATGTGATTTGCTCGTTAAAGCATCTCTTACACACGACCGTTAATTCTTTTAAAGATAACGTTCAGAACGAAAAAAGCAGAGAGACAAAAATCAACAAGATAACACTGCCAACTTGACGCGGCCGACCATCCTGGTGATTGAACATGGCTGGGCCCCACCTCGTTGAACATATTCTTAAATTATCCGAATATCGAACTCCACCATTTATTTACGTTTCAAAAATCGGTTGAGCGGTCATTGAACCGGTAATAAAAAAATTATATAAATAAAAAATAAAAAATCTGAGTACGAATCGATCCATTCTAGCTTTAATTTAACGTTGGACTGAGCTTCAAACAATTCCCAATTTACCTGATCGAATGCAGGACTCAAACTCTAATTCCGTATATACATAGCAAAAATCAAAAGAAAGGAGATTTAGAAGGTACAATCTTACCAAAATACAAAAGTAGATTGCTAAATTGATGCCTAATTCTATAAACTATTCACAGTTTACTTCTTTCTTCCTTCAATTTTTACTTCTACCCGTCAGTTTTTCTGTTTCTAATGCAGTCTAAATAAAAAGGCCAAAACAAAGCATAGTGACAGTATATTTGGCACACAATACTGGACTGATTTCATCTACGTCGAAAAAACATCTCCAAAGTAACAGTCGAATTCTGTTACTTCGATTATCTTTAGAAAACATCATGTCCGACCAAAGATGTGACAAACACTGGTCATAATATCATACGAGAACATGGCATTTTCACTGGCGAAAAAACCGCGGTGAGTGGGGCATGATCAGAAAGTGAATAATCTTCGGGCCACATTCCTTTCTCTACATCTGTTGGAAATAGAACTGCATTCTCGACAATGAAACCTATAGTTTGCTCCGTTACATTGACATCGTCTCCGACCTCATTGCTCACTTCGTCTGTTTCCTCTGACCATGTTGTATTCCACATTCGTTGCTGAAATGACATTAATATATAAGAGAAGGGGAAAAAATAGAAGCCCAGAGATTGACATACTACCGGACAATTGAAATCACTAAAATGCGTAAATTCCACTATGCTAAGCTTTATATAAAGATGTTAAAGCCTTTAAAATGATGTTTGCCTCGCTTGTACCTTAAATTCGTTATAATCAATAACACCATTCCCGTCGATGTCTGCTTGCACCCACAAGTCATTAGTCTCTTTAACACTCAATCCATAGCAGTGGCCGATCAAATTAAGCTGTGGGTAAACCAAACAATAGAAATTATCCATCTCCCCACCCCCGGAAAATATATAGATGGATACACAGTATATAGAATGTCACCCAAGAGCACATACAAGTACATAAAACTGAGATATCACAAACCTGTCGCAATGCTTCACAGAAACCAGAGAAGGTAATGTAATCGCCATTGCTATCAGCCTTCAGAAAGGCAAATGCATCGTCCTCTGTCAAAGAGGCTCGCCGAAGTTGATACTGAAAATGAAAGGATGCGAATGTAAAAAAATATAACAATTACTGGACATTACACCATATGCATCATTGTGCAAACAAAATAATCAAAAGCCAGCAAGAACAGAGAGTACAAAGGAAGGTAGATTAAACTAAACATTTCTTGGAGGACTTCAATGCAACTGCTTCAAATAAACTCTTAGGTTTCGACGTTAAAACAGAACAATGCATTTTAAAAAGTCAATATTTTTTTACACCCTTTTTGGACATAGAAATCAATTATTATAATCCAACAGATAAGTTCTCTGAGTTGAGGCACTCACTCACTCCCTTCCCCTCCCTTCTGTCAACAGCATCATAGAAATCGATTCCATCCCCTTCTTCCATTCCCATTTCGTCTCTTCCAACCCCTCAAAAGCTCACTCATCATGGCATCTTCAGTCAGCAAGCAATACTGACGTAGGATGCAACGAACTAGAACAAGATTGAGAAAAGAAAGAGGAAGATTGAGATGAAAATATAGAAGAATTTAGAGGCTAATTCCGTCGTTTTACTTTCTTTCTCAAATTGGAGCACAATATGTAGAATACATTATGGAGAAGAAGCTTTGAGTATAATCGGATATTTTCATGCCAATGAGAGAGAGAGACTAATTACGAGCTTGCTAGTGCTTTTAGTACTTTTCTTAATTGAAATTCTATATGCACTTGAAGTATGAAAATATGAGAAGGCTGGATGTCTTAAATTGCGCATGTCTCTCTTCTACCTAAAGCTAAACTATGAGTTTGTGTGTTAACCCAACATAATTTTGACCCATTCAAATCCAATCCTACCTACACCTTTGCCACCCCTTGGAAAATCTATACCAAAATTACAATATTCCTAGTTAATCCCTTAAATGACAATGTGACAAAATAAAAGACCATCAGAACAATCAAGCAAAAAAAGGAAAGGGCATCCCAAAGGTAGGCTATATTGCAGATCACATAACCAACCGTTGACTATTTAAAATTCTATGTCACCAGGGAGAAATATCATGCTTGGCTAAGTTAACTAAAAGTAAAAAAAAAATCTTTCAAGTAACTTTTTGTTCCAAATATATTCGGATATTTACTTTTTTTCTTACTTTCAATTAAAAAGTTGTGAACATAACAGTTAGATTATTGTTAAAAAAAAAAAAAAAAAAAAAAAAAAAAAAAAAAAAAAAAATTTTTTTCCCTTTTTAAC
>NC_036237.1:11552918-11571644 GCF_002742605.1 Olea europaea var. sylvestris | reverse complement strand
AAAAAAAAAAAGTAACTAACTTATTTCCAGCTTTAACCAATAAAAAAATATTTATTAAAAACTCATTTTTTACTTATAATCAAACAATATAATCTTAGTCAAATATGCTAAAAACCCAAAATCCAAACAACTCCATGATTTTACATGATGCAGAATTATTGTGTACTGTCAGTCGATGATGATAGATAGATATACCTCAAACCGGCAAAATATGCACAATGCATTACCAATCAACAAAGTATATTAGTTAATTTTCATTAAAAGAGTCTAATATCAGATTTATCTGGTCATTTTTCAACGTGGAAAGTTATCGCATATAAAATTTCAGCTAGAAGGTCCAGAAAAAATTAAAACACATAACTCACCTTAAATAATGCAAACACTGCTTCACTCCAACTTGTTTTCAGTAATTTCCCATATCTATTGGGATTAAGGAGCCATATAAAATCTACACCACAGATGTTCCCACGATGATTCCGATGGCTTACCCACTGCATAAAATCATAAGCATCAGAAAAAAGGAAATTTCCCGAGTCACGAGTCACGAGTGGCTGAGATAATAAATGACAATGGAGAGGAAAATTACCTTGTGGGCATCTGAATCGCTGTAATGATGAGCAGTATCATATGACGATACGAATCCCTGAGATCTAAGAAACTTGTAAACATGACCCCTCTTGCTTCCATTCCAGTCACTGCATAAGTTAAATATGTGTATTTGAGTATTATTTTGTACTCACTAGAGACCCATCATTAGGGCATGTTTGGTACATAATCCAAGACCATTTGGACAACACTAATGAACCACATTGTTAACTTCTTTTTCTTATTTCTGACAATGCTATGAAAGGAGAAAGCAAAAGAATACAAACTTACCCACAGAGTACAATAGGCATTGGACTGAGCTTGTTTTCTTTTTGATATGATTCAATATTTACCAATATTTTATAGACCTATCAAAGGATGCCATCAGACAAAATAAGATTACGAAATAATGTCAAAATGAGTACAAATGAACAGCATACAGAAAAGGGTTTCCACATACCTGTCGCAGTCTTTCCAAGCACAAACTTGAATCATGTGGAAACAATAAGTGCGTGTTCACTATAAGAATTTCTCGGCAAAGATTGCTATTTCGACATAGTGAGAAGGGCGCAATAAGTTCAACGTGTAATAGCTGAGCAACGCGGTCTCCAAAATCATTGAAAAACAAATCTTGATGGCTGATGACCCTAAAGTAGTCCTTATGTACAGCAGTCAAGAGACCTAAAAAAGTTTAAGAAAAGAAGAACTTTTTGTTGGAATTAAGAATAAGACCATTTTGAAATCAAATGATGAGCACTGTCCCAACATAGTAAAATGTAAAAATTTAAATTCTAAAATTAATATGTAAAAGTGAATTAGAAAATGAATCCTCCTATCTCCATAGCAGAGTATCAAGTTTAATGAACAGCTTTAAAGGAACAGTGTCAACTGCCAACACCTTCCATTTAAAGATTATCGAACTTCATTTGACCATAACCATATATACCAATAAGTTCATGTTACTCTTTTCTATGATTTTGTATTTGTTCTTGTGTTTCTTCTATTCTTACACAAGGTTCAAAACACATCAGTAATTCAGTCAATTTACAATAAAACATATTGGATAGACCACACCAAACAAACTCCGAAAATTCTCAAAAAATGACAAATGTACAAAAATCAAAGATATATTCAATCAGGCAATTCAGCAAGCATGCCAGTTTTTACATAAGAACATAATCTGAATAAAGGTCAAGAGAAGGCTATATTCTCAGTCAATACAGCTTGCTCTCGAGTCTCGGAGCAGCCAGATTTGACAGAAGAACATAAA
Organism: Olea europaea var. sylvestris; assembly: GCF_002742605.1. NCBI lineage: Eukaryota > Viridiplantae > Streptophyta > Magnoliopsida > Lamiales > Oleaceae > Olea > Olea europaea. Next base: position 11,569,789 of record NC_036237.1, on the reverse strand, counting down.
ATGCAACGAAGGTCAAGAGAATAAACTCATATTCCAGAGTGGAAAACAACTGAAATTACAAGAACCACAAGAATACCATCGCCGCGATTATTTGTCCGTGCAAGTTTTAAATTGATATATCCAGCATCACCAAGCCTCTTATCATAAATATTAACGAGCTCTTCATTCCCAACCCAGAATTCCTGTAACACCACACAGAACAACTTAAGCATCATAAAAATTCAAATCTTTAATTCCAAAGAGAATAGCAAATCAATAAAAGAAAGAGAACAAAACCTGAAGACAAATTATGGCAGATCTTTCATACAACAACCAATCTAAAATCCTATTATTCCTTTGTAACCAATAATCTTTCACATCACTTTCCCTGCAAGTCTGGTCCTGAACTTTCCCCAAATGTACATTAAACAAAAACCCATTAAAAATCAACAACTTTCAAACAAAAATCACTATGTAAACGAACATTTTAGAATAGAGCATACCTCGGGATTGAGTCTTTTGTAAATGGGGGCAAGAATGTTGAAGGTGGTGCAAGAAATACAGGTCGGATCCATTATGGATGCGGGTATTGCATAACTGCCGGGTCTTGAAACCCTCCCTTTGTTTATCTTTCGGTTCTTCCTACCCATTCCTGCCAATATATTTGTAATTATGTGTGTAGGATTCTTGCAATTATCTTTGTGTTGCTTTATGGATGAAACGATAAATAGAAGGGGAAAGGAGATGATTCAAGACAAGAAAGAAATTTGACTGACAAAAACGTTTATTTTATTGGAAAAACAAAGATCCGATTGTTGTTTTGTTGGCTAAAATTGTTCTTTTGATTCATAAGAAGACGACGAACAATGTTAACCACCAAATTTTTCAATATATAGATGAAAAAGTATAAAGCAGATAATAGAGAGCGAATTTTGTTTTCCACTGAAAATGAGTGGGAAGTGCTTATGGCAATTTCGAATCTAGAATTACTATGGGCTTGCTCGTTGTTTCTTTTCACTTTCATTTTAAAATCCGTGTCTTAAATCCCTGTTTGGTCCAGCTTTTCTGAATTGTAAACCGCGGATACAGCTTGTTTGGGAGCGATTTTTTGCCCCAAAAAATTGATTTTTTGATCGTTATTTCACTATTTCAGCTGTCATATTTGACTTCTTCTCTTACAAGGGGACTTCACTTTTCTCCTAACGGTCAAAAAATCAATTCTCAAAATCACTCGCAAACAGGCCCTATGATTAGAAACATAAAGTTTGATGAACTTATAATCTAAAAAAAGTTGAACCAAACATGAACTATATTATCAAGAAATAATAGTAATAACAAATTGGAAGATTCTAATTGTACATAATTATTGTACATAATGGTGTTCATAATGTGATGTGGCAATTATCTGATTGTTGATGTGCAAGTGTGAAATTTGAATTAAAAGTTGAACTCAATGCCACGTGTAATTATGAATACCATTACGTAAACAATTATGTACAAGCAGGGGCGGACCCACATGGGGTCATGTGGGGTCAAATGACCCCACAGTTTTTTTTTTCCATTTTTTCCATTTTTTTTATTTTCTGATGCTGAAAAGATTATTTGGGTTTGGGGTTCCAAATTCCAATTAATTATTCACTCCAATCCATTAATCCTATGAATTTATTTTCGTTAATGATACGTTGTTCGAAAAAAAATTTATTTTTGACCCCACAGTCCGAAGTCTCTGGGTCCGCCCCTGTGTACAAGTAGCACTTCCCTAACAAATTTACATGGTTGGCTAAGCTTTATTAATAGGAAATAAATTAAAGTTTAGTTGTGGTTATGGTTATGGTTAAATAATGAATTTTATTTATTTTTTTTTTTGGTAATTTGTCCGCTCTTTATTATTTTTCTTTACTCTTTAAAGGGGAACAAAGTCCATTCCTTAATCTGCTTTAGCTTTTATTGCATTTAGTAATTGAATAACTTAATTGTAGAAATTTGTTTATCTAATTAAGTTAAATTTTTATATAAGAGATATTTTTAACCGTGATTAAGCATAACAAAAAATTTAGAAGTTAATTAAATTGTTATTTATTTTCATTCAAATCATGTTTTATTCCCCTGTTCGTCAAGGCACGCATTCCATCTCGAAAAACTTTTGTTACAATAGGGTTTTAGTAAAAAATTGGTTCCATCAATTCACCTAATTGGAAAAATAAATCACCATGATCGTTAAAGAAAAAAATATCTTTTATTATAATTTACTATTTTATTAACAGTCTGTTTGAAAGAGATTTTTTACTCTAAAAAATTGATTTTTTTATTATTATTTTACTATTTCAGCCGTAATTTTTGACTTCTTTTCTCACAGGTGGACCCCACTTTTCTTCTAACAATCAAAAAATCAATTCTCAAAATTCCTCCCAAACGGAGCCTAACATTCGACCTGCAAAACTTAAAAAATAGGTTAATGGGGGGTAAAGAGTGCAAGTTTCATAGACTTTTTCTTTTATTTTTTTGGAATTAAAATCTATTTCATCTAAATGATTAAAGTAGTGAATTTGGCTGGCATATATTGGATTATTCCTCTAGAAAGTGAAATAATCTGGAATTTTAATTTTAGATTTTAATTTTAATTTTTTGCTCCCTTCTAGATTTCAGAATATCTGCCAAACGCATGATATTACTCCGAACGCTGCATGATATTATTCGCAGAGGTATATTGCACAAGCGATTCTCAAAATTAAAGGACAATAGATTTTTGAAAATAAAATTGTGAAAAATGTATAATTAAAAAGTATGAAATAGTTATGGTTCATACTTAAAATTATATTATTAAAAAATGAGTATTGAAAATAAATTTTAAAAAAAAAATGATAGTTAAATAGTTTGTACCGAACTGGGGATAACTCATTTACGCTTTAATTCTACCTCAACATTTAACTATTATGCTTCCGTTTGGATTATTTATAAAGAAAAAATGGTCGACTCAGTGAAATGTAATTGCTAATAAAGTTTGATCAATTATAATTAATCCAAACATGGGTGATACCTTTTACCTTTAGACGAGGTTGATGTTTGGATGATTGCGTCAAAAACAAACAAGTAAAACGTCTATAATGATTCGAGCGGGATGTGAATCTAAGTTTGATTAAGTTATCATGATGAGACCATGATGGGAACCATACATCTCGACTTAGCTATTTATATAAATAATATATTTTTTTTAAATCTTATAATTATGCACCTATTTGAGTCTTATTTTTTCATAACTTATTTTCAATCACAAATTCTCTCATAAAATAATTTTAGACGTAAATTCAAAATTTTTTTTACTTCTTAATCACACAATTTTTCATAAGATTACTATTTCACAATACATTTTACACTAAAAGTGAGAATCAAATGATTAATCAAAAAATAAGTGAATAATTTAAATGTGGAAATGGGGGACACAAAATGGAAATCCGATGTCATCTCACCTCTCCACAAGTGTATTCGCTACATTGTCATCCCACGTTGTGAGTTGCACTTCTACTAGAGTGATCATTATATTTTGTTTTCCTTTTATATATATTTTTACTTATTTAGCTTGTGAGTTAATTTATCTCGTAGTGTCAATTTAGTGATTGTTTGGGTTCCATTATAAGTTGTTTAATTATAATGTAGTAATAGAAACGAGTGATAGTAATTGTGGATCTTATAAAATGTATGATTAAAATTAATGTTTGATTTTCACAATTTGGATAAAAACAGTAAATAGGGACTAAATGCATTTTTCCTGTTTACGAGGTTTGAAATAGGGAAAATACTTTGTCACTTATCGATATTTATTTATTTTTAAATGTGATGGATAAATAAGCTTTTTTTAAGCTCCCCATGGACTTTTTGGAAGGAAGTCAATAACATAGACAAAATATGTGTTAATTAATAAAAGATTAAAGATAAAATTTCAAAACAAAAAAATTTAAGGACATAAGTACTACAGTGAGCGAGCGAAGCTGAAGGACCTTGTTGCATTTAGAAAGTGATGCGACAAATAAAAATATTGTCTGACTATAACTAGAAAAATTCTACTTGTACATAATTATTATACATAATGATGTTCATAACATGATGTGGCAATCATTCGATTGTTGATGTGCAAGTATGAAATTTGAATTAAAAGTTGGATCTAGTACCATGTGTAATTATGGATATCATTATGTAAACAATTATGTACATGTAGCACTTCTCATATAACTATCATTAGATGAACTAATAATACAATAATGTTTTATTTTAATTTTGCTTTAAGTATATAAAGCTTTTTAAATTAGTGTTTTGGCGATTAAGAGGGTGTTTGGGACTCATTTTCATGTAAAAATGCATTTTAGAATAGTAAATTGATGGGAAATGTATGGTTGAAAAATGAGAAAAAGTTTTTGATTTACGTGTAATATTATTTTAATGAAAAATGTGTGGTTGAAAATAAGAGAAAAAAATTCATTTTGAAAAAAATGATTTCCAAACGGGGCCTAAATCATTTATCAAACAAATAAACACTATTGATTTTATATATAATTTCACAAAATAAAACAGGACAAAATCGTTTAAATGCAGGTTTATCTTTCTCGTTGGAATTTTTTCTTCTTTTTTTGCTTTTGTCAATTATTTGTACAGTCCTTCTCTCTCCACCTCTTAAAAAAAGGATATTATAAAATATATTCTTCACCACTAAGCAAATTGTGAACTAAATTCCTTAAATAGTGCCAATAATGTCTGGAAATTCTCTGGTGCAAATGCTACTGTCAATTGTGATAACTGAATATGATTAAAAGAATATAATTATAGACTCGTTTATGTAATTTTGGACTTGTTCGATAGTAATTTTGAGAATTTATTTTTTGTTCGTTTGAGAGAAAAGTGAATTTTACCTGTGAAAATATAAATCAAAAATAACGATTTGAATGTTGAAATAACAGTCAAATTTTGATTTTTTTTGAGTAAAAAATTAATACCAAATATGCACTTTATATCATAATTGTGTTGGAAATGCTCTTAACTGGTTGACAGATTTGTAAATATATAAAGAAAGAATAATATTCTTCAAAAATTAATTAGGCTTGTAAAGGAAGATTCCATTTACTTCTCACGCTAAAATTGGCTAGACACAATCTTTAGGTAACACAGTTGCATCACACTTTCAATTATTCATTCTAAACTCAACATCACGTGTTTACTTGTCAATATTATCTGCGAAAGAAAATTTCCGGTAATTATTTTAATTAAATGATATTTGAGGTGATCGGTATATAATTGTTTGGTTATATAATTATTATAAGGAAATTTCTCGTATTTAGAGTGTTTATGTTAATTAAGAATTTTAATTTTTCTTAATATGTGAATCTCATTTATCTTTAATTTAGAACCCGTTTGATAGCCATTTTCTTCAAAATGCATTTTTCTCTCTCTTCTTTTTAACTACACATTTTTTATTAAAATAACATTACACGTAAATCAAAAACTTTTTCTTATTTTTCAACGGCACGTTTCACATCAATTTATTAATTTTAAAATATATTTTTACATAAAATGCCTATCAAACACCCCCTTAGTGTCAGCATCAGGTTAGTGAATTCATCCTTTTTTAAAGAAAATGTCGCCTGTCGGTCAGTAGTCGAGCATCAACACTAGTCATCTTTAATTGCTTTGTGTATCTTTGGAAGTTTGCAAGTCAAATGACGATTCAATAAACAATCTTAAACCACATACCAAATAATTTTATAAAAAATACATATCTAGCCAATGCGTGAGTTAAGATATTTCAGCAATTTTTTATTTTCAATTTTTCAAAATTGAGTATTTAATTTTTTTTTTAATTTGGTTTATTATAGGTCGACTAACATATATAATAAAATCATATAATAATATATCACAAAACTGAATTTTAATCTAATTCTTGCTCTTTGAAGGTATTACATTCGTCTTGCGATACCACATGCGTTACATGAAAAAAATAGAAATTAAAATATAAGTTGGTTTACAAGGTTTTTAAGATATATCTATTTATTCAATTTTTTTGTGGTTGTAATCTCGATCGCACCCTCTTTCTTTGTTTCTTCTGAATCAAGGGGTCGATTTATTTAAATATTAGGTACTATCATCTAAATTCTTGACATTACTGGATAAATAATTTCGATAATTATATTATTTTTCCACTTTTTAGTTGATGCGTTTGGAATGTGCATATATCTTATCCTAAATTTTATTTGGCCTAAAATTTTGACCTTTTAAAGATGCCAAAGGGACAGCGATAAAAACAGATTATCCTTGAAAGATTGGTGAAGGCCCCTTCCAATAAATATAACTTCAGCCTCCCCTAGGGCTAGCTAGATATAAAATTGACTAAAAAAAAAAGAGACTTCTTTTAGATATAAAATTGACTTCTTTTTCATTTTTTTTTTTTTATTTCCACTCTGCTTTCATCTCAAATGGAATTTTTTAGTTTTTACATGTCAATTTTATAACGTCCTCCTAATAGCGTTCACTAAATTTGAGATATATTAGTATGATTTTTCTTTAATATTATTCAATAATTCGAGTACTTAACATTAGTTTAGGTAGCAATGAACCCCATATTTTATCATTGGTGGTCAATTATAATTTTTGTTTATTTATTTATTTATTTTTTTTATTTTTTTTTGTGGCTTTCTATCGATAGTATGAATGTGGAGTTCACGATCGAATCAGTGATACTTTTTCAATTAGACAACAAAATATGAACTAGGAAGACGTTGAGAGACCCCCATTAGATAAGTATTAAAAAGTTGTAGTATTTGTGTCTTGGAAGAAAAGTAATTGCAATTTTTCTACACTTGGAAAGAAGTAACTTTTGTCTTCAATTTTTATACATTTTGGAGAACTTCTAAATCTGGATTAGCTCATTACTTAGGCTAAGTAATGAGCTAATCAAGAATTAGAAGGTCACCAAAATGTACAAAAATTGAAGACAAAAGTTACTTCCAATTATGTTTTCCAAATGTAGAAAAATTGCAATCATTTTTCTTCCAAGACACAAATACTACAATAATCAAGAATTGGACAGTAACAAAAACGGGGATAAGTAATGAACTAATCAAGAATTGGAAGGTCTCTAACATAGATAAAAATTGAAGACAAATAAAAAATGAAATTTTAGTGGATTTTGATTAAAAAAAATAAAAAAAAAAATTGATGGAATCCGTAGTTAAAAAGTTATGGGTTCTATGAAATTTATAGTTAAAATTTATTTTAATTTTGATTTAGATTATAATCGAATTTTTTAGTTGAACCAAACATGGACTTAATTAGACAGTTGTGTAGATCTAAGCTTATGTTTATAAGCATTTTAAATAATTTTTTATCCACGCATTTCAAGGTATTTATAAGTACTGTCTACTTATTTATCCCCCATTTATATCTATTTATAAGTACTTCTAGATCAAGAACGTTTTCTCCATTTTCAATTGGAAGATATTGATATCGATCAGCTGTGCGACTTGAATGGATGTACTCTATACGTACAAATTGACTTTCATAACGGGCTAGGAACTATTAAACGACCTATAAAGGACGAACACAGAGTTCCTTGTAAACACTAATAAGGCTGAGAATGAGGCCGAAAAAAACAACGGTTGAGGCTGAAGTTGCCAAATTGAAGTAGACCGAGGTGTAGGTGAAGTTGGACTCTATGTGGCTCAATAAGCTGGCTGAAAAACTAAGTCCACTTGTCTTAGTTCAAGGTCAATGCATTGATGAACTAGTGGAGGCCTCCAATAATCATCAAAAAATAGTGGCCAAGGCTTTGGAGGCAACCAACAGGGGAAGTGGGAGTTGAAGGCCCTGTTGGGGAGTCTCTAGAAGAGGTCGTGGATATGAGGCATCAACTTCACACGGTGAAGAACCCGTGAATAGTCATATAAAAAACTTCCATTCAACAGAAGATTATGACTTTTTCGACAACTATTGGAGGAGATTTGTCTATGATGAGCTACTGAATTAAACTCGGGAAATGTATCCTGATTTTGACACCAGAAGAATTTCTTCGAGTTGAAGAGCCACCTACCCCAGCAGACAGCTAAATGGATCTGGTTGATCATCCGTCTGATGCCCAATACCCTCCAGTTGACCCCGAATCTTATGATCTTATTTCTTTCCCTTTCTGAATTTTGTAACTTTCAAGGCTTCGTTTTCCTTGTAAATATTTCCTTGTTAATTAAGTATTGCCTTTTGAATTCTACTTTATAAGTAAAAAAAAATAATAAGAACTGATCTCTTAACCACCAAGGCCCTGTTTGGTACACATTAATATAAAAATGAAAATGAAAAATATAGACGTTACGAACCCCACACAAAAGATAGAAAGTCAAATATGATGACTTGCTGTGATAGATAACGGTCATATTTTTATTTTAATGGACAAATAATAGGAAAAACGGGGGCTAAATAAGTAATTTGATCACCTTGACTAATGAGTAACTAATCATCTCAACTGAGTAAGTACTTAATCTCTTCATCTTGTACAACTTGAATTACGTCACTCTACTAAGTTAAATCACTTAGGCGTGACTAATGTTGACCATTCCCACATGATCAATCGAGAGTCACTCCACGTATATTCCTCTCTGCGCATGACACAAACAGTCAGACTTATATGGCCATTCCTAGCTAAGGTGGAGCGGCCACATATACTCCGACGATCAAGCAAATCGACGGTGAATGTATTTCGATGGTGGCAGTCTGTCGGGACTTCTTTGTAAGAGGGAGGAGTATATACATGTATGCTTTAAATATGAAGTAACATTATCATGCTTGGGCTATCATGCTTAGGCTAAGCTCTTTGGTATTAATAGGGAGAAAAGTTGGAAAGGGCATCGTTGGATGCAATACACAAGAACTCATCTGATGGTGCGAAGCGCCCATTCGTAGGCGTTCCTAAAGATATAAATAGAGATTTGACCAAAAGATTCATTTGTAAAAATGGCGGTAAAGAGGCACTTCTGCCACACATACCGCCTTGGTTCACATCACTTCGAACAACGATGCCTCCAAAGATGTCACCCAAGACAATGACGCCTTGGTTGGTCACCTGCCCCATGGCTAACATTGGCTCATCGTACTTCAAGGTGCTCTCTACTTAGAAGGCGTAACAACTACAACTCCGGCCCATTGGATGAAAATTATTGGTGCGAGATGTAAGCTTTGTCCACTGACAAGTGATAATGACGTTTCAAACTCATAATTTCTTCCAAATTAATGCTTTATTGTTAACATCGACGAACTTAATAACTAAATCATGGAGATAATATTGATGCCTTAACGAACTTATTGATTTTTTTTTTTAAATTTAAATTCACCATTTTCCATCAAGTTAATTGTTCTAATGGTCATTGAACTTACGTTCATGTCGTTAATTGGTCACTGAAATTTAAAATGTCGAGTTCTAATCAGTGAACTTACATCAATGTCTTCGATTGCTCACTAAATTTAGGTCCATATCTTTAATTGGTCGCTGAAATTTAAAATGTCGATTTTTGGTCACTGAACTTATGACAATGTCTTCGATTACTCACTGAACTTAGATCAATGTCTTAGATTGCTCACTAAAATTGAAAATGTCAAGTTGTGGTCATTGAACTTTGGAATTTCCTTACGTTACTCACTAGCACATCTGTTGAATTTTAAAAAATATCGAGTTTACAGTGAATAATGTATAACATTTTTCAAAATTCAGTGAATAAAGAACAATATTTTTCAAAGTTCAGTTAGTAATATACAACATTTTTTCTAAGTTCAATGGTGAAAACTTGACATTTTAAATTTAGTGAGTAATCGAAGACATTGACCTAAATTCAATGATCAAAACTCGATATTTTTCAAAGTTCAGTGACGAAAACACGACATTTTAAACTTCAGTGAGCAATCGAAATCTTGGACCTAAGTTCGGTGATCAAAACTTGACATTTTAAATTTCGGCGACCAATCAAAGACATAGACCTAAGTTCAGTTACCATTGAAAAAACTAACTCTTTTTCCATCAAGATAAGATTCCCCAAACTTGTAACGACTCGAAGACACGGTAACGCATTTAAACCCAAGATACTTATGGTGTTACCAGAATGCAGTAATATTGTGAATTTCTAGGTAAAAACATCTATTTTCAAATTTCTAAAAATAATTCAAGACTTCTGAACGAGGGTTAGGGAGGGTAATCGGGCTCGTCGGCTTGGATCGCTCATGGCTTGCCCCGATTTGAATTCCCGAGGCAAGCCCAAGCTGCCTGGCGGGCCTTTATATAAATAAATTAATTAATTAGAGGCAGCACACTGATGCCATTTTTTAAGGCAGTAGCTTGCTGCCTAAAAAAAAAAAAAAAGGAGCCTGCCCGACTCGATTCGGAAAGGCTCGAGCCGAAAGCTCGAGTCGAGCTTAATTTGTTTGACCAAGCTTTTGCTATGCTCTGGCTCGAAAAAAAGCTCGGACATTTTATATGAGTCTAGCTTAGAATTTTGACTCGTGAACACGCTCAACTCCGCTCGTTGACATCCCCAATGAGGGTCCTAAAAAAAGCTAGGTTGGAGGCCTAAAGAGGCAACTTTACTAAAGTAACCCTAAAGTTGAGAGTTTTTTAAAAAAATCATATGAAATTATTTTAAAAATAAAAAAATATTTTGTAACACTTAAAAAAAGTTTAAAAAATTCCAAAAACAAAAAAGAAGACAAAATATCAACGCATTGAAATTAGTTCAATAAAGTGACACAATCACCATCCCTCATATTTCTTTCTTCACTGCTGAACATCTTAAGTCAGTCCATCAACAAAACATCAATCAAAATGTCAAGCATCTTTAAGTCAATTCATCATTGTCGTCTTCGTTTGGCTTCCTCAAATTTTTTTATATGATTAATGGGTTAAATGGATTGGACACTTAAAGATGCTTGACGTTTTGATTGGTATTTTGTTGATGAACAGACTTAAGATGTTCAGTGATGTACGAAGAAAGAGGAGGGTCAGTGGTTGTTTCACTTTATTGAACTGATTTCAATATTTTAATTGGTGTGTCACTTTTTTAGTGTTTATCACATTTTTGAATTTTTCATATTTAATGTCATTTTTTTGAATTTTTCACTTTTTTAGTATTTGTCATTTATTTTGTCACTTTCTTGAAATTCTATTTTTTTTTTAATTACAAACATTTCTTTTTTAATGAAAGTCATATTGTATGTATTTTTTTTATTAAAAAAAGCGATGCTTAATTTTACTGAATTTCTAAAATACTTTTCATATGAATTATCAAAAGATTTTTAATTTNTTTTTTTATTAAAAAAAGCGATGCTTAATTTTACTGAATTTCTAAAATACTTTTCATATGAATTATCAAAAGATTTTTAATTTTAGAAGTACCTTCGTAAGTTGCCCAATTCAAATAGCCCAATATTTTGCGCTCACCTTTCGGCCCATATAGCAAAACTAGGGTTTATTTTTCCTTAATTTTACATAGTCTTCCCTCCTCCCTGATTAGGGTTTTTAGTTCTCTATTCTTTCTATCTGACTGAGATTTCAGAGTGTAAAAATGAAGACAATTCTCTCGTCGGAAACCATGGATATACCGGATGGAGTGAAGATCAAGGTGAAGGCAAAAATGATCGAAGTGGAAGGTCCTCGGGGCAAGTTGACCCGGAATTTCAAGCATTTGAATCTGGATTTCCAGTTGATTAGCGATGAGGCTACTGGTAAGAGGCAATTGAAGGTCGATGCCTGGTTCGGGTCCAGGAAGACTTCCGCCGCCATCCGCACGGCGCTCAGCCACGTTGATAATCTGATAACCGGTGTTACTAAGGGATACCGTTACAAGATGCGGTTTGTGTATGCTCACTTTCCGATCAATGCTTCGATCACTAATGGCAGCAAGTCCATTGAGATCCGTAACTTCCTTGGCGAGAAAAAGGTCTGAACTTTAGCATTTTATACACATTATATTAATGTCCGCGTATGCATTCATAATAGTACGCATAAGTACCATAGTTGAATATTCAGCAATAGAATGATGCGTTGTTTAACATAAGGTTGCTAATTGGCTGCATCCTCTATTTTACTTTGTATAGTAATGTAATCTCTGAATGCATGATATTAATATAACTTCATGATGAATTTTATTTATTTGCATTTAGTTGAGTATTTAATTTAATAATCATACAATTTTCTTTGCATTTATTGGAACTTGATTTCTCTGCATCTCTCTATTTGATTATATTTGACAAAATATACTGCATTCTATATGCTTTATGTTGATATGAAATATATGTTGGTGTAAGATTGAGATCACGAGCATACTGGGACCTCCAAACATTTATACAAGTACTGATAAGAATGAAATATAAATGCACTGGGTTTCTATCTTCATAATATTGGGATAGTAGGATATTTTTTGCAGAATATATTTATATTCTTGGGACATAGATTCTACAGAAATACCTGCTGCGTTGTAGGCCGACAGGTCTGGCATCCTCTTTTTTTTTTCTTTTTTTTTTTTAATGCTATAAGTTCCGTTGGTGGCTTGCATGTGCCTAAGCTTGTCGTGGCCTTTGAATTAGCTGTTAGTGAAACTATTGTTTCTCTCTATTATTTTAGGTGAGGAAGGTGGATATGCTTGAAGGGGTTTCAATCGTCCGTTCTGAGAAGGTTAAGGATGAATTGGTTTTGGATGGGAATGACATTGAGCTTGTTTCTCGATCTTGTGCTTTGATAAACCAGGTGACACTCTTCTTATGTATTTATAGACAGACATATGAAAACATACATAGCTCTTTATCTTATTTCTTTCCAAGCACATACTGAAAATACATTTTGTTTGAACAGAAATGCCATGTCAAGAACAAGGATATCCGGAAGTTCCTTGATGGTATCTATGTTAGTGAGAAGGCAACCATCGTTGAGGAAGAATGAGTAGTTAAGTTGTAGGAATATATCCATTGATGGTTTCATTCTGGCCTTCATCACCAGGTTTATGTGGAGAATTCTTGTAGACATGCTTGGAATTTTGATTTTACAATTTTGTACTATGAAATTTCAAGTTGAAAGTATCTTGGTTGGTTATGGATATAATTTTCCAGTTAAATCAATTTACTTCTTGTTCTGGGCATGGATACCTCCTCTTCTTGTTGTTGGACTCCATAGTTCTCTCTCTTAGAGCACAAATGTGGTTGTATTCTCAAACAAGTCTTTCTTCTTTTGATATGTTTAATGGACTGCCCTTGCCTGCCTTGGACCACAGGGTTCCTACATAGAGCATTGAAAAGTTTTTGCTCTTGGTGAATGGTATTCAATCCCTTGAATTAATTTGAGTCGTATTCTTTTTGTTCCCATCTGCCTTCATTTTTCTTGGAATGCAACTGGTCCAAAATTTACAAGTGCCAAACATAAGTCTCAAGTATTCTTAGGAAAGATATTCATATGGTCTGGACTTGGGATTTCTAAAGCACTGTCTAGAGATTGAAACCTGATGTTATGGTTCGTATGCATTGTACTGAAATCTCATTTTCAATTTCAGATAATGCTTATATAAAACCTTAACCTAATTTTTGTCTGCGTCGATCTTTGATTTTTCCCAACGATTTATTTGTTAGGCACCCTCATGTTCTGACTACGGTAGGAAATGTGCTGGCAGATAATACCTATATGATTGTCTCATACTATGATCATCTACATTATTGCAAAGAAGGCCAAATAATTGGGACTCTGGAAGTCGTATCCTTTGTAGGGACTTAAACTTGGAAGTTTGTATAGCAGTCGCTCTCAGTTGTGTGTTAAAGATGGCATTTACTTCATTAAACCCCACCCCAAAGGATTTGTGATTGGGCAGATGCTGATAATTCTTTAGCAAGTGGGTAGATAATATAACTTTGTAGTGTAATTTTAACTGGACCATGGAAATATATGATCTTCACATTACCATAAATTGCAAGACTCGAAAGTCTTTTTAGCTACAATATTCTTCTCTATTGTGCAAATTTTGCCTAATGGGTGTCTGCCCGTTCTTATCCATGTTATCGGCCATTCTTTTCTTTTCCCTGGTGCCCATCTTCTGGTATCCAAATCTCGTTGATTCATCACAGGATAATCTTAGCAATAAACCTGTAATTAATGTGACAAAACATCTCTCCTTTCATGATTTCAGCTCAAACAATCCAAGAACCGGCCAAGATGTTTCACTTTTAGGAAGTGCTGCAATTTCAAGTGAAAAGGGCTTTATCCAAATACCTGATCCAAAAGTTGAAACTGATCTTAAGCATCTAGCGGGAAGGGCCATCTACTCTTCACCTCTTCGCCTTTTCGATCCGGTCAGTCGAACTCCGGCCTCATTCGAAACTACCTTCTCCTTCCAGTTCCAAAGTCCTTCAAACATTTCCAACTCAAATCCCTTGAGGGGCTCTAATTTGAGCGTCCCGGATGGTGGCAGTGGCCTTACGTTTATTATAGTTCCTGACGAGTTCACAGTGGGACGGCCTGGTGCATGGCTTGGTATGCTCAACGATGTATGCGACGAGGAGTACAAAGCCGTGGGTGTTGAATTCGACGCTCGTCAGAACCCAGAGTTCGGGGACCTGAACGACAACCATGTCGGAATCAATTTGGGAAGCATAGTTTCGACCACGGTCATCAGTATGTCAGACGTGGGAATTTATCTCAAAGATGGCTTAGTACACAGAGCTTGGATATCTTACGATGGATGGAAGAAATATATTGACATCTACCTCGGACAAGATAGCAATGAACCTCCTTCTAAACCTGTCTACTCGGGTAATCTTGATCTCTCACCTTATTTGAACGAATATATGTTCATTGGATTCTCAGCTTCGACTGGAAATCACACACAAATTCACAACATTTTGTCCTGGAATTTCACTTCTATAAGTCAAGCCAATCTACGAGTTCCTTCTCCAGAAACATGCGAAAGTAAAATCAGAGTTCAAAACAGTGAAAATCTTGAAGCTTCCCACAAGAAAACCCCCACTAGTTTCTTGATTTTCATAGCTGTAGTTATACTTTCTTTGATTATTTTGATTAATCTGTACTTCAATGGGAAACGAAAAGAGAGGAATAAAGACGAAATTATGGTGCTTGCTGAAAAAAAGCAGCGTCCAAGGCCGCCAAACAAGCCCCGAAAATTCACGATTTCAGAAATTTCTTCTGCTACAAGATGTTTTGGTGAGTTACAGATTCTGGGTAGTGATAATAGGAGTGTAACATATAAAGCCACTATGTTGACCGGTTGCAACACAGCGGTGAAGAGATTTTCCGGCCAGTTTTTCACTTCACGTGGATTGGATAAACGACGAATGCATAAAGAAATCAAAGCCATTAGTAAAATTCGCCACCCGAATTTGGTTCCAATCAGAGGGTGGTGCTTTGATCATCAAGAAACTATAGTTGTGTATGATTATATTCAGAACGGAAGTCTTGACAAGTGGTTATTCGGTGTCGGAGTTTTGCCTTGGACTCGTCGGTTCAGGGTGGTTAAAGATGTGGCTGAGTCATTGAGTTATCTTCATTCCAAGGAATTGGCTCATAAGAATGTGAAAACAAGCAGTGTCTTTCTTGACGTAAGTTTCAGAGCTATGCTTGGTGATTTCGGGCTTCTTTTACCGTCGATTGAGTCAACTCGGTTTGAGGCATTAGTGAGTCAGAAAGTGGATATTTTCGAGTTCGGCGTGTTTATACTTGAAGTTTTATCGGGTCGGAGTAGGATTTCAAAACCGGGTGAGATGGACTTGTTAGACTTGGCATGGGCCTTGCACGAGGGAGATGAGAAAGTGAAGTTGGTGGATAGGAATATGGGTTTGGTCGTCAATCCAGATCAGGCTATTCGGGTTTTGGAAGTCGGGTTGTTGTGTACCTTGAATGACAACAAAGGGAGGCCTAGAATGGAACAAGTGGTTGAGTATTTGAATGTTGAGAAACCGATTCCCGAGTTGCCACGGAGTCGACCCGTTTCTTTGTTCCCCTACAGCAGCACCACAGTATTATGTAGTGGGTACTCTTGTGCTCCATTCAAATAATTCCAAGTGTATGATTCACATGAAATGGACAAAATTTGGTTAATAATTTAATGAAACCATCCATTCAATTATTTTTGTCCTAACATAGGCTGGCAGATAATTGTAATGTCATTATCAGTTGATAAAATTGTGTCAATGATTGAAAATTCCAATTCCAGTTTTTGGGTACAAAATTAGCTGTTCTTCAGTGTAGCTCAAAATTTTAAATTAAAGTCAATAATTAATTTTGAATTTATAATTTTTATGAAAAATTATTAAAATTTTAATTTTTAACTAAAACCAAAAGGACTGAATATAATAATGTGACTAAAAGAATAATGGAAAACAAAATGAGTTATGAAAACATAATAGTGACAAAAAAAGGGGTTAATTATATGAATGATCACTGAATTTTGTCTTACGTTATTACTTAGTCATTAAACTTAAAAATGTTACTCAATGATCACGAGTTTCGTCAATTGTTACTAATTTATAACCGAATTTTAAAATGTATCTCAATGGTCATCAACTTTGCACCATGTTACCTATTCTTCACTCAAATGAAAAAATTCGTTAAGTCCAACAAACGACGTCAACTTGAATGACGAATGGATAACACGGTGCAAAGTTCAATGACCATTGAGATACATTTTAAAGTTTGGTTATGAAGTAGTAACATTTGATGAAATTCAGTGACCATTGAGTTACATTTTTAAATTCAGTAACTAAGTAGTAACATGAGACAAAGTTCAGTGACCATTAAGATATATTTTTAAATTGAATTATTAAGCACTTCTTTGAGTCTCATTATTTTCCAAAAAAAAAAATATACATATATATATATATAT
>NC_036237.1:11550773-11552380 GCF_002742605.1 Olea europaea var. sylvestris | reverse complement strand
CCGATGGGGTGACCTACTGGTGCGGCTGCGCAGATGCGCATTGCGCGGGGACGCCCGTGAAGAAATTGGGGTTTTGTGAGGTAGGCAATGGCGGGTCGAGCCCGATGGGCCAGGCCTTGTTGCTGGTTCACATGATTTGGCTCATATTATTGGGAATCTTCGTATTGTTCGGGCTGCTTTGATTTTTTGTTGAGGTTACATTTTTTCTGGATTTTTCGATTATATTTGTATATGCTACGAGCTAATTATTATATTTTATACGTGAGCAAGACAGATTATTACTGACATTCTTGGAATGCTTAAATATGATTCAGATTCTTTCTCTAATTTTCTGTTATTCAATCTTGAAATTTCTCTCTCAAGTGTCTTATCATCGTCATTATATCCATTGAGATTGCTTATGCTAAGAATTGCCATGCCGTTAACTGTTAAATTCTGGCTGGTAGGTAAAAATAACTACTCAATGATAAAATAAAATCTTCAAAATCATCAAGAAATGCACAATTGTTAAGAGTAAAAAATGACGCTGATGTGTTTCAGATTTGCATCTGTGGGCGGGCACCTCCGAGTAAAATGTATATGGGAATCTCATATTTGACACGTTTTCTACACTTCCAGGCAGTGTTGCCTCCTCAAAAAGACTACGCCACCAATTCTATATGATTGCCAATTCTTGTGCATTTCTTTCTAGCCCCCATAAAATCAATAAAATGAAACTATCTTGAGGGCGTTTTGAAATTGGATGTTGAATCACTTAGTAGTTATCCTTCTTCGGGCTTTGTAGCGAGAAAACGGGTTCTCCAGGACGATCAGCGGCAGCACGTTCAGCAGCTGTGGAACTCTTATCGCCATCAGCCCAAGATGAATCTTCGTTCTTGTTTTCATCAGTTGATCCACCTTGTGAAACCTCGGGAAGCCCATTGCCAGAATTGTTGCCTATTAAGTTCTTGTATATAGCAAGGGCTTGAGCCATCATGTTGGCAGGATTAGAAGCACTTGCTGGAAGCAGCATAGTTGTTCCCTAGATTAATGAAAGAAGAAACCAAATGCACAAATAATGGGCTTTCCGTATAAATTGTCAACTTAGATTACGATCAAATTATAAATATTATGAAGGCCCATGGTTTACCTCCTTTGCAATCATACTAAAGGCCTGAAGATATTGCTCAGCAATTCTTAAACTAGCTGCCTGCAAAATCCACGAACTTCAAGATTATCAGCTATGATACAGTTGATAGCCTCACCGTATTACTGTTTGCAGAAAAAAAATAAAAATAAAAAAAGGGTACCATGATGCAAGGAAATTCATTCAAAAACACCCTTTATTTTTTCCTTTGGTTTAGGTATGGGACATCAAATGGATGAGGAAGTGGAAAAGAGAGGGAATTAGAAATTTCAGAAGGTAAGTGATGCAACACGGAAACAACTATGAGTCTATTCAAGGTGAATGACCAGAAGATAGAGCTTGAGTTGACGTATTTTAGTAGTCTTATCTGTTACAAGCACTGTTTATTAACAAGGTATTTGTTCTTTATTTATTGTTATCTTTTACAAATCCTCTTAGATTGAAAGATCATTTTTTTCTATATATATTAAGGGACTTGGGT
>NC_036237.1:11524558-11548697 GCF_002742605.1 Olea europaea var. sylvestris | reverse complement strand
TTGTTCTTTATTTATTGTTATCTTTTACAAATCCTCTTAGATTGAAAGATCATTTTTTTCTATATATATTAAGGGACTTGGGTTTTCATTTACGAACAAATTGATTATTATTGAATTGAATTACAGAATTTTCCTCCTCCTTTCTTCCTCTTCCCGTAATTTTCCTTGCTAGTACATTCTACATCAGTAAGCTACTGGCAGCGAATCAGGAAAACACGTGGGATTTACACACACTGCTCAGTTCAAAAGAAGACTTGTTCATAGGATATCACATCAATTAACTTGCATGAATTGAAAGCCCTCACCTCCACACCCCCATTTTCTTTGAGGGTTTGTGACACCATCGCAAGTCCTTTTGCTGTTGCTTGTGCTCTAGCAAGGATTGCATCTGCTTCTCCTGTTATTACATAATTTATGGGAGAGGACAATTCAGGATCAGAATATTATGTCACAAGAAAAATGAAAATTCAGTATTGCTGAACCAATTAAAAATCTGTAGAATCTATGGCACTCCAATTGCCAGGTGAATGACTAATGGACAATAGCATCTTCCAAAATCCATTTATATCAGTTTATAAGATTTTGCAGGAAAATTGGGATGCTATAGAAAAAGAGACACCAATAGCTGACAATTTTTGTCGTCATCCAGGATAATTGATAAACATATATTCAATTATATAAGAGCAAACATGGAAATAATTAGCTGCTCGTTGTAAGCTCTAATTTGAACATTGTAAGTTGCAAACTAACCTAGAGCTCTGTTAACCTGGTCCAATTTTGCAGCTTCAGATGCTAGGATAACTGCATTCTTCCTTCCATCTGCAATATTAATATTTGCCTGCCTTTCTCCTGTTACATCAAACAACACATCATGCTCATGAAAGCCAAAAAACGACAGCAAAGGCATTCTGGGGGATTTCCAGTGTACAGTGTACGCTGAAATCACGTAGGAATAAACATATTCTTGACAGGCTTGAGATACATTGCCGGCATGGCAAGCAAGAGAAATTCTGAATTTGAGCAGCAGATAGTAAGAACAATATAATCTCATTCAATTCACTGTATGGGAATTTCTTTCTTTTAAATTCAGTACCTTCTTCAACTGTATAGTAGCAAAAGAAGCCATAACACTCTTATGGATAATCGGATGATTCCTTGAGGGGTTCTAAGAGTAAAACATGTCGTAGGAAAATAAACACATAACCTTTGTTTTTGTTATTGGAAGGAGTACAAACAACCTTTTTTCATCAGAGAAAATAACAGAGATTTCTCCTTGCTAATGGGTCAGAAAAAGTGAAGTGAAGCTTGTAGTTCAGTAAGTCCTTTCCGTGTTACTGGAGTATGTCAAAGACTTGCTAATGAAAGAAAAGGAATTATCACATATGATATCATGTTCACATGTGACAATAGTTAAAACCTTGCTTGACAGCTTGAATCATAAAAAATAACATCTGGCTGAAAGATAGCATTGTTCCTCTAACATTATATAATTTTTCAACTGGCAATCCTCCATATGGTACAACAAATTATATGCTAGATGCGACATTTCAAGACCAAACAAAAGGCTAAATGAGAATTTCTCAATAGAAAAGATAGAAGGAAAACCAGTTACCTTCAGACTCCAAAACCTGAGCTCTCCTTTTGCGCTCTGCTTCTGCCTGCATCTCCATTGCTGCCCTCACTCCACGTGGCGGCGATATATCCCCTGGAAAAGGAAAATTTTCAATAAGTAAATAAGCTGGCAGGGAAATCATGAGGATTTTTTTTAACCAAAGACATTTCAGCATACAGGTCGCTCACTTATCTCATAACGAAGACATTTCAAGCCCCAGTCTTTTGCAGCATCATTGATGGCTATCTGCAAGGAATAAAATTGTAAAGACATCAACTTAAAACATAAAAATAGAACAAGTTCAGTGGAATAGAACTCAATTACGCAAACATGCAATTAATACTAAGTAAACTACCAAATGAAATGGAACAGACATCCGATTTTAAAGAACAATAGCAGATGACAACCACTTGAGAAACAGTTATTTTCAGTTAAAATTTGCAACGAGGCTTAATATTCATGCACTCATTTCCCAATCACAATTGATTATCTGTATGAAAAGCAGAAAGCAGTCACGACAAATAGAAATCATTAGCAAGACCAACTTTTAGACAATAATCTGATTTAGAAGCTAACTAAAACAAACCATTGATTGAGCAAACGTTTGAAAGTTATGGCGCTAATTTTATGCCCGATCTGTTTTCATACAATTCCTTTAAAATAGACATAATCTGATTGGAACGTGATGGTTGTATATATTGAAGAGAAAATAATGCCTTTTTCATCCACTTTCTCAGTTCATGTCTCAGCTTCAATATAAAAGTTGTGCTTCTTGAGATTTTCTATGATTGCACGTGTATCAACCATTTATGATAGCTTGTAAGCTGTCACTAAGAAAGCACTCTCAAAAATGTTATTTAAATGGTAAACATTTGTTGATGTCCTTTGAATTTTTTAATTTTTTTTTTTTCAGTCTAAGCTCAAATACACTACCATTTTTAGGCTTTTAGCATAACTCACCATACCAACCATAATGGTGTATCCTGGCCTTATTTTGTCCACACCTGTACATAATAAATATTTCACAAATTTAAATGTAATTGTTTATGAAATTTCTGTTGATGAGCCACTCTTGTGCACAGCTTTACACACTTTTTCAACTGCACATAGAGAAAATTATAAAATACTTGCCTACTTAAAGCCCATGAAAATCGACATGGATGCTTTGCATTAGGAGATGGTTTCTTATTTTAGAAATGATATACATCCCTTATAATTGCACCATACAACACTGCCTATGAATGCCTTCAAAATTCCAATTTTATTTTATTTTTCTGTAACCAGTACATTTCCTTTCAATATACCACTTGTTTAGCAAGAAAGACTTGCTCAAGAAGTATCTACAAAAATAAAGATATTTGTCTGTTGGAGATTAGATAAGAAGCTTCATATACACAACATACTAAATTTTGCTCCAAATAACTTTGGGGTTAGCCAAATAATATATATATATATATTTTTTTGGAAACTCTGTTCGATCCACAGAACTAACTTCTACTGGCAGCAAAGAGAACTTGCAACCATTACATGAAAGCCTCAAGAAAGGTTGCAGGACAAGATTCAAAGAGCACATTATACAAATCAAAATTTAAATGTCAAACCAATTCGATTAAGAAAAGTAGAGAAATCACACTAATAATCTCAATTTGAGACTTATCCTATAAAATATCATAATGAGATAAACAATTAAACATCAAAAAATAATTTGTAGAAATCTCACCACTATCTTCTCATTGAGAGTGTCTCGTTCCTCAAAAGTCTTGTCTAAAGTGATCTTACCGAGCTCACTTCTCATAGTCGTCTGGGCAAGCTGAATAACTGCATATAATGGGTTCTCAACTCCATAAGAGGCCAAAATAGGGTCCACAATCTGCAGCAAATATTCAGTCCTCATATAAATTCATGATGAAAATCTCATTCACTTTTAAATAAGCCAGCAAAAATATAAAATGCGTGCCTTAACATAGAGGACACCATCAATCAGAATGCTGACATTATCCTTAGTAATAGCAGACTGATCTGGAATGGGAATGGCCTCTTCTTTTAGGGAGTGCACGTATGCGATTTTATCCACAAAAGGAATCAAGAGGTGTAATCCAGGAGTCAATGTCTTCCTATACTTTCCAAATCGCTCAACTACAAATGCCTTCTTCTCAGGAACAATACGGATTCCCCAATTCACTGGTGGTGCAACCTCATACCTTCACCGAAAATTCCATATCATTTAATACAGACTGTTTATAGATCGTATAAACTAAAGACCATAGCAATAATGAAAAAAGTATGAAGCAAAACCAATAAATGTATGGTAACTAGTAAAAACGATGAGTTAATTGAATGATCAATCATCAACATTTACCTCCGGTTACTACTTTTTCACTCAAAATTAAAAGATTACTCATTGCTCACCCACATTCAAAGTTACTCATCCATCACTTATATCAATTCCATCCATCCACTTGGACAAAAAATTCCACATGGCGGATGGAAATCCTACGTGATCACTAATGGTTTTATAATGACAGCATGGACAAAATAAAATCTATTAAACAGAGTTTTTTTTTTTTTAATGGGAAGAACTGTTCCTTTTCTTTTCCATATCCATCCAATTTTTTATTTCCCCAATCTTCACAGCTAAACCCTAATCAATTTCTCCCCCAATTCATCCCCAAATCAGCTTCTCATCAATTTAGTTCCAAGTCAAGAAACTATCTCCTTCCCAAGTTCGTTGAGAAAATGAAGCCAACCTTTCGCTTGCTGGATTTCATATGTTAACCATCTGTATTCCATATCTGTATATGAGTACGATCCTTCCTACATTTCTCTTATTCTTGATGTAACAGGTCCTAAGTTCTATCCCTTCAGTAGCTATTTAAAAAGTTAAATATCAGCAGCTATGTAATAGAAGAATGCTCTCATGTCCATTCGTGGTACATACAAGGACGAGTGTGGTGACATTTAGAGGCAATTGTGGAGGTGGGAGCAGTGGTCGCCATGGCAGCAGGCGCCAATCTTGAAGTAAAATGGGCAGTTAACCGGGTCCTTCTTGGTTTCAAAAATGGAGGCCCAAGTTCTCCACCATTATCGCTTATTGATTGATATTGAGAACTGATTATTACTCAGCTATGGTTTTATGGGTTGATGAACGCAATTAATGGAGAAAAGGGTAGAAGATGGTGTACCAGTATTTAAATTAGAGAAAAATTAGATAAATGGAAACCCCAACTTCTCAAAGAGTGTGTTTTTCCAAGCTGTCAATTTTTAACATCGCCACATATGATTTTCATCTACCACATGAACTTTTTTCCCCAAATGGATGGATGGAATTGATATGAGTGATGAATGGGTAACTTTCTTTAAATGTGAGTAAGCATTTGAGTAACCTTTTAATCCTGGGTGAGCAAGTGGTAACCAGAGATAAATGTGGGTGATTCATCATTTAATTAACTCAAAAACAACTATGATTAAAACAAATAAAAGATGCATTGAAGCCGGCACATTAAAATGGGAACTGAAAAAACAAATGCGCAGCCTAAAATATTATCTAAGTACATAAAACAAATTAAAAGTGACACAGATTATACTGGAAAATTTATAAAATCGAAATTTAGTAATAAATATGGAGGAAATGAGCAAATGCTCTAAATGAAGTAAATACTGAAAAGTACCTGGTGCTGGGGTCACCGGCATGGCGGATGTGGCGGATGAAGGTCGAAATAGGGGCGGGAGGCTGACGTGAAGAAACGTGACTAGAAGGTTGATTGAGAAGCGGCGGAGGGGCCGTCGAGATAGCTCGGCCCCCGCTGATCGGCGACTGAACGAGGCGGAGATTTATCAAGGTCCTGAGCTTATTAAGAGAATTTGATTTCACGGAATTCATTGTTACAGTGACGTGAGCCTACACCAAATTTTGAGGGATTTAGATTAAAAGAAACAAAAATTAAGGGTTTTAGAGAAGAATCAGTAGTAGTTGATAACAACTTATAAAACCGTGTCTGAGGGAGACTAATGGTTATTGAGTAAATTTAACAACCAGTCTATGGGTACAGGAAAATAACTCTGTGCTTATTTGATAAGAGTTTTGTTAATTGATTTTTTGATAGTTAAAGATAAAATGAGTCTTATCTGTGAGAAAAGAATTTCAAAAATAATGGATGAAATAGTGAAACAACAATCAAAAAATTGATTTTAATTGGGTTTTAAGTTGTACCAAACATGCTCATAGAATGTGTACAGGAATTTGAAACTGTTGACTTGGCAGCTTGCATTTAATTTATCCAAAAAAGTGAAGCCAAAAAATCGGGCCAACTCCAAAATCGGTTTGAACACAAAAACTTAACCTTCATTTTCCCTCAAATTGAAATTACAATTTTTCACAATTCCCCCAAAACCCCAAATCACACCCGCCGCTTTCTTTCATCCCGAAGCTGAAGATCGAATCGGGCAGCCCGTGATTGTCCCGCCTACAAACTGACTGTGCCGCGCACCGATGGTCTTAGCTTGAAGACGAAAGTTTCAGCAGGCAACATCACATATAAACTTTCTAAAGCTAATATTACTCCACTTCGTAAATATTGTATGATGAAAAATCAGGACATTTGTCACGTGAGGCAACATGAGCTGCATCTTGGGATCAATAATGTCAGTGCAAGAATGTTCTTGAAAGATGAGAAATCAAGCTTGTACTATGCTTTTGTCATAAATTTTTTTTTTCCTTCAATCATTGT
Organism: Olea europaea var. sylvestris; assembly: GCF_002742605.1. Classification (NCBI taxonomy): domain Eukaryota; kingdom Viridiplantae; phylum Streptophyta; class Magnoliopsida; order Lamiales; family Oleaceae; genus Olea; species Olea europaea. The sequence goes on along the minus strand of NC_036237.1, from coordinate 11,542,358 downwards.
CCATCGCCTGCATAGATTTCTTTGATTAATTGATGTTCACTTGCAGCAAATGTATGGAAAAATTCATATAAACCCATACATTTATACTAAATCATAGAAATCACATTTTTGAAATTTGTAGCTTAATCTTGTCTAGAATGATAATTTTTATGATTCTATTTCTCAATCATTCCTTCCTTTTTCTTTTGACATGTTCTTTTGATGTTGTTCAATGACTTGTTGGGTGCAGTAATGTAAGATCACATTCTCCTTTTCTGGCAATTCATTTCGCCTGGACAATTGTTTTACTGGATTTGAACGAGGCTAGTGAATGCATAAACCCCAAAATTGATGTAATTTGTTTGTGGTGAATTTGGCTTATTTGAAAAACTTTTTATATCATTGATTTTTATTAATCTTAGCATGATTTAGGATTTTGATAATCAATGACCTTATTGTTAATCGTTACAGCATTATGGTTGGCACCGGCGAAATCAGAATGATCAATCATGAAGTCTATTATTTAGTAATAAATTTTTTATCAATAAATTTATCAATCAAAACATAATCACAGCAACGATCAATCTGCATAGATCAGAATCCTTAAGTCACAATAAAAAGTTCAAAATCTTTCCACTATTTTTATGCATCTTTCACAAATTCATGTCATATGAGAAACACAAATCCACGCCATTAATTTATTACAATGATTCACAAGAAAAACAATGATATGAAACATAAATTCAACCCGTTAATATATTACCACGGTTCTCAAAATAGTAAACTTGTGTCCAACGCTCGAATGACGTTGAAAAAATTAACCATTGTACTTTAAAACCTACTAAATTCAAGAAGTTCATACCTTAGAAATAAAACTAATCTTTGTAAGTTTGTACATTACAAACAAGACATATGGAAAATACTTGACATCACCCATTGAAGTTGGTCCCTTTCCTTTCTCATCACATTCGAAAATTCCTTTTTCTTTGTGAAATGTTACGTGCAATGATATGTCGATGTCTCGTTTCTCGATAATTCAAGCTAGACTGTCAAAGATTCTTGGCAAGTCTTCATATTCTTTGTTGGGCTTATGATTCACCGATTCATTAACGATACTCGATTCCCCAATTAAATCTTCATTTTTCACCCAGTCGAAATACCCACAGTTGTTACTACACGTGAAGAACAAGCACCCTTTGTTTCCACTATCCCGTTCGACCTCAAAACATTTTTGAAATCCACGTTCACATGAAGGGCATCTACCTTTTGTTTGGCATTGTCCAAAGTAGTGACAAACTCCGAAATTCCTCTCTCATTCTAATCAACCGTTGAAAAAACAAATAAACTACCATGAATGCAACTGAATTACGGAATCCCACTCTGGAACTTATGTTCAAAATAGAGCAAATAGTTAGCCATAGATGACCCTATCAAAATGAACTAGACAATGAACAAATCATAACCATTATATTCTAGTCATGCAGTGCTATAACAACTCAAACTTAAGACTGTACCTTGAACCAAAAAATAACAGAGGTAAAACGTGGATGTTCTCCATCACAAACATTTTCATTCGTTTGATTAAGAAGTTGAAAAATGACAGGAGTTGTAGCTAACACATATACAACTCTAAAATTCTAAATCTCTACGTCATTCCAAATCATGTTTTTTCCCTATCAGAATAGGTATCTACACAGCCATCCTACATATGAGAAATCTTAATTCCTAACCCAATGACTCACGCATCAAACATAATTCGACTACTGTGACACGAAATAGGGAAAAAATCAAACTATATCTACAACCAAGAATCTTCATTCCTAAAACCCAAACAATCACACATGGTATCTTGCATCAGAAGGTGGGAATTTATTTCTTACAGATGAAGTAAGCGAATGAACCTTGAGAATCGGTACCGGGACTGTGAAGGCGGGACCCGAAATCGCTTGTGGGAGATTTTATTTGCATGCCAAAACGAAATTTTTTTCGCGTGCCAAAACGAAATTTTTTTCGCGTACCAAAACAATGGGACAGAAAATCTTGCCATGAATGCTCTTCCCCCACGTCGAAAGGCAGGGACAATCAATGGGCTGCCGGATTTGCTTCGGGTTCGGGATGAAGAAAGTGGCGGGGAAGGTTTTTCTTTTTCGGGAAGGAAGAAATACCTATAGATAGCCTAAACATAAGAGCAATTTATAAGATTAGATATGAAAAAATAATTATTTGAAAAATAGCCTCTGAACAATATTTTTTCCAAAAATACCCCTTATAAAGAATTTGCAACCAAAGTCACTATAATGTATGAAAACCTTCAATTAGATACTCAAAGAAATATAGATCATAAATTTCTAATAAATTTATATCCAAATATTATACAAAATTTTATTGATCTAAGAAATGCAACAGATAATGAATTAAATTATTTAAAAGAAGATCTAAAAAGTTTCTTTACAGAATATTTAGATCCAAAATTAAAATATAAAAATGTTTATATAGATAGAAGAGCAATCAAAACCAAAATACATAAAATAATTCTTAACCTGGAAAGAAGAATTAAAAAATTAAATATAATTATTAACGAAAAAGTCTTAACAAAAGATAGTGAATTTTATAAATTCTATTGTGATATTTTAAATACTTATGAATATTTTAATTGGCTCAAAAATCTTAACCCCTCCGTTGCACATTCCGAAGAAATGGTATCAGAGTCTTGTTACGAACCTAAAATTATGATGAACATAATAGATGAAGAAAATATAATTGAAGAATTTTTGAAAAAAGTCAAAAAATATAAAAAACCTAGTTATCCCTATTTACCTAAAAACACCACAAATGAAAGTTTTGAGGATATAAATAAAATATTAGAAAATTTAGAACATAATCTACAAGTAGGAAATGCTCTATTAGATAAAAATCTTAAAGGAAAAGAAAGGATTATAATTAATCCACCTCAAGATTTTAGAATAACTCAAAAAGAAAATAATAAAGGGAAAAACATGAAGAAAATCAATATATGATTACAGATGTAGAAGAACTAGAACAAAAATTTTTAGAATCTACTAGTGAAAAGTATGATGAAAAACAGTTAGAATAATTAATTGAAAATATGGAAAATACAAAGATGAATACTAATCCATCATCAAGTCGAAATATAAAAATAGAATTCAGTAGTGATGAAGAATATGATTATCCTTATGGTACTACAATACCACTTAAGGATGGTATTAAGCAATGTAGGAAAGCACAGAAAAGATACACTAGAAATATAAGAAAACAATCCATAAAAGAAATAAATCTAATGAAATCTTATAATGAACCAATCAACACAACAGGAGTATGGTTAGATCTAGACTGTGTAGATAAAAATAAAGCTATTGAAACATGGATGAAAAGTACAGATTTAACAAATACAATTTAATAAATGACAAACATATACAGCTTTTGAATTTATATAACATACATTCAGAGGAATTGTTTCTGAATGGTGGAGAAAATTACTAGAATCTATTAAAGGAAGAGTAAAGTATGGAGATAATAGAACTGAAGTATTAGATAATAGGAATACTTTAAATGAACAAAATATATAGAAAATTTTAAAAAGGTTTGAAAAAATCTTAAGAACAGAATTTTTAGGAGATAGATATGCTTCTAATGAAGAAGAAAGAAAACAAGATGAATATAATGAATGAATGATAGCAATGAAAAATTTAAAGATATGTGATATGTGTGAATTAGAAAGATATACATGTAAATTTGAAGAATTATACTATATATTAAATCAAGGAGATTATCAAGAAAATAAATCCATACTAAGGTCTTATTTTTCTAAGTTACCATTCCCATGAGGAATTAAGCTATTAAAAGAATATGAAAAATTATTACCTCTAGGAGAAGAAGAAGGAGTAAAAATAGATAGTCTTGGAAGTAGAATTGAATTTACAAAAAGAATGATAAGTATGTGGTGCAGAGAAGCCCTAGAAAGTAAGAAAGCATACAGAATAAGAAAAAATCTGTGTTGTTACAAAGATATAGGCCAAGTCGAACAATTTGGATGCCATTAGAAGAAATATAAATCATATAAGAAATATAAAAAAAAATTCAAAAACTACAAAAAATTCAAGAAAATGAATTTTAAGCCACACAAAAAATATTTCAAGAAAAGGAATTGGAATAAGAAATTTAAACCAAGAAATATTAAAAAATGTAGATGTTTCATCTGTAATGAAGAAGGACACATTGTCCTTCAATGTCCTAAAAAATGATAGGCAGAATATAAAAACTCTTAGAATTTATGAAAAATTCCAAGATGATAGTGATATAGAACCAATTGAATATTTTGGAGATCTAAGTAGTGAATGCAGTAGCAGTTATGAATTAAATACATCCTCATCTGAGGAAGAATTTGAGGAAATAATATATATGAATCAAGAGATACAACAAGCAGAAATAGAAATAGAAACAATTGAAGAAGTTGAAGACTCAATAGAAGGTATAAATCAAGAAATTACTTTTGATATTAAAAAATACACAAGAATTACTAAGAAAATATTAGACCTACGAGAAAAAGATGTATTCCATCAAGAATTCTTAGAAATATTACCAAGAGTAAATAAAACAATTGTAAGTATGAATTATAAAGAAATGTCTATCAATATAGAAGATACTATAGGAAAAGCAAGAATTCCTACAACTACAAAAGAATGGGTAAAACAAAAGTTATCCAAAATTCCGAAAAATATAAGAAACAACATGAAATGTATTGAAATAGGAGGAGTCCAAATAATGGTAAAAGAATTCTTTAGAGAATACATGAATATACCAATTGAAATCTATTGCATGGATAACAGAATCTTACAAGATCCTATAAATGCTCTATTAGAAACAGTCGTAGGAAACTTAGTCTATCAGAAGATAATATTCACAGTAAAACCAAATTATGCAATATCACTAATTGATGAAAATATTGACCAAAGTTTTAATCTATATTATAGAATTGGAAACTTGAAAATGTTACGAAAAAATAAGGCTATTAGTATAAGCATAAAATCAATTTTTGCTTTGCGTACTAGCCATCATAACAATCTAAGGAAAATAACTGATAATATTATCATACATAAAGATTTTAAGGAATTAGCACATTATATACCTCCTAGAAAATACCAAGAAAATGAAGTCACTATACCAGAACAAATAATGCTTGATTTCCACAAACAAACTAGAGAAATTAATTCTGAAGGAAAACTAATAAGAAGAAATAGTGTCAAAGAGATTTCCCTCTAAACAAGACTCTAAAATTAGCAAATTTTAGAATTTAAGTATTGCTGAACCATCAAGGTCGCAATATTATATCAAAACAAGATATGTAAATCAAGAAGGGTATAAGAAGAATCTTCTTGTCCTCATAGATACCGAAGCAGATAAAAGTCATGTAAATGCTAAATTTGTTAGCCATTTAATAGACTTTGAAATACCAGAACCATATATATTTAAGGATTATCTAGAAAATAATCTTGAAATAAGAAAATATGTAAAGTTCCCTCTTATACTTATAAGAGAAGATTAGAGAGAATATATTAAAGAAATAATACTATATAAGGATGAATTGTATGGAATTGATCGCTCACCTATTCTACTAGGAATGAACTTTCTTGAAAAATATAGTCCTTATAAAATCTGCCAAGGATATTTAAAAATAACAATTGATGATAATCCAATCATCGTATCAAGAATAGATGAAAATATGAAATCATTGTTATCATGGAAAGAGTAAATAATACTAATCTCTGAGTCCATATATTGAAATTACACTCAATATAAAAAGTTATTGTAGAATTAAATTTCATGCTTACTTAGATACAGGAAGTACAATAAGCTTATGCTTACCAAATATACTACCATCTGAATACTGGAAATATAATTCAAAGAAGATTGTCACCGCTACAACAACAGGTGAAAATAAGGTAATATACAGCAAATATACTACGCAAGTACCTTTTCTAATTTCCTTTAGAGAAGTATTTGTTGATACAATATATATGTCAACTACAATTGAATGTGATATTTTATTAGGGCAAACTTTCCTATTAAAATATGCACCATTTATACAATATATTGATAAGTATATGTTCACAACACCCTGTGCACATAAAATATTTACACCAAAAATAAATAAAGCTATTACAATAGCATACAGAGACATAAACCATCAGAATTTCTCAACTCAGCGTGGTGGATGTTGGAGTACAAAAAAATTTAAACCAGTTACATTCCTAAAAAATGATAACAGAAAATAGGATAGAACAATTCAAAAAAGAAATTTCTAAGATATATTCTGAAAATCCATTAGAAAAATGGAATATAGACAAAGTAAAGGCAAAAATAGAATTAACCAATTCAGACACTATAGTTGGAGTCAAACCTATGAAATATAGTGTTGATGATCAAAATGAATTTAAAAATCAGATAAAAGAACTGCTAGAAGCCAAATTAATTAGTCCTAGTAAAAGTCCACATAGTAGCCCAACCTTTATGGTTAGAAAACATAGTGAGATAAAAAGAGGAAAAGCCACAATGATGATAAATTACAAAAAAATAAATGAAGTTATCAAATTTGATGGATACTACTTACCAAATAAGGACACCTTTATTAAACAAGTACAAAATAAAAAGATATTTTCAAAATTTGATTGTAAGTCAGGGTTTTGGCAAATCATGCTTACAGAAGAAGGTAAACCACTAACTGCATTTAGTACCTCCAATCCTTTAGGACAATACGAATGGAATGTAATGTCATTTGGATTGAAAAATGCATCACAGATATTCCAAAGAAGAATGGATGAGGTAATTAAACCAATTACTCATTTCTGTATTGCATATGTAGATGATTTACTTATTCATTCAAATAACATTGATGAACATATTGAACATCTTGAGAAATTCTGTTATATTATGAAAAAACATGGTATTACACTTTCTCAAAAGAAAGTTGGGATAGCTAGAACAGAGATAGAATTTTTAGGATTATTTATAAAAGAAGGAGAATTGCAATTGCAATCCAATATTGGAAAAAAATTTCAAGAATTTTCTGAAAAAGTCAAAGATAAAAAACAATTATAAAGCTTCCTTGGTATATTGAATTATGCTGAAGGATTCATTGAAAATTGTGCCAAATTAAAAAATTATTTTCTTCCAAAGTTAAAGAAAAATATAATGTGGTTTTGGGAAGAACAAGATTGTGAAAATATAAGGAAAGTCAAAGAAGAATCAAAGGTATTGCCCAAACTTGTAATACCACAAGAAGAAGATTTCTTTATCCTTGAAACTGATGCTTCAGATAATTACTGGGGAGCAATATTAAAGATTAAAAAGAATCATAAAGATTATAAATGTGAAAAGAATTGTTCTTGTCCTGAGATACTTGCAGGTTATACATCAGGAATATTCAAAGAAGTTAAAACAAGATATGAGATGAATAGGAAAGAACTCATTGCTGCAAAGAGGGGAGTTCAAAAATATGAAGATTATTTATTACCAAAGAAGTTCTTGATTAGAACTGATAATACTCAAGTTAAAGCCTTTTTGAAAAATAATGTTGATTCATCTATTGCCAATAGATATATTATTAGGATACAAATTTGGTTTCATATTTCAAATTTGATATTGAATACATAAAAGGTAAAACTAACTTTCTTCCAAATTATCTTAGCAGGGATGGAGCTAGAACAACTAAGGACGAAAGTCCAAATACTTGAGATAAAAGTTTTCTATTTGGAAACACAAATTCAAAATATCCAAGATAGTCTTTGAGGCAAAAATATAGCCCTTGAGGTAGAAGTTACTTGTACCAAGTCTAGTATCTCTTCGCAGGGACTTGTGAATACTAGCGCTTTCCCTAAGGATAAAGGGAAAGAGAAGAAGGTAATAGGAACCCCGTCACAGGGAATACTCAAGCCTATTACTGGTAATGAAAATACAAAAACTCCCACTAGGGAAGATATTCAAGATATCAAAAGCAGAGGTAGCTCTTCACAGAGCCAAACTCAATCTAAACTTTCTATTGAAAGAATAGATCCAAAAGATATCGTCAAGATATGCCATGAAGCAAAAATTCCCAGAAAGGATAACTATGAAGAAGTTATATTTATTATTATTTTTTTTAATATTCTATCATATTGGTATCTGGAGATAGGAAAGTGAATGAAAACTCTCCACTATGCAAAATACAACAAGATAAACTTCTATCCATGAGCACCAGCCAACTGGGTACTGATTACGCCCAAAGTATAACGCGGTGATTGTAGTACAACTTTGGGGTGTTGTATCCACAGGGAGATGGAAATTTTCTCAAAAAATCAAACAAACTAGGGTTTTCATAATTTTATGTGGGAATGATTTGTCACTTGAAATAAAAATTAATTATCAATATGCGACATAAGTGAAGCGTCGGAATTCCTCCATCGGATTGGATCAATCGACATCAATAATTCATGTATTTTTCCTCAATTAGAGATTTTCTTCCCAACTCTCTAATCGGAAGATTTAACAACAAAGTCCAATTTAATTCCAATTATATTGTTAGAATCTAGATTTTCTATAACAAATTCGCACATTTTTTTATTGGAACAAGATCAAAGATCGACCATATACATCAATCATAAGGCAGTAATCAATTTGCCAATAAAGTAATATTAAGATTAAAATTCAACAATTATTTCAATCATTCGATAGAAGGAGCATGACTAGATCTATGAAGGATTTGATAAAAGTTAAAATAATCTCAAAAATAAATAATTCAAATTATAATTCAACAAGTATTTTGAATATTCGATAGAGAAAGCATGACTGAATCTATGAAAATTTTAATAATTGTTAAACTAATGTCAAAAACATATTCAAGATATGGAAATTCGATTCTAAAATTGTTTAATAATGAAAAAACTCAATTACATGAATTAAAGATGTCGAAATCACCAAAACCGATTGAGATCCTTCGTTGCTTCACCAAGTTCCTTTGTTTTCCATGGAGTTTCTTGAGCACCAAGATGAAAGAAATAGGTCTGGGGGCGTCTCCCTTCGTTCTGGGTGGTTTTGGGCACTTATATCCTGTGAAAATTAGGTTACCATAAGAGATTCAATCGCTGCCCAAAAAACACTATGCGACCGCATGGTTATTTTCATTGTGGTCACATGGTTATACACTTTCAGCCTCTTCAATTCTCGGTATAGGTGTGTGCGACGGCATAGTAAAAAGGCATGCGACCCCATAGTTTTGCCAGACAGCTTTCAGTATTTTAATCATAACTTTCTTTCCCAATATCCAATTGAGGTTATTCAAGTTGCATTGGATAGCTAACTCAAAGGGCCACAATTTTTATTCAAAAGTAATCTCCCAATTCGATCATCTTCCATGTCAAAAATGGGTCCCAACATGAGACTAAAAACTGGTGTGTTAGTTTTCAATTGGAAATTGATGTATTGATCAAACTTTGACGTTATTTCATCCCTTTGACTTCTTTCCTCATCCACTTGACCTCTAACACTTTCGAATCTTCATCATAATCTTAGACACAAGTTTGGAGCATTTGCACTTTAGTCCCCGAACTTTCGTTATCTTCTACTTTGATCATTTTTCACTTGTTTCTTTCGAATTTCATCTTTTTCACCAAAATGCAACCTAAACCAAAATATAAGAGTAATGAGTGCATTTTGACATAATATAATCACATGAATGCAATAGTTAAGAGGGAAAAATATGGTATTTTACACTCTTATCACACCCCCAACTTGCTTATTGCTAGTCCCTAGCAATTTAATGCAAAGTAAAGCAAATGAGTGATCGGTCCATGTTACAAGTGAAATTGTTAAGTTCTAATTCAACAGTAGTTCATTCTCTTTTCAAACTCAACACCACCAGAAATTAACAATGTTATGATCATCAAGATATCAAAAACACTTGCTAAATGTGTAAGTGTGTGTCAAGCCATAGCCATCTTACCGCCAACCCTAACACATGCAACATTGAGTGTATCTGTAGCTAAAGGTCCAGCCTCGTAACTCACTGATATTAAAGTGTTTAGTGTGGGATTTCTCTCTATGGAGCTGGGAAAGATGCACACTCAGAACATGGAGATTTTAATAATTAGCAACAAGCAGACATTGATCACATGATAAGCATACTTTCAAATGAGAATTCATCAACTTCTTACCACAAACCGACTTGAGATCAAAACAGTCAATGCAAAGGGTGTGAAAGGGGTTAAGCTGGGTTCTAATTAAAGTAGGGTGAAAAGAATTTAGGGACTTCCAAGTATCTAGTTAGGCATCTCAACAAGTAATTCAACATAGCAATCCTTTACATCAACGCATTCTTTAACCTTTCAATTCCCAACAACAATCCACTCTTTTTTTTTTTTCAATTTTCTTTTTCTTTCAAAATTTTTTTCTTTCTTTTTTTCTTTTCTCGTTTTTTTTGCATCACCCGAGCACTTATCATCTCTTATCACTTTCCTCGTTACTTTTCTTCTCAAATGGACATTTAACACCTACTATTCACTTGGAAGCATAAAGGTGGAAAAATGACTATTTATAGACTTTAATCCAGTGTAAGGAGGTATGGATAACTTAGGCACATGAAAAGAAATGGTTATGTATGTGTATTGTCTCAAAGTGGCTACTAGGGGATTATAATTATGGAAAAGAACTAGTCTGAAGGCTCACATTCAATCCTAAATTGACTGTTATCATTTCTCAAGTACAGACCACCGTCTTACCACATACCGTGTAATGTCATTCTCAGAAGAAGTTTCCAATTCACACAATCAATGAACACTTATTACATTTTTAATATGTGATAACTCTCAATCCTCACCAATTCTCTCTAAAGAAGGCTCTAGTAGGAGATTCCTCTAGCTACATGTGTTAAACCACTATCTTACCACAAGGCTTGTGTGCACAAAATGAAATATAGCAAGTGTCCTGATATCCAGATTCTCATAAACACAACCAACTCCTAGTGGCATATTTTGTCACTCAAGCACATAAGCATAGACATGCAGCAACTCAGAAGTCCAGGCAAAAGTGTAAACTTTTTCACAATTCCATGATCACACAATTTATCATGCAATGCAATTCACAAACAAAATGTATCCTCCCCCCAACTAAAAGTTACATTGTCCTCAATGCATAAACATGTCTCTAAAAATAAAGAAGGGGAAAGGTATCACCTGAGTACTGCAGTGAATTAACTTAAGTTCGAAGGATGAGAAGCCTAAAAGAACTCAATGGATGGATAATGCAAGGAGTAAAAAATAAACAAAAAAAAAAATGAATACAAATCATACTAAAAAGAAAAATCTAAAACTAATATACAGAAAAATAAAGTGAAGGATGAACCTGAGTGAAGCTAAGGGTGATAAACAGGGTCTGCAAGGGGAATTTCTTCCACTGCAGGCACCGATTGCCCAAAAGCTATTTTGAGACGCTGTCCATTCACTTTGAACACTCTACCATCATTAGGATCCTCAATTTCAACCGCTCCATTTTCGAAGACTCATAATACCACAAAGGGGCCAGTCCACCTAGAACGAAGTTTTCCAGGGTGCTTGTGGAGTCTAGAATCATACAGGTATACTTTTTGATTTGGTTCAAAAGTTTTTTTCAAAATGTTTTTATCATGAAAAGCTTTCATTTTTTCCTTGTAGATTCTAGAACTCTCATATGCCTCATTTCTCAACTCCTCTAACTCAGCCAATTGAAATTTCCTAAGCTTACCTCCCTCATCTAGGTCGAAATTAAAATGTTTAATGGCCCAATATGCTCGGTGTTCAAGCTCCATAGGTAAATGGCAAGGCTTTCCAAAAATAAATCTATATAGTGACATGCCTAGGGAAGTCTTAAAAGCAGTACATAAGCCCAAAGTGCATCACTTAATTTTAAAGACCAATCTTTACGATTAGGATTCACCGTTTTTTTCAAAATTTGTTTAATTTCCCTATTAGCCAATTCTACCTGTCCATTAGTTTGGGGGTGTTAAGCAGTAGAGATTTTATGAATAACTCCATATTTTTTCATTAGTGCTTCGAATGAACGGTTGCAAAAGTGTGTGCCTCTGTCACTAATAATGACACGTGGTGTACCAAACCTAGACAAGACATTTTCTTTGAGGAATTTAATAACCGTTTTATTGTCATTAGCTCTACAAGTGACCGCCACTACCTATTTAGACACATAATCCACCGCCACAATAATGTATAGATAACCAAAAGAAGGTGGAAAAGAGCCCATAAAGTCAATCCCCAACAATCAAACACTTCTATCACTAAAATGGGGTTTAAAGGCATCATATTACGTCGAGACACGGCACCTAATTTTGACATCTTTCACAAGTTCCACAATAGGTATTAGTGTCTCTGAACAAGGTAGGCCAATAAAAACCACATTGTAGAATTTTTGCAGCAGTCTTTTTTATAGAAAAGTGGCCACCACATGCTTGAGTATGATAGAAACTAAGTATGCTAGGTATTTCTTCATTGGGGACACAACGTCTTAAGATTTGGTCGGGGCAGTATTTAAACAAACATGGGTCATCCCAATAAAAATTTCGTACCTGAACTAAAAACTTCCTCTTATCCTTTGTACTCCACTCCTTTGGGATTTCACCTGCAGCCAAGTAGTTCACAATGTGAGCAAACCATGGTAAAGAAGAGACAGAAAATAAATTTTCATCTGGGAATTCATCTCTTATTGGCAAGGTGTTTGTAGTGTCTTCAAAGGTTAGCCTTGATAAGTGGTCTGTTATGATATTCTCCACTCATTTCTTGTCCTTGATGGTGATGTCAAATTCCAACAAAAGCAATATCCACCGTATTAATCGCGCCTTAGTATCCTTCTTTGCAAGAAGGTACTTAAGGGCTGCATGATCTGTGAAAATTGTAATAGGAGAACCTATTAAATAGGATCTAAATTTGTCGAGTGCAAAGACCATAGCTAGTAGCTCTTTTTCAGTTGTGGAATAGTTCATCTGAGCACTGTTAAGAGTTCTACTAGCGTAGTAAATGACAAAAGGCTTACCCTCTCTTCGTTGTCCCAGTACAGCACTTACCGCATAATCACTAGCATCACACATAATTTCAAACGGTAGGGACCAATCAGGTGGTTGCATGATCGGTGCAGAAGTGAGCTTGTTAATCAGTGTTTTAAATGCCTCTTGGCATTCTGGGTCCATTCAAAATTGGCTTCTTTACTTAGAAGGTTACACAAAGGTCTGGACATGGATGAAAAGTTCTGTATAAACCTCCTATAAAAACTTGCATGACCTAGAAATGATCTTATGTCTTTGACGTTTTTAGGTGTAGGCAATTTGGAGATCAGTTCAATTTTTGATTTGTCGACCTCTATTCCTTTAGAAGAAATTACATGTCCTAAGACAATTCCTGAAGGTACCATAAAATGACATTTCTCCCAATTCAAAACTAATCCTTTTCCACACACCGGGTCAAGACTCTCTTCAAGTTAAATAGGCATGCATCAAACGAGACTCCAAACACTGTCAAGTCATCCATGAAAACTTCCATGCACTCCTCTATCATGTCAGTAAATATGCTTATCATGCATCTTTGGAATGTGGCAAGGGCGTTACAAAGTCCAATTGGCATCCTACGAAATGCATAAGTACCAAATGGGCAAGTAAATGTGGTCTTCCCTTGGTCTTCTAAGGCTATTTCAATTTGATAATAACCAAAGTAGCCATCCAGAAAACAGTAAAAAGGATGGCCAGCCACACGCTCCAGGATTTGGTCTAAAAAGGGGAGGGGAAAGTGGTCCTTATGGGTGGCAGCATTCAACTTCCTATAATCAATTCACATGCGCCATCCAGTCACTGTTTTTTTTGGGACCATTTCACCTACTTCATTTTTTACCACTGTGACACCAGACTTTTTAAAGACTACTTGTGTAGGACTAACCCATTTACTATCTGCAATAGGATAAATGATACCTGTATCTAACAGTTTCAGCACTTCATTTTTCACAACTTCTTTCATTGTCGAGTTTAGCCTACGCTGTGGGTCTCTTTTAGGGGTGGGTCCTTCTTCTAAATAAATCCTATGTGAGTAAATTAGAGGACTAATACCCTTAATGTCAGCTATGGTCCACCTAATGCAGATTTGTGTTCATTCAGAATGTTTAAAAGTTGCTCACATTGTAATGCATCCAATTCTGAAGAAATAATGACAGGAAAAGTATCACCTGATCCAAGGAATTCATGTTTCAATCCTGGGGATAGCGGTTTCAAATCTAGTTTAGGGCTCTCAATGCTTGATGGTTGCTGGCCGCCCGTCCTTTCTGGCAATTCTTCAAATTTGGGTTGCCATGACGATGTCTCATAGTCCTGAAATTTTGCAAAAATAGCACAAATGTTAGCATATTCTTCATCATTAACACTTGCTGGAATTGCAGAATTCAAAAGAAAAAGATTTAAGGGGTCAGAATTTGTAGTCTCAAGTGCCTTCTCCTGAGTGAGTGCCTCAATCATATGTGTGTGGTGGCACTCATCACTTTCCATTGGTTGCTTAGCAATGTGGAAAATGTTGACTTCTAGAGTCATCTTCCCAAAAGACAATTTCATTAGACAATTCCTACAATTTATAAGGGCGTTAGCTATGGCGAGAAAAGGTCTACCAAGAATAATAGGAATTTTAGAATCAACATTAACATCAACCTTCACATCCAAGACTAAGAAATCAACGGGGTAGTAGAATTTATCAATTTGAACTAACACATCTTCAACTACTCCCCTAGGTCTTATAGTGGATCTATCAGCTAGTTGTAGAACCATAGAAGTGGGTTTAATTTCACCAAGACCTAATAGTAAGTATATGGAATGGGGTATGAGATTAACACTGGCTCCGAGATCAAGGAGAGCTTGTGCAAACTCATGGTTCCCGATGACACAGGAAGCAGTTGGACAGCCAGGGTCCTTATATTTCGGTGGGATCCTTTGTTCAATCACAACACTCACTTGTTCGATCAAGAAGGCAGTCTTCTTGACAATGTGTTTCCTCTTCATAGTGCACAAGTCCTTAAGAACTTTCGCATATGTAGGAACTTGTGAAATTACATGCAAGAGTGGAAGATTGAAGGAACTTGTGAAATTACATGCAAGAGTGGAAGATTGATTTTTACTTGCCTAAGGTGTTCTAGGATCTCACTGTGTTGATTGACTGATTTTGGGCTAAGCTTAAGGGCTTGTGGAAAATGTACCCTCGATGGATTTCCTACTGCCTCATCACTAGGGTTACTTTCTTCAGACTCACTAGACTCCTTTTCATTTTCCCTAGGTTTTGAAATTGGTTCTATAACCTTCCCAGATCGAGTGGTGATGGCATTTGCTTCCTTAAGGTTACTCTCTCCTGAACCTGAGGTTTGAGCCATATGTTGTCCCTTAGGATTAGGTTGAGCTTGTGCCCGAAAATTTCCCACGTTCCCCCACAGTTAAGGCATTGGTCAATTTAGACACATGATTTTTTATCTCCTTATTTTCCTCCACTACCTGGTTAATCATAGTCTCAAACTTCTGATTGGTCTTGCCTTGTGCCTCTATGAATGCATGTAGGGTATCTTCTAAAGAGTTCCTAGAGGGTGTGGGTTGATATGATGGTGCACTGTAAGTTCTATTTGATTGGGTAGTTTGTTGGTTTTCAGATTTCCAGCTGAGATTGGGATGATTGCGCCACCCTGGGTTATAGGATTCGGAGAAAGGAGAATAGGGCTTCCTATATGTGCCTAAGGCATTACAATGTTCCTCATAAACCCCTCTCATCTCAATTAAAGTGGTGCACTCTTGGGCTAGGTGATCTACTCCACCGCACACAAAACAAGGTCCCATAGATTCAACACGCGAAACAGTTTGTGCAGGTTTTAGAGCCTTTAGCACGCAAGGTCTCAAATTCCTTAGTAAGGGCTTCCACTTTGGCCTTAAGACTATCTTCTTCCCTAAGTTGATATATACCTGTACTAGTGGGGTTTCTTGGAGGTCGTGACCTATTGGTACTATCAGTAGGGCTAGGTCCTGTCCAAGTATGAGCTTTCTCAACAAGATCGTCTAGATACTCTATGGCCTCATCCGGATCCTTTTGCAGAAAATCACCGTTACACATCAACTCTACGAATTGACGTTCCCTAGGTGTTAATCCCTCATAAAATTAACTAACTATACGCCAGCTCTCATAACCATGGTGAGGACAAAGGGCTTGTAGTTCTTTAAATCTCTCCCAGGCCTGATATAGGGTCTCACTATCCTTTTGGGTAAAAGATGAGATTTGCTTCTTAAGGGCGCTAGTCTTATGGTGGGGAAAGTATTTATTAAAAAATGCTTGCATCATTTCAGCCCATGTACCAATTGAACGTGGTCTGAATGAATATAGCCAGGTTTTTGCTCTCTCTTTAAGTGAAAACGGGAAAAATTTTAACATGGCTGCATCCGTTGTACCATGTTGATTGTGGAAGGTTGCAACTACCTCCTCAAATTCCCTAATATGCACGTATGGGTTTTCACTGTCAAGTCCATGAAAAGTGGGAAGAAGTTGAATCATTCCCGATTTTAGTTCCATACGTGGCATATTGGGCGGAAACATTATGCATGATGGTGTGAATGTACGTGTGGGGTGCAAATAATCATGCAAAGTCCTATAAGGCCCATCGCCGTGTTCACTATCAGACATAGTGTTATGTGTTGAGGTGTTCGTGGCAATTGATGCAGTAGCAAAATAAGGGTCATATTGAGATTCAAACACTGGATAAGGTGCTCCAGTAGAACTCCCCTAATTGCCTCGATCCCTGCTCATCAAACACACACACACAAAAAAAAACAAAGAAAATGTGAAAACAAAATAAAAATAACACTAAAAAAAATTAAATCAAATAAAAATGAAGGAAAAGGAACGATGTCACCCTTTTTCGGTCGATCCCTTGATTACTTGTACCATCTCCCTGGCAGCAGCGCCAAAATTTGATTACGCCCAAAGTATAACGCGGTAATTGTAGTACAGTTTTGGAGTGTCGTATCTGTTCGCAAAATTATTTCTTCTCGATTTTAAAACCCACCGCAAGTGTACGATTCGTTAACAAGTAGTAAAGTGGACTATGAGTCCAAGTATCGTTCCCACGAGGATTAAATTAGCTTTAATTAAACTAATGTGACCTTAACCGAATCTAATTGAATGAAAATTTGGTTTAAATATGAAAACCCTAATTTCGGGAGAAATCCCCAATTCGAAACCCTAATTGCAAAGAAAACCCTAATTTCAAAATTGGAAACCCTAAATTCAAAATTTCACTAATCTAATGAAATAAATACGCAACTGAAATGTAAATATGCAATTTTAGAATTATTGTATTGAAATGAATTGAAATGAAATCATTAAGAACTTGAATCCCCAATTGATTATTAAAAACCCTAATTTCACAAATTCAACGAATCGATGAACAAAATGCCAATCCAATGTTCCTAAATTATCTAATACACTCTCTCGATTTATATTGAATCTACTCTTACACACCACCAGCCTATATTTCTATGGATGATGCAATGTATAAGAATGCATGACATTTTATGAACATTCTCATGAATTGCATAAAGCATAGAGGTAAGTTTCCATCCCCTATCGGATCCTATGTCAATTTATATTCTATCGAATTAATTCCCCTTCTTTCGAATGCAAAGAATAAATCATCTACAATCACATAATAATTGGCCAAATAATTATGGAAACATTCAAATCATATAAATCAAACATTTGTCCAATCGAAATTAATGTTGAATTTA
>NC_036237.1:11502998-11515451 GCF_002742605.1 Olea europaea var. sylvestris | reverse complement strand
CACCAGCCTATATTTCTATGGATGATGCAATGTATAAGAATGCATGACTTTTTATGAACATTTTCATGAATTGCATAAAGCATAGAGGTAAGTTTCCATCCCCTATCGGATCCTATGTCGATTTATATTCTATCGAATTTATTCCCCTTCTTTCGAATGCAAAGAATAAATCATCTACAATCACATAATAATTGGCCAAATAATTATGGAAACATTCAACTCATATAAATCAAACATTTGTCCAATCGAAATTAATGTTGAATTTATGAAATAACGGAAATTTTAAATCATCAAAAGGTTCATCAAATTCCTAATGAACAAAAACCCTAGCCTATAATCATCATTGCAAAATCAAGAAATTGAAAAACGAAATTAAAAGATAATAAGAATACACCCGTATGGAATTTCTTCAATCCGTGTGTATAATCTTCAATCCCGTCTCGAGCCCGTGTGAAATTGAATCCAAAATCAAGTTTCTTGCCTCCAATTTTGGTCTCTTCCTTCTCCCTGGTCGTTTTTTTTCTTCATATCATGAATTTTGGTATTTATATCGCGTCCAAATTAAGTAGAAAAGGAGTTTCAACCAAAACGAAAAACCCCGCCCGAGAGTTGAAAATCCTTCTATGCGACCGCATAGAAGGAATCTATGCGGTCGCACAGATCAATTTGTTTGGACTCATTGAGTCCCTGGAGCCTTCTATGCGATCGCATAGAAGGTTACACTATGCGGTCGCATAGAGGTAACATCTATGTGGTTTGTTCAATTTGGTCCCTAAACTTCTTTGTTGCTTCTCTTGACTTCTTTCTTCAATTTCTTCATCTTTTCAACAAATTTTATCTTCTAATTGATGATTGATACCATCAATTCTTATGCCCCTCATTCGGCATATCTTTTGAGTATTTGCGCTTTAGTCCTCCAACTTTCAATTGTCTTCATTTCAGTCCCTCTTCAATATTTTCTTCTTCCAGTTGTTTTGCTTTGTCATTGAGCTCATACTTGGCATGTCTTCCCTCTCGTTTTGCATTTAGCTCAACTTTTCAATATTTGCACCTTTGGTCCTCGAACTATCAAATTGTTGCGTTTTGGTCCTTCTTCGGCTCTTTTCTCCTGAATTCCACAATTTCCATTGAATTACCTACAATGCATAAATTTAACTGGATTAAGTCACAATTCAACCATTTTATCCATGTTTAAGTCATGTTTATGATCCAAATAAGTGTGTAAAAACATACTTATCAGTATCCACAGGGAGATGGAAATTTTCTCAAAAAATCAAACAAACTAGGGTTTTCGTAATTTTATGTGGGAATGATTTGTCACTTGAAATAAAAATTAATTATCAATATGCGACATAAGTGAAGCGTCGGAATTCCCCTATCGGATTGGATCAATCGACATCAATAATTCATGTATTTTTCCTCAATTAGAGATTTTCTTCCCAACTCTCTAATTGGAAGATTTAACAATAAAGTCCAATTTAATTCCAATTATATTGCTAGAATCTAGATTTTCTATAATGCATTTGCACATTTTTGTATTGGAACAAGATCAAAGATCGACCATATACATCAAGCATAAGGCAGTAATCAATTCGCCAATAAAGTAATATTAAGATTAAAATTCAACAATTATTTCAATCATTCGATAGAAGGAGCATGGCTAGATCTATGAAGGATTTGATAAAAGTTAAAATAATCTCAACAATAAATAATTCAAATTGTAGTTCAACAAGTATTTCGAATATTCGATAGAGAAAGCATGACTGAATCTATGGAAATTTTAATAATTGTTAAACTAATGTCAAAAACATATTCAAGATATGGAAATTCGATTCTAAAATTGTTTAATAATGAAAAAACTCAATTACATGAATTAAAGATGTCGAAATCACCAAAATCGATTGAGATCCTTCGTTGCTTCACCAAGTTCCTTAGTTTTCCATGGAGTTTCTTGAGCACCAAGATGAAAGAAATAGGTCTGGGGGCGTCTCCTTTCGTTCTGGGTGGTTTTGGGCACTTATATCCCGTGAAAATTAGGTTACTATAAGAGATTCAATCGTATAAGGAAACTGAGATTCGACCGCCCAAAAAATACTATGCGACCGCATGGTTTTTTTCATTGTGGTCACATGGTTATGCACTTTCAGCTTCTTCAATTC
Source organism: Olea europaea var. sylvestris (assembly GCF_002742605.1). NCBI lineage: Eukaryota > Viridiplantae > Streptophyta > Magnoliopsida > Lamiales > Oleaceae > Olea > Olea europaea. The sequence goes on along the minus strand of NC_036237.1, from coordinate 11,513,292 downwards.
TCGGTATAGGTGTGTGCGACCGCATAGTAGAAAGGCATGCGACCACATGGTTTCCCCAGATAGCTTTCAGTGTTTTAATCATAACTTTCTTTCCCGATGTCCAATTGAGGTGATTCAAATTGCATTGGATAGCTAACTCAAAGGGCCACAATTTTTGTTCAGAAGTCATATCCCAATTCGATCATTTTCGATGTCAAAAATGGGTCCCAACATGAGACTAAAAACTGGTGTGTTAGTTTTCGATTGGAAATTGATGTATTGATCAAACTTTGATGTTATTTCATCCCTTTGACTTCTTTCCTCATCTACTTGACTTCTAACACTTTCGAATCTTCATCATAATCTTAGACACAAGTTTGGATCATTTGCACTTTAGTCCCCGAACTTTCGTTATCTTCTACTTTGGTCATTTTTCACTTGTTCCTTATGAATTTCATCTTTTTCACCAAAATGCAACCTAAACCAAAATATAACAGTCATGAGTGCATTTTGACATAATATAATCACATGAATGCAATAGTTAAGAGGGGAAAATATGGTATTTTACACTCTTATCAGGTACGAAACTGCTTTGAGATAGGAAATATACTCTGTATATATCCCAACAAAGATCTCAAAGAAATAGCCCAACTTCCAGTCAACATCAAGAAAGCTGTTAAAAGATATACTAAAGTCGTCAAGACAACAAATATATACATCAGATTCCATTCAACAACTATAGAATGGGATCCCGTTCTTGAATATATGCATCAATCGTTCCATGTTATCAAAATGGGACTTACAAACCAATATTTTTTACTAACCAGTCAAAAGGTTGTGGAAAATAGATATCAAGATATTTTAAATATGATGCCCTACAGAAGAGCAAAAGGTTACAAAGAAATATTTGAACATGTAACTCAGATAATTACTGAAAAAGAAAAGATATGGGTTTATCCATCTGAAAACCATATTATCTACTCCAATGCAAGGATGGCTACAAAGGAAGAAAATATTTGTTATCTTGACCGTTTATTATCTGCAATTATCTCCAACCAAGTATATGGATCATAAGATATGGCTAAAGAACTGTGCAAATTACTCTGGAACTACAGTGATCACCATTGTGAATATTGTGTAGTTGAAGACATGAGTCAAGCATCTCTTAATAGTGAAGAATTCCCTTCAGAATTCTTTGATTCGAAAATGGAAATATGATGGTGACAAAAGTAGCCCTTTATCACTACTTTAATAAGGAAATTTATTAAAGAAAAACTGTGACTACTAAAAGATAGAAGATAGTGCAAGCAAGTCTCCATAATTGTGACCACTTACCCACCAGTTATCAAAAGTGGAAGACAAATTCAAAGATAAGGCAGATAATTTCAAAAGAAGAGGTCCACCTAACAAGAAGATAATGAAGAAATCGGTGGAGATAAGACTTTGGAGCTATCCAACAAAAGGAAGTGGAAAACACCTGTCAAGATAAGATTCTAAAAGGCTTCTGTAAAAGGAGGCAAGAAGGAAGAAGAAAGATATCTCGAAACAACTTATCTCTTAAACACTCTGAAGAAACACATCTTAGAGAGATATCTTTTGTAATCTGTATACACCACTTATATTTAGAAAAATATTAGATAGCTTGAAGATAGCAAAGCTTGTAATGAAGTAATCACTTATGGAGTTTTAAATTTCATAAGGTGAGTACCAAAAGTATGTAAATATAGATTGTAAGCATGTACTATTTCAGTTTATGAATATCAAAGTAAAGTTTGTTATGTTCAACGAAGTTTTTATAAAAGGATTTCGTTAAGTTTCTCATGATTCCTCGGTAGTACAGATAGAGATTTTAAAAGATTTTCAAAACATTGATTTTGAATGGATGTTAGTCATGCCAAAGTACCCGTCTTTGATGAATGGTTTAGGGGAAAAATGGCAGTTTTCTAACAAAATTGTAGCACCTTGTGTGTGAGTTATCTTTTAAAATTTCGTTCCAAGTAAGAACTTGATTCTGAAAAGAGTTTGGATAGAGGTGAAAACAGACTCTGGATGCTGTGAGATAGCGTCTGTGGCAACACAGCTAGTTCTCTAGAGTGAGAAATGCAACCTTAATTGAAAAGCCTTTTGCGGAAGTAGTTGTGGACCCAAATGATTTCAAAAAATATTTTAAATCTTTACTTGATTCAGAAGATTGATTAAGTACATGCAAAGCAACTATAAGAAGCATACTGGAGAGAAAGCCCGTTTACTTCTATTTGATTACTGTAAGTTATTTACTCGCTTTTATATACTTATGCTTTGATTATTTTGATGAACAATTCACAAGCATCCACATCCACTTCTAATGATCTTAGATTATACTTAGATGAGAAAAATATTTCGTTTTTATTTAAATTAGCTGAAAAGCCTGAAGATATATTTCCTATTAGCAAAGAGAAAATTGAAGAAATATACCAAGATATAGATTATTTTTGTAAGCACAATATAAGATTTGATTCTGTAAGAACTAGCAGAAAAATAAGAAAGGTAAAAGATATTATAACTAAACATAGAAATATACAAGAAGAAGTCTCAGAAGGATTAGTTCAAAGATACATAACTAAGGAAGATCAGTCTAAAATCTTTGAAAAATTATCAAGATAAAAAGAATATTTAAAGGTGTTTAAAAGATTGAAAAATATAGATATAGGTCCTGATTAATAAGTCCTGATAGATACGGGATACATCTTGCAAATAATATAAGTAAGAGTAAAATAGTACTTCCAATAGAATAGGCCATTGTGGAAAATAGGATCGATAATCCGGTCATTTAGAAAATTGCCCCTTTCGGGAAGGCTCTGTGATTTGGGGTTTTGGGGAAATAATTGTAATTTCAATTTGGGGTTCAAACAGGTTTTGGAGTTGGCCCGATTTTTTGGGTAAATTAAATGCAAGCTGGCAAGTCAGCAATTTCAAATACCTGTACGCATTCTGTGGTATTTTCTTGTACCCATAGATTAATTCTCAATTTAAGAATCATGAACGCTCATCAAAACTTTTGATAAGAAAGTAATAGATTATTTTGCGATAATCTATTTTTGGAAAATTTTAAAAATTAACTTTTACATTTTTTGAAAACTATCCGACTTTATATAAAGTTTCATTAAAATGTCGTCTTTCAATCAATACAACAAAACAACAATATTGAACATGCTTAGTTTAGGTTGTAATGTTCATATTCAGCTATGTTTGACAACCATTATTTGAAAACTCTTTTTCCTACATTTTCAGTTTCAATAACATATTCATACAATAAAATATTTTATACGTAAATTCAAAAAAATTTCATAATTTTTAATCATACATCCTCATAAAAATCATTGCTCAAGACAAAGTACTTTTTATTGGGAAAATATGTTGCGGTTTAGTTATGAAGATTTTTCCCTCCGTCGCGAAAGCAAAGGAACTAAGGTCTCATCAATGATCTAAACATGTATTAAGGCGGTATAATCTCATCAAAGAGATAATACATAGAAATGACGTAAAGAGAAGAAGTGTTAATTGGATTGGAAAATTGTTTGAAATTTAAACTGTCCAACCGAGGTAATGTCACGTGGAAAAGTGCAAACTAAAGTGTACTTCATAGTTTACATGTAGCAAGTTCTTGTCGATTGAACCAAAGTACAAGGTCAATGAGCAATTCGAATCAACTTGGATTGAATCCCAATTGCCCTCTTAAACAACCTTATAACTTGTTTCACAACAATAGACACATTAATAGAAGATGACCTCGACTGAACTCTACGACACTTTCTTTTTATTGTACTGTCTACTCTTGTCAAGTGTCGACAATACCACAAGGGCAATTTCATCTTCTCAGTTGGCCTCCTCACCCTTCTCCTCTTCAAGAGACTTTGAACCCCACCCAAGACAAAAAGTAACGTTCATGAAATTCAGCAAATAAAAAAAATCAAAAATAAAAACCTTGAAAGAATAGCACAAAAACATAGGGATTGGCCCAAAATTCCACAAAAATAAAGGAAAAGAGAAGTAAAATGCCCTCAGCTCTAATGACCAGAAATAACTCCCTCATCAACCGTTGTCTCAGTATTATCAAGAAAATTTATGGTCATTTTCTTGAAAGGCACATGGCCACTTGCTTCATATACAGGAGCCCTATATACAGGAGGCTGAGCTAGCCCCCCCATGTGATAGGCTTTAGGAAAAAGCCAAATGATCCGAATCATTGACACTCCTGGTGATCGCACTCTCACATGGTCGACGTGGGCACCCTATGAATAAAATAATTCCAACCCCCCATATGTGTGTAGCGTGTCAATCTCGCGGTCATTGATGCAAGTGTTGTAGCACAACTGCATTTTCCAAGGCACATTGATGAGTATAATTGCATGGCCGTTGATTGTACATTAAACTAAGCAAACCAATGTATGGAAAAACTTGTGGAAAAACAAAACTCGCTTTTGTCTGCTAAATAAGCCTGGTTGAATGGTTGCTGCCGCCAGTCATCACATGACTGCTTTTGATGGTATAAAGAAGTTTAAAATAAGATCACTTAACCCACTGAAATAGTGAAGTTAAAATGTACATACTATACAACTCTTCAACCTCGTGAATTCACTTTGTGTAGCACTCATTTAAACCAAAGGTTTCTTTAAGACTCAAACCATAAGGTTGAATAAAAGGTTCCGCACTACATGATCCACCAGTCGCAGGCATATGTCAATGAGTCAAAAGGTACAATAAGGTTTCAAGTTCTATTGAATATTTGGATGTCCATATACATACCATGTTTGAACATAAAATATTTTTGTTCAGCTTTTCTTGAGCTAAACGCATCCACTGACTGCATGAAAGAACATCTAAAATAATCCTTTTAAACAGGATCAAATGTGCTATAATAATGGTAGCTGAAATGTTGTTCCCAATTGTGTGTTAATTGCTAGCTATATTAGGATCACTCCAAGTACCAAGTCTTTCCACGCCACGTTTAGTACTTCTTAATATGTTAGGTCCAGAAAACTAATCGTGCCGCTGAAGTTTCACAGTGGAGTCGATGCCTTTGATATCACACAAATTTTCAACTTGTGCATCCATTCCTTTATCTCCTGCATTCTTAATTACAAGTTGCAATAGATATGGCCATATTCGGTTGATAACTCCTGGCAAAAACGGATGAGTCAAAACAGACATAAACCTCAGCTGCAAAGGACAGGTAAAATACAGATCATATAGACAGTTAATCACCAAGGAAGATGTTATTTGTTTGATTCATGCGTGGAAAGGCAGCCAATGACAATAACAAATGTATTCGACAAAATGGCCAGTAAAACAGACAATTTTTACTCATTATTTTTCCTTTTTAAACCTGTCCATTTTGTAAAATAGTGCATACCAAAAATATTCAAATTGTGTACTAGCAGAAACTTCTTTCAATTTCTTTGCCATTTAGAACCATACATATACAAATAAAGTCATTTGATTTTTAGAATTCAAATTAATTCATCAAAGCTTATGAAAGAGATTGCATGGAGGTGGTGAACCATAAATTATCACAATCATGATACATGTACATCCTCTTATACATTAAGTTTGACACTTGTCCACGTGGCATCCGTAAAGCCATTGATTTCTACAACATTCTATCACGTTCCAGATTTCGACACATAGGAAGAATGTCAAGGAGAATGTAAACATCCTTGTACACATAGCTTTATTCAAATTTCCAATCACATTTCATCAAATAATATAGCATTCACGAGAGTCACAAACTCACTCAATCTCCACACCCAATAAAACATTGTATCATTACTGACAAAACAGTAAGCGAAACGGGAAAAAGAAAAAGAAAAGAAAAGTGTACTAACTTCATGTTTGGGACAATGTACTTAACAGGACTTGAGCGTTCAATGAACAAAAAATTTAGCTTCTTTTTGTTCTCTACTGGTGTCCAGTTGATCCTATCATCGTCTACTATATGCAATGCAAAATGTAAGAGAGAAAGTGAACAAACTCAAAAGTATATATGCAACAACAGGATAAGAAATAGCATAGACAACAAATCAGTTAAACAACAGGGAATGCACTAGTTTCAAGAATAAAGTACAAACCTTCATATGCTGGGCTTATCAATCATCTACACCAAATAGAAAAATATCGACCACCATCAATGCTCCAAGAGTTTGATCTTCTCAAGGTAGTTTTGCATGCGTAGCTGGCAATCAGGTGTAAGGCGGTCTCCAACCAGCAATTTGTACTGTTCAAATTTCAATTCATCGCACTTCAAAGCAGCATTTTTGCAGGCCTTGATACTTCCTAGCGGAGTATTAAAATGGCTTAAAATGCTGATTTCAATTGTTGGGGATACACCAAATGTAGTCCAGTAAAAGAAAATTACTGACTTTCTACTTTCAGGAAACAGTTTTGAAAATTCTATAAAGAAAGCTTCAATTTTTTTGGTAGAAAAAATTTGCTAAAATACTTGGATTTTATCTTAAGTAAGAAATGATGTCAAATCAGGTATAACCAAAATCACAGAAAATTGCAACTATATTTTCAGAAAACAAAAGTACTCTAATTTGATGAGAAACAAATCTTCAGCAACTTATGCATGAATGGAAACACTGGTTGAAATGGTAATTCATACAACATTGAAGCCTATCAAAACCATAGGTATTTCCATTCAAACTTACATAATGCTCGAGACTTTAAAGATATCTTTCATGGCAAAAGTGTATTTCTACCCTCCATCTTTAATAAAGTCAACAAACCAAAACGAAACACCTGTATTTCAGCGTGTTTGGCTAAGCTTAAATTTTTTTCCTTATAAGTTAGTTTTCAAAGAAGTAACTGTTTTGTTAGTCAATTTTGAAAATAAGTTACTTTCGATGTAAGGTAAGAGTTACTTTCAAGATAAGAAAAAAGTAACTAGCCAAACATGTCTTCAAGTTAAAAAAAAAATTACTCAAAACTAAATTCTACTTATTTTTCAGCTAAGACATTAATGCCTCAAAGTTAAGACTTTGCAGATGTCTAATGAACCATTTAGGTCAACTAAAGCTTATCAGATCATTTGTAGATAATATGACAATAACCTACAGATTTAACAGAGCAAAGATAGTTTGTTTCACTGCAAAAGCACACCAATAAAGTCAAAGTGCACGACCACTATCTTCAATAAAGTAAATAAACCATGAACAGATTGTAGAAGTGTGACTCACCACTCAAATCAAGTAGGTTGAAAACCACAGGACAGTTTCCTACACTTCTAACCATGGTGATCGCAGCCCAAACTCTTTGGTACTCCTCCCTTGAAACTCTAATGATGCAAACTTTCGTAATTGGATTCACATACTTCACTGCAGATGACAAAAATTCAAACTCGTAGCTGATATACAGGAATTTCATGGAAAATGCATGATCAGGTACTAGACAAGAAAGTAAAATCTTTCCAACCTCACCTTGAAATGAATTAAGAGATGAGGCCAGCCCACATTCCCCAAAGTTGGTGAGAATGCTGTCTTTGATTGCTTTTGATAAATTGAATTGAGTGATTATAACAGGTTCATCCATGCCAAGATCTTTACTGGGATCGAGAAACACTTCCATCACCATGTACCGATTCTTAAAGCCTACCATGATGGTTTAACTTCACACACTGCAGAGGCGGATCTAGAAATTTTAGACGCAAGGGTTGAAATTTAAGAAATTCAATAATGTCACTGTTTAAGCTCCATTTTAATTTTAATGCATTTTTCTTTCTTCTTTTCAATCACATATTCTTCAATAAAATAATATTACACGTAAACTCAAAACTTTTCCTTCTTTTTAACCACGCATTCTTCAAAAAATTACTATTTCAAAATACATTTATCTTCAAACTCCATTAAAATAGAGCCCAAACAGTGTTAAAATAAATTCATACATAACATTAAAAGTAATTTTCATCAAATTTGTATCTCCAATGACGTTGGAACATAAAATTCATCCACAATAAAATATAAATCTATCTTCTCTGCAAATTTTCGTTCTATGAAAAATAAATTAAGCACATTGCCATGCCACAAAATAATTGTAAAACATGGCACTCTACACAACTTTAAGATAAATTTCATATTTAATGCTTAAAAAAATCTACTACATACACATAAAAATAAGGTGGAGAATGTCAGAATTTTTTTGGTGTGGAAACTATAATTTTTTTGTTTGTTTTTTGTTAATGGAAATCAAAGAAAATTGCTATACGAGGATACCATCAAATTCCATTTTATCACATAAACTTGCCACTTCATCTATAATTTTTTTATATCAATATCATTCCATACTACTACGACACAGATGTTATAGATAATTCCGATTTGGACACAAATTATCATCTCTCCCATCATTGTTATAAATTACCCAATTAATAGACTTCTAGACATAGTTAATCTACTGCAACATAATTATTTATTCAGTTACATAAACTAATAAAAAAAAAGGCAGATTAATGGAGAGGGACATACAAAATAAAGAAGGAAAAAACGTTAATTTTGAGAAGAACACGATGTGCAATCCAAGGATGACTAGGAGGCGTTGCTTAGAGATGGAGAGAGACGGAGTGATGGAAGAAAGAGAATGATGGAGAATTTAGGGTGTTTGATTTGGATTTGGGTTTGGGTTTTGGTATATGAATTGAGCTGCGGCGGTTTAAGATCTCTTAATTGTTTTGTTTAGGGATTGGGCTAATGGAAATAGGGGCTGGTTTGAATTTGCACATGGGCCGACATGAAAAAGATCACTTAACCATGGTTTACCTATTGTAAAACGGATAGAGAAATAATTAGACCTTTCAAACAGCCATCCCATCCTGCTAAAAATAGGCTCTCCACAATCATGATAAATCAAAGAAATTTTAAAGCAGGATCTAGAAAATCAACTGATATATGCAGCCACATGAATGCGAATAAAAAAAAAATGATTTTGTTTTCAGCACATCAGATCAGACAACGAAATCCAAAAAAATGAAAACTGGTCATCCACATCATGATTAAAGTGTATATATACTGAATAATTCATATAACTAATATTTTTGAGACCATAACACAGTCCAAGAAAACCATAGTAAATATATATGCTACATTTACAAATACTGTGTTAAAAGTAACCATTTGCATGATGAACTCACAGCACCTGAACAGATGCATTAAGAATTTAATGAATATCACATATATCAGCAACAATGAGAATAATATCAAAGCCTCTACAGATCACACGCACTAATAACTTCTTTTAAAAATTTTAGGTAGATTGAATCTCTTCGCATACAAAATTACTAAAAGCCTTTTCGAATTAACACTTGCTTGAGCAGTCAAATATAGTTTTTGATGGAAACTGCATATATATGAAATGACAAATATAAAGTAGCTGTCATTATTGAAGGGATATTAGAATTAGAAGAAGCAGAAACAAGCAAAAACAACAAACTCTAAATATCACGAAACCAGGTATAATTCGGAATTCGTAAGTTTTCATTTTCCTGACACAGATAACAGAAAATCATATAGGCTACACAAAAAAAAAAATGAAAAATAAGGTAAACCACGGAACACCCTCAAGCAGTTGAATAAGCTCAAATCATATTATTTTTCAGGTACCCAGACTACATAAAGAAAAACCTAAAAGCGTTCAGCACCTTTTAACTTCATTTTCCTACACTCATTTCCCAGCAAACAAAAGAAAACGTTTCAACTGGGAAGTTTCAATCTCACTTGAATTCATAAGAACGCGTTAACATGGGACTTGATATAAATGATTTTCATATCAACAAAGGCTGATCTACATACAACATAATTAGGAATAGACATCAAATGAAGAATTATTAGGGTTACACTTACAGCGGCGTTTGGAACGGGGTTGGAACTGCCGAACGGGCTCTGCTGGTAATTGTGTGATTGAGGCGCGTCTGGCGTTTTATGTGGGAGGAGGGTTAATCTAAAACCCTACATTTTAAAGTAGGCCCAATTTGTGTATATTGGGTCAGACAGCTACTGAGAAGTAACGGGCTTGGGCCAATAGCGAAATGGGTTACTATTTAATTTGTGTGGAAATTACACAATTCCAGGCATTTAAAAATCCCAATGCAAAAGTCAGGTAAGATGGTTTTTAATGCAGATTTCATGTTTTAATTTAAATATAATATTAATACAAAATATTTCATCCCTAATTCAACCCTAAAATTCTGAAAATCATTTCACAGAGCCGCTTCTCTCTATAAATTTCTCCTCATCAGCGTCGCCTCCGTCCGTTCCCCTCATCCGGTACCAAACTCCTCAACGGC
>NC_036237.1:11492627-11498869 GCF_002742605.1 Olea europaea var. sylvestris | reverse complement strand
TAAATTGATGAAGAATGTATGAATGAAATATTTTTTATTTACATGTAATATTATTTTAATATAGAATGAGTGGTTAAAAAAGAAAAATAATGCATTTTGAAAAAAAATGGGAATCAAACAGAGCCTAACCTTTTTTTTGACAATTATTCATCTTCTTCAATCTTCATCTCTCTCTGTCTCTCTCGGATTTCCAGTGGATTTGGGAGATTGGGTGGGGTGGGGTGGGTTTTAATTTTGTTTTAGTTATTTATTTTAATTGTTTTATAGGGTTAAATAGCAAAGTTAAGTTTTTAAATTAGTTAAAAACTTAAAATTGGTCAAAATTCTATTTTATTGATCAATTAACGATTTTTGTCCATTTAAATTTTAGGTGCATATTTTTGAAAAGTTTAAAACTATGAATGAAACAAAGTGATAGTTAAAATAAAGTTAACAAAAAAATGAATGGTTAAGAACTGCTGCAGCAATTTCCCAAAGAAAAATATGAAAGAAACATAGTAAAGATTATGAAGAAGTAAAGTACACCCGTAGTAAGTACAACTTTTCTTTTTTCATAGTGGAAATTGGGTCAAATAGCCCATCTAATAATACACTTTGCAAATTTAGCCTTTGACCAGAATAAAAGTATTAAAATAAATATTTTAAATTAAAATTAATAAACTCCCTGAATTACCCTCGTTCCATTAGAACCAATTTTCCCCTTTTCATTTTCTTTGTCTTCCCCAAGAACGTAGAAACCCTTTTATGCCATTCATCTCTTCTATCGTACTTCACCATCGTTTCTTTCCTGAACCCGGAACATCATTTTCCTGGAAAAGAAAATCTTTCAAAAGTAAATTCCTACCGATTTTTCGAAATCTTCGCATTCGACTTGTAAGAAACGAGCTGTTATTTCGTTTTTACTGTGAACCATTTATCTTTCCATCCCTTCCAGACGGGTGGTGTGCCGGCGGCGGCGATAGTTTGAGTTATATAGATTGGGAGGAAATGAGAATGGAGGACTTCAGATTTATGCTTCCGATCTGATAATACTCTTCTTCGATTATTGCATTTCGAAGGTTGATCCGTATCTGAAGGTTAGTGTAAATGCATTTCATTTTGGTTTGATTAGGTTTTTGAAACGGATATACATTTTGGTTTGCATTATTTGTTATTCTTAATAGTGAAACCATGAACTGAGGAAATGTGATTCTTAGAAGAACATGGCGTTAATCAAGTTTAGTTGGGTGATTAGATATATTGCAAAATTAGTCATTTCTTTATGCTATATTTATCAGTGTGAGAGGCACGAGCATGCCAGATCTTTCTCCTCAGTGAGCTCTTTAGTAGTCAAGTCCAACTTGTTCCTAGAATACTTGTCAATTGAAAGTCCTTGCACAATAGACCATTTTACATTCTTGCAAGTATCTGGGAAGGAATAAATTGGGACATTTTATGAGCCATCAGAATAAATTAGTACAGCTTCACATTCAATCAATACTTGTCTTTTATCATAATGTTTAACCGAAATATATATATATATATATATATATATATATATATATATATTTGGAAAGCTGGATCTATCTCTATGTATTAAAACTTCTTCAGAATATATAATGTGATTTTATTTATTTATTCCACAATTCAATATTTTTGAGCAAAAAGTAAGATGCCAAGGTTCTATGTAAAGTATAACCTTAAAACCTTAATATTTTTATATTTAGATGTGGATGACTTCACCCGGTACATCCAAGATAAAATTATTTCGTAATATGATGGTCATTGATAATATGTTCTTATTAGACTGGAAGGAGGATCTAAATCATAACTTATAATTGGAGAAGCACTTCATAATTTAAATGTTTTGGATTCAAGTAAAACTAAGATGGATTGTTGTTATAGTCGTAGGTCTTATCCTAAAATGTGCTTGCGTTTTGATATCGTGATTAATGGATCTTCGATTCACATTCTATTACCTCAATCAGAATCTTTCAGCAATAATTCTAATTTTGGATGTCGAGTTGATCTCTTTAGTGTTTTTTAATATATTTGTATCATGGTTAAACAATCTATCTTGCTTGCTAATATTAGGGCTAAACTATTTATAGCTTATGATGAATCTAGGGAGAATCTTGATAGCCTATCGTCTATTTAAAGCGTGTGTTTGGGATGCAATATTGAACAATATAATATTTAACGGCTTTTTCTTCTTTAATGATATCCTATCGTCTATTAGTGATTTTGATCTTTCATTTTTACATTGGTAATAATTAATTGTTAAGGCTATTATGTTATACACTATAATTTGACTTGGCTCTTTCAAAGGAGTTGTTGAAGTAAATACCACAACACAAGTCATTTTGTCTTGAAAAGACTACCTATTTGTTATGATAGTAATGTACAAATTATGAATCTCCAAATTTGAATGGAAAATTATTGCATTGTAAGATGGCTGAAGTGTTTTGAGTTAACTAAAAACATTATTGGCAGCCATTAATATCATTGATGGTCTATACTTAACATAGATGCAATGGTGTACAAAGTGTTTTTCTAGTCTAGATTATGTGGATTAACTTTGACTTGGTGTAACCTATCTTTTAGTTCCATAGAGCATTTCATGTCTGGGGTAATTAGTTGGTGAATTATTCATATAAGGCTTTTTATCTGCATGCTTGAGCAAAGATTTTTTCCTTGCAATGATTAGTGTCTTAGTGTTATAGAACATTAATTAATAATAGGTTTTTAAGGAGAATTTACAATAATGCAAACTCTCTAATGTTCATGTATCTAATAAAGCCTATGCTTAAATTTTGGAGTCTCTTTTTCTTTATATTCACTACTTTCGTAACTGTACTAAGTAGAATGAGAACTGAGTCCTATAATCTTGAAGAGTTAGGTCAAATATTATCTGGCCGTTTATCTAGTTCTGGGAATGGCACCTTGCCGTTTTAATGAAAGTAACAAGATTAGACTCTACCATATTCATTCCAACACTTCCTACATTAACACACTGAGTAATATTGTAAATTTTTAATATTTGTTTGTTGCTTATTTAACATATTATCATAAATATTTCATATTTGTTCATTAATTAATTAACACGATCATTTTATAAATTTTTTATTGTAGAAATGGAACACTCATTTGAGTATGTGATTCCCGTTGAAAATAGAATTAGAGGTAGACCTTCACAAAAGTGTTCCCTTCAAAAACTTGACTATGTTTGGGAGATATTAGATGATGTTCATCGAGATATGTTGATGGAATCTTGTTTCGGACAACTTTATCGAATGAAGCGTATACCTTTTTCAGCCCAACTAGTCCACCAACTTGTAATGAGAAGGATTGTGACCAGAAAACAATATGAGATCTGGTTTTCAATTGGTGGTAAGCCAACACGATTTTCATTACACGAGTTCTCATTAATAATGGGGTTGAGAGCTAGTGAAGACCCTTCGTTGGAGCCCCATGTTGTAACTAATGATAGATTAGTGAAGAAATACTTTAAAAAGCGTAAGAAAGGCATAACGGTGTACAATTTGAAGGACGCTATTGAAAGTCGCAGAGTGTGTATGGAAGACAAGTACAAGATTGTGCTTGTATATATTTTGGAAACGGTACTTCTACCCAAAGAAAGCTACACATACATAAATTTAGAACACTTGTCAATGATTGATGACCTAGAAACTTTTAATAGTTTTCATTAGGGGAGAAAGGCGTTTGGCCGCACAATAGATATATTCACGAGAGACTAGAAATCATTGGTGAAGTCACACTTGATTAATAATGAGAAATATCCATATTCAATTTATGGATTTCCACTCACCTTGCAGGTAATGCTTTTAAAATTACAATTTATTATTCATTCTCTTTGGATTGTAATACTTTGAAACTTATGTAGATTTGGGCCTATGAAGCCATACCATCCATCGGTCGAAGATATGCTGAGAATTTAGAGGAGGCTGACCTCCCTAGGTTATGTCGATGGAGTTCTTCTGAAATGCCCAACTCCAAGGATATTTGTGCAAGTCTGGATGAACCAAATGTAAGTATATTTTAAACGTATATTAAAATATATTGTGTACTTTATGAAAACTAAGTGCACATCTCATTTTTGATATAGATTGTTGTTTATTGCACACTGAAGCCTACACATGAAGAGGCTTCTCAAGCATATTGGACGGAGATTCATCAATTCAGTGATGAAGTAGATGATCCAACAGTTGATATCTTTGTGGATAATATAAATGGAACAGATTCGTCCATTCATGCTGATTTTCCTCAACAAGCTTGTCAGTCTCCTAATGCCTATACATCTCCTCGGGATCCATCTCCCTTTCATAGGTCGCCTACTTCTACAGATGCTCATACATATCATCCTGGGCCGTCTACATCATATCCATCTCTTTATCTATCTAGAGATGAGTTCGCTCAAGAATTGAGGATGCAATTAGTACAGATGGTAGAGACGTTAGAGAGGAAAAATGAAAGGCGAATGGATGATATGCGTTCTTACATAGATCAAAGGTTCGATTGTGTTACATCTTTGTGTAGACAAATTGACGAGAAGATATCATCTGTGGTACATTGGATCAAGAATTCTAACCTATCAACACCTTACATATATCACTCCCCTCCTCATAGTAGATTTATGAATACTGAAGGGACACATGATGTGAATGAGGATTCAATTCCTATAGAAGTGAAAAATGATGAGAATGAAGATGGCAATGAGCAGAGACAAGAAACAAATAATTGGTTGGTAAATGAATCAATTCCTGTTGAAGAAAAAAATTTGTTGGTAGACGATAATGAAACAAAAAAAGCAGCTGATGTGAATGAGGATCTAATTCTCGAAGAAATGGAAAATGAGAAAAGACAAACGACAAATATGTTGAATGATGGTCAAACTCATGTGGAAGAGATAGATATTTGTAAACTAATGGATTCTCAATCACATGGTGTAGTGGAGTCCGTCCCTACTGTGGTTGAAGTTGAGTCTGCTGACTCAAGTCAAAATGGACGGGGGATGAGAAATAAGAAAAGGTCACTCATTCTTCATTCTCCATTTACAAATCCCGAAAAGAGGAGGAAGCTTGGCAATGTCAAAGCATTTGACCCATTTCGAGAGCTAGATCCGGCTAAGGCGGATGACTTAGAGAATTGGTTGGTTAATGTACTTGACAGGTATCTATTCTTAGAGTACTTATTTTTGTGAAGTTGCAATATATGTTCTTATGTTATTTATTTTTTTCACAGCAAACATGTAGAATTGATATTGTTCAAGAAGCCAAAAAGCTTTTTTTTAGATATTCAAAAGCAATTTGGATGGCTCAGTAGTGATGTAAGTCTTTTAGCATTGCATATTTTGCTCATACTTCATTTCATTCTTAAATGATTTTGTACACTTGCAGCACATTGACATAGCGTTATACTTGACGAGGTCACGAATGGTGAGACATCCTACTGTGTTCGCTCAAAATTGTGCAATTTTAGATTGTGCTTTATTAACTTATGCACCAAGAGGTTAGAAGATTTTGAGTTGCATAAGAAAGAAAGACAGCCAATACAATCATTTAGATGGTTGACAAATATGACAAGATACATATATGGTCTAAGTCCGGAGAAGAGCAAGCGATGGGATTCTTGTACATCATTGTATATTCCCTGCAATGTAGAAATGAAGCACTGGATTGCACTTAAAGTGGACCTTGCAGAACGAACTATATACGTATATGACAGCATGAAGAGTTGCACACGTTTTGGAAAACTGGAAAAAGTCATGCGTCCACTTGTGAAGGTGATTCCTAGAATGATGAAGGAAAGTTCTTTATTTGGGGAAAACTATCCACATAAGCAGTTTGTTTGGCGTCGACATGCAGAAGTTCCACAGCAAAACAATGCGTAAACAAACTATATTTAACCTTCTTCATATTTTCATTGATTTGATAATACATATATTTATTATTGCACATATCTTTGCAGGGGAGATTGCGGAATATACGTTATAAAGTTTATAGAACTTTTGTCGGCAGGATTAGATGTGAAACTTATATCTGATGATATGATTGATTGTTGGAGGAAGAAACTAGCTGCTGAAATTTTTGCTATGCATTTTGATCCATAATTGCTTATTTTGTATATTTTTCACATCAATGTGGTTGGAGGATATAGCTATTGAAGTTTTTGATATGTGCGTGGATGTTATTTTGTCTAGTTGGTATTGGTTTTTGTAATGGATTAGGGAACAGTGTATGGAT
>NC_036237.1:11490915-11492512 GCF_002742605.1 Olea europaea var. sylvestris | reverse complement strand
CGTGGGTTGAAATATTGTAAAAAATTACCCATCGTATGTAACTTGAAGTAAATTGGACATTGAATTAGAAAAAAATGGCAATCATACACTCGTAAGGCTAAAATTTTCACGTGTCAACCACAACGTTGAAATGTAGTTTAAACTTGTGCCCCTATACTTTGGCGTGGTTACGGGCATGAATGAGCCAAAACGAACACAAAATGAGTAGAAATGTCATCCATACGTTCAAAACCGTCATATGCCGTTTTGGGTCATGAGGGATCGGTTTCACTCCCAAACTAGTAAAGCATGTTTTAGGACATCATACATGACCCGTACACATTAAACGACCGCAAGTGTTGTACAATTTAAACCACACTCACCACTTATGTTTTCCTTGATTGTCAAGTGGTGTAATTTCTTGTCGAATTATGAAGTGGGTGACTACAGTTTGAACTAATGTGCCAACTTCAATGTAAAAATGTAGATTAAACTTGTGCTCCTATACTTTCGCGTGGTCACGAGCATGAATGAGGCAAAACAAACAAAAAATGAGTCGAAACGTCATCCATACGTTCAAAACGATTATATGTCGTTTTGGGTTACGAGGGATCGATTTCACTCCCAAACTAGTAAAACATGCTTTAGGACATCATACATGACCCGTACACATTGAACGACTGCAAGTGTTGTACAATTTAAGCCACACTCACCACTTACGGTTTCCTTGATTGTCAAGTGGTGTAGTTTCTTGTCGGATTATGAATTGGGTGACTACAGTTTGAACCAATGTGCCGACTTCAACGTAAAAATGTAGATTAAACTTGTGCTCCTATACTTTCGCGTGGTCACGGGCATGAATGAGGCAAAACGAACAAAAAATGAGTAGAAACGTCATCCATACGTTCAAAATGATTATATGCCGTTTTGGGTCACGAGGGATCGGTTTCACTCCCAAACTAGTAAAACATGCTTTAGGACATCATACATGACCCGTACACATTGAACGACTGCAAGTGTTGTACAATTTAAGCCACACTCACCACTTACGGTTTCCTTGATTGTCAAGTGGTGTAGTTTCTTGTCGGATTATGAATTGGGTGACTACAGTTTGAACCAATGTGCCGACTTCAACGTAAAAATGTAGATTAAACTTGTGCTCCTATACTTTCGCGTGGTCACGGGCATGAATGAGGCAAAACGAACAAAAAATGAGTAGAAAGGTCATCCATACGTTCAAAACGATTATATGCCGTTTTGGGTCACGAGGGATTGATTTTACTCCCAAACTAGTAAAACATGCTTTAGGACATCATACATGACCCGTACACATTGAACGACTGCAAGTGTTGTACAATTTAAGCCACACTCATCACTTACGGTTTTCTTGATTGTCAAGTGGTGTAGTTTCATGTCGGATTATGAATTGGGTGACTACAGTTTGAACCAATGTGCCGACTTCAACGTAAAAATGTAGATTAAACTTGTGCTCCTATACTTTCGCGTGGTCACGGGCATGAATGAGGCAAAACGAACAAAAAATGAGTAGAAACGTCATCCATACGTTCAAAACGATTATATGCCGTTTTGGGTCACGAGGGATCGATTTCACTCCCAA
>NC_036237.1:11486867-11490312 GCF_002742605.1 Olea europaea var. sylvestris | reverse complement strand
AATTTAAACCACACTCACCACTTATGTTTTCGTTGATTGTCAAGTGGTGTAGTTTCTTGTCGGATTATGAATTGGGCGACTACAGTTTCAACTAATGTGCCGACCACAACGTCGAAATGTAGTTTAAACTTGTGCTCCTACACTTTCATGTGATTATGGGAATGAATGAGACAAAATGAACATAAAATGAGTAGAAAGGTCATCCATACGTTCAAAATGATTATATGCCGTTTTGGGTCACGAGGGATCGGTTTCACTCCCAAACTAGTAAAACATGCTTTAGGATATCATACATGACCCGTACACATTGAACGACTGCAAGTATTGTACAATTTAAACCACACTCACCACTTACGTTTTCCTTGATTGTCAAGTGGTGTAGTTTCTTGTCGGATTATGAATTGGGTGACTACAGTTTGAACCAATGTGCCGACTGCAATGTCGAAATGTAGTAAAAACTTTCGCTCCTATACTTTCACGTGGTTACGGGAATGAATGAGCCATAACGAACACAAAATGAGTAGAAACGTCATCCATACGTTCAAAACGATCATACGCCGTTTTGGGTCACGAGGGATAGGTTTCACTCCCAAACTAGTAAAACATGCTTTAGGACATCATACATGACCCGTACACATTGAACGACTGCAAGTATTGTACAATTTAAACCACACTCACCACTTACGTTTTCCTTGATTGTCAAGTGGTGTAGTTTCTTGTCGGATTATGAATTGGGCGACTACAGTTTCAACTAATGTGCCGACCACAACGTCGAAATGTAGTTTAAACTTGTGCTCCTACACTTTCATGTGATTATGGGAATGAATGAGACAAAATGAACATAAAATGAGTAGAAACGTCATCCATACGTTCAAAATGATTATATGCCGTTTTGGGTCACGAGGGATCGGTTTCACTCCCAAATTAGTAAAACATGCTTTAGGACATCATACATGACCCGTACACATTGAACGACTGCAAGTATTGTACAATTTAAACCACACTCACCACTTACGTTTTCCTTGATTGTCAAGTGGTGTAGTTTCTTGTCGGATTATGAATTGGGTAACTACAGTTTGAACTAATGTGCCGACTGCAATGTCGAAATGTTGTTAAAACTTTCGCCCCTATACTTTCACGTGGTTACGGGAATGAATGAGCCATAACGAACACAAAATGAGTAGAAACGTCATCCATACGTTCAAAACGATCATACGCCGTTTTGGGTCACGAGGGATAGGTTTCACTCCCAAACTAGTAAAACATGCTTTAGGACATCATACATGACCCGTACACATTGAACGACTACAAGTGTTGTGTAATTTAAACCACACTCACCACTTACGTTTTCCATGATTGTCAAGTGGTGTAGTTTCTTGTCGGATTATGAATTGGGCGACTACAGTTTCAACTAATGTGCCGACCACAACGTCGAAATGTAATTTAAACTTGTGCTCCTACACTTTCATGTGATTATGGGAATGAATGAGACAAAATGAACATAAAATGAGTAGAAACGTCATCCATACGTTCAAAATGATTATATGTCGTTTTGGGTCACGAGGGATCGATTTCACACCCAAACTAGTAAAACATGCTTTAGGACATCATACATGACCCGTACACATTGAACGACTGCAAGTGTTGTACAATTTACGCCACACTCACCACTTACGGTTTCCTTGATTGTCAAGTGGTGTAGTTTCTTGTCGAATTATGAAGTGGGTGATTACAGTTTGAACTAATGTACCAACTTCAACGTAAAAATGTAGATTGAACTTGTGCTCCTATACTTTCACTTGGTCACGGGCATGAATGAGGCAAAATGAACACAAAATGAGTAGAAATGTCATCCATACGTTCAAAATGATTATATGTCGTTTTGGGTCACGAGGGATCGGTTTCACTCCCAAACTAGTAAAACATGCTTTAGGACATCATACATGACCCGTACACATTAAACGACTGCAAGTATTGTGCAATTTAAACTACACTCACTACTTACATTTTCCTTGATTATCAAGTGGTGTAGTTTCTTACCGGATTATGAAGTGGGTGACTACATGTTGAACTAATGTGCCGATCACAACATTGAAATGTAGTTTAAACTTGTGATCCTACACTTTCGCGTGGTTACGGGCGTGAATGAATCAAGACGAACACAAGATGAATAGAAACGCCAGACATACGTTCAAAACGATCACATGCCGTTTTGGGTCATGGGGGATCGATTTTACTCCGAAACTAGTAAAAAATGCTTGAGGACATCAAACATGACCCGTTTTGCATATATATCCATAATAAACGTAAATGAATAGAATTGAACATTAAATGAGTAGAAACATTAGGCGTCGGGAATCTTAACCGATGTTTCACAAAGATTCAGACAAACAACTTCTTGTGAATTGCCAATAATCTCATCTACCAATGTCAACTGTGTATTTTGAGTAACATTGTCTTCATTTATCACATGAGAATCATTCATATAGTTGCCATGCACTATTTCCACCCCATCCCAATACTCATCGCTTGTAAAATTCACACACTCGTTTTCACAATTTTGATTAAATGGAGACAACAGTTGCATATAATTGTCATCGAACTTATCTTTTTGCATATTGCATTCAACCACATTATCCACAACAACGTTTGAATTGTGTTCATGATTCTCTTGAACATTTATCATATCAAGCTCCATGTTTTGTTGATTATCATTACTTTTTTCCAGAAGGGTTACACAAATTGGAACTTGGTCATGCAAAGAGAGAAACCAACTAACATCCATATCGCAAGTAATCTTCATTGGCAGAACTGCTAATTTTACCATTCCAGGAACGAGAAATTTCATCTGATGTCATACATAACGGGATCAACTTTAACTACTTTTCGGACTTCTTCATATAACTCCGTATATGAAATAGTCTTTGACACAAAAATATTTGTTGCAGTTTCTTGATCATTTCCTATCCATTTCCAAATCCATCCTCCTTGATCACTCTTTTCAAATTCAACAAAATAACAAATGACAATCATCGCTCCAGAGTCCATATCTGCAATTCAATAAAAAAATGTAATATATTACCCCATTAATTGTAAAAACTGAATACTATAAAATATAGCTACAGTAACAAATAGAAGGCAGCCCACATTGTCACATAATTGATTTTAAGCAGAAAAAACTGTAATCTGTAGTTTAAAATGTGTATGTGCCATTTCAATTTGTTTACAATAATAAAATGCTACAAAAGAATAGAGGAATGACTAATTTACAAGCAACTATATCAATACCACCATTGTCATATTACAACAGCATACAACTACAGGAAAACGACATCCAATTACAGGAAAACGGCACCATTCCGTTTTTATATTTCACAACAAATTTTGCTTACCCAATTGATTTTTTATAGTATACAACTAGAAAACAACAAGAAATCGTTAATTT
>NC_036237.1:11457470-11486767 GCF_002742605.1 Olea europaea var. sylvestris | reverse complement strand
TAAAAATGCAGTATAATTAATAGAGATACAAGAACTAAGAAATTATTAAATCATAATACTAAAAAAAAGAGTGTAATATATTTTGAATTGCAATATCATGATATTATAAAGTTGAAATAGTATTCGCAATTAATTATTATTGATTAAATGATAAAAATTTATTGCAAATGCATATAATAATAATTTAGAATTAAAATTTATTGTATAACAAATGGATAAATATACCCTTAATAAAAATTGGTGCAAAGTGGAAGAGAAGGGTAAAAGAATATTTAACAATTTTGGTGTAAAATGGTGCAAATAAATAGTGTTGCACCATATTTGATGCAATACTATTCCAAAATTGTGCAAGGGGTTGGGAGAGATTTGCACAAAAAATTGGTGAATTACGGTGCAACAGGGATGGGGGTTGAAAATGCTCTAGTTAGCCTAACTTAAAAGTTCTAAGTGCTGGCGAATCAAACATTACTATTTTTAATGCTTTTTGAGTGTTTGCTAATCCTTTAATAATGGGTAAAGTTAAAATCCTATTTGGTTAGCTAAAAATCAAAATTTTTAGTTGACTTTGAAAACAGTTGCCGAAAAATGTAGTCGAAAAGTTGAAAAAATTTGTGAATCTTTATTTGAACCCGAATTTTGGGTCAAAGTGCATTTTGTAATAGTGGTTTGTAACTTTGTTGGACAATGAGTGGTTAAAAAATGAGAAAAATTTTGAATTTATGTGTAAAATTATTCTATGAAAGAATGTGTAGTTGGAAAAAGAATTTTTAAAACACATGAGAGCCTAACATAAATATGTAGTTAAAAATGAGTTTGAGAAAACATGAATTGACCAAGAGTTAATTATATAAGTTCTTTAAAGTTGAAAGTGATTGATTATAATATGAGTAATGAATTGAGCATTTAAATTTATTATAAAATAATAAAATATAAGTTAACCTGATGGATAATAAGATGAGAAATTTACTCGAAAATGGGTTTGTATTTAGTTAGCTAATTGATGAGACAATAGATACGACAATAATTAGTTAATAGTTGGTTCAAAAGAATTATTATTTAAATTAAAATTGAAAGACGACTTAAATTCCTACAAATGGTTGAAAATATTTTTGTCATAGGCAAAAGTTTGTTGGAGCACAATCGTCTTCCTTCTTGATTGCGAATTTTGATGCTTGAAAACTAGGAATCGATTGTCAAGACAATTGACTTAGTCAAACACGCTAGCTTGTTTGTGTATTCCGTCATGGCACACAATATTTGTCATCATCAGAGGCCAACTTGTTAGGTCATATTTATTTAACATTAGGAAAATGCCGTGTAGATATTTTACAGGACAGTCGCATGGAGGGGATCCCATGTGAATATTTTATAAGAGTGGATTGTTGTGTGTATATTCTGTTAAATATCTTTACGAGATAGCACCATCCTTAACATTAGTTTTGTCTGATTTCTCTCCCAAAATAGCGAACCGCTTCGTGGGGTGGGATGGGTTCAAGGGTGGTATACATTATTTCCGTTGACTCTTTTTACTCTTCTAGATACACTGCGGAAAATCATTGAAATTATAAAAACAGTTTTGTTAGTGGTATATCGGAATGTTCCTAATGGTCTACATCCCACTCACATGAAAGAGGGGCCCACTCGAATAAAATATTCTTTCTTTCACATAAGTTCCACATTCACGTGAGTAGAGTGTACACCATTCTGTACATCCTATTATATACTACTAGACAAATTCATAAAAAATTAAAAACATAACGAGCAAAGAATTTTTTTTTTTTCAAACAATTTGAATTCCTTACTCAGAATAGTTTTACCATAAGCTTTATCTTATATACCCTAAATACGTGTCTATTTCGTCATATGCCGGTCAATTATAAAAATTCAAACGTGTAATAGTGGAAGAAAGACGTAATCAAACACAGTAAAATAACAAAATTTTCTCAAATCTATCTGCCATAAATAAAATTGGATCAGATCTAGGCCAAGGTTAAATTTATTATAAATATATATATTATTTATTTTTATTTTACAAATTACTGAATTTTCAAAGAAGAAGTAAGTAATAATGAGGAAGAACAAACAAGAATAAAACAGAAGAAGAAGCGGAAAAAAATGAACATTATCAATAATCAAATCGTACACAAATCTCCCATCCTAATAACTTAGGAGAAATTAAAAGATTAATGTTTTACAAGCTCATTTACATATATGCCAAGCTGCAGCTGCAGACAAACCATCCAAGAAAAATCCAAAGGATTATGTGGAACACCAAGATATCAAAACAAAAATAATTAAAAGGCCATAAGTGCTTATTTTCTATAATTAATTAATGGTGATATCTGCAAGATCATTGAGAACTTGGGACAGAAATGGAGGCTTGTTGAAGAACTTTTTGGGCAGTAGAAAGTTGTTCCATTAATGACATTAATCGGACTCGGTAAGCCCGAGCCTGATCTACAGACTCAGCTTCAAGCTCGCCGAGTTGGGAGCAGAGCCGCTCCTCCGCCTCCTCCGCCACCCGCAGCCGCTCCCACGTTCTTTGCAATTCTTGTTTCATATTTTCTTCTCTTTCCAGGCTCCTTTTCAATTCCTTTTCCAACTCATCGTTTCTCTTCTGCAACACCTCTTGCTCCGCCAATGCCGGCAGCTCAGGGCGGTGCTGCGGCTTCGAGTAGGCAATAGCTGGAGCCATTTTTGTAACTAACTGATGGGAATAAAGAAAAAACAGTACGGATGAGGAAATTAATTGGCTTTAGAGTCGAAGCAAATCAAATTATATGGAACAAATGTTCCATACAAGGGGTTTTATAGGCTATAAATGGGTATGTCCAGGTTCAATGTATCTGATTAGTTATCCAGGAGAAAAGTCATATGCTTAAAAACTGTAGAATGTACTATAGATTTTTTCATTTACCGTTGAAAAATTGCATATCTACTACCCAATCTTTAACTTCTATTCCTTTTCATCCATCTTATTTTTTAAATCTTCAACCTTTAGTGACTTCTAATAGTTCTGACAGAAACTAAGCATGTGACGATGCTCACATGCCAATCTAAAAATATTGTGTTGTGCAAATATTATGAATCATGTAAAAGCTATTCTATTATGAGTGATGATGATATTGATTTGAATCACGATCGTTGGAGACTTGAAAGCATATTTGAAAATTGGGAGTGATTTGTCAAAATTATTAAAGATGGAGGACTAAATATGAAACTATCCCATAATATACAATTTCAATAATTTATTAATCTTGTCATTACATACATCAGCAGATAATGACTTGTTCTGTATTTATAAGCCGCGTTATTGATATAAAGCATCTAATTTTCTTCCACCTCATTATTACCCCAAGCCTCACCCTATGACTATGAGTGCGAGTACACACACTATCTTGTCTTATTTACTGTCACAATAAAAGATTCGTTTATAGAGGAGTATTCTATTTAATATTCGATTAGGTCATTTTCGCTCTCCACATTTGCTAGTAACATGGTAAGCTTACGAGGGCCTTCAGAGCACATCTTCAAGTGATAAAAAGAGAGGGTGGAAAAATCCAACTTTACTTGAGACTGTCGCGTCAAAGATTCGAATTCTGAAATATAGATTTAGCTCTTTGGTAAGTGCAAGTGTACAAGTAGCCTTCCACCCTGTACCCTTGGAGGCATAACTTGTGATTTACCTCCCCACGATACTCCAAGACAGGAGTGGTGGAGGACCCTTAAAGTTGGGGTTCAACTTTTTTTTTTTTTTATGGTAAGCCTACAAGGGCTAAAGCAATTTGATAGGGAGGGACTTTCTTTCATGCTCTAGCGAGGAATTCTTGTCATTCGAGACAAAAAATTAGATGAAAAAGAGCTCGTCATGCAAGTTGATAAAACTTAAAATTAGCACTTTTAACAATCATATGCCAATACATATTCGATTCTAAATTCTAAGATATAGGGTACAATCAATGTGTATGCAATATAGGAGCATTCATATGAAAGTACTAAGCATTCCTTGTCTGTTCAGATGTGTTAGTTGACATATCATATTATTAGAAATAAATATTTTGACTGTCATAAAAAAAATCGTTTGACGTCTGTGAAAGTTGATTAAAATGGAGAAAGTCAAAATTTAAAAAAAAAAAAAAAAAAAAAAAACCCAAAAACCAAAAAAAAAAAAAAAAAAAAACAAAAATAAACCACAAAGTGAAAAAAAAAAAATAAAAAAAAAAAAAAAAAAAAAAAACTCCAACACTCAAAGTAGAAAAGTAAAAATAAATTGAATTGAGAGAGAGAGAGGGAGTATGGAAGTGTTGGTTCAAGAAAATTTTTCGATCATCCTTAGAAGAGTGCAACTTGTCTTTTCCCTAAGCAAGCTCGCTCTCCTAAAATGGAAAGCCTGAAAAATGGTACAACAACTTAGTGCTAATTTCGTCAATTATACTTTCCCGAATTTCCAATTACAATCTATCAATGGACCAATAAACAGCTAGTTTTTAAATTTTTCCAATATCCGAAAACAACGCGATCTTCTCCAGCATTTCTCGCTGCTATATTTTCAATGGAATTCTCTGCTTGTCGCTTTTGTAATCTAACAATACCATCTCTCAAATCGAGAGTTATATTTTGCATTGGACTTTGTTTATATAAACGATTTAAGTTCCAACCATGTTCCCGTGTTTTTTGAAGTCTTCAATTATATATTTTCATTAAATTTCCATTATACAGACATGCTACTAAATTAATAATCACTTGGACGATGAAGAATACGCCCGAGACTTCGAATTTGTGCGACAAATCTCTCTTGCTCCCCCATTTGTACTTGTGTGCGTGTGTGTGTATATATATATATATCGTTTATGTATCTATAATTATAACTGAGTGTATATATCTATTTTTATATGCACTACAAAACTGTCTGTTTAATCGTGTTTTAAATATGAAATTTATTTTAATTTTTTTGGTATATAATTAAGTGCTTTTGTCTCAAAATTTGTTGTTTGATTGCTCAATTTGTAGTCATCACTATTTGGACGATGACCTGTGCAGGGGCGGAGTCAGGAATTTTGTCCAATGCGGGCAAAATTTAATCAAGGTTGAATTTTTCGATTATGGATTTAATGATATTATGACAATGCTAAAAATGACATAGCGACAATACTAATAAAATAATCATCTTCTTCCTTATTTTGGGATTTGTAGCGAGTTGTGCAACATCAAAATCAATTTTATTCAATATCTCCTCATTAATATTTTCATCGAAATATTTCCTTTTAAAGAATCTCTTCATTGACGCTTGACACTAAAATAAATCACAAGTGACAATTAGATATTAACTGATAAAAAAATAACTACTAATTTTTATAAATTGGTAGACACCAGAAAATCATCACTAATTGTTTAGCTAATTGACAAAAATCAAGATTTCAAGAATCGATCACAAATATTATCAATAGTCAACATTCACATAATCAAAATACCTAATATTAAACAGAAAAATCTCCAATATTAAACAGAAAACTCACATGATCAAGAAAGTTTTTGTTGCAAATTTGAAGGCCCAAGAAAATGTGGGTTTTAGGAAAGAGATGAAAAAAAATAAATTCAAAATGAGGGTAGATTAAAAGAAATTTTTTAGTTTCTTGTCGTGGGAAAAGAGTCAGAAAATGTCACCATGTACTTAAGAGTTTGGGCAAATTAATGTATGGGGCTGGACTATAAATAAATGAAAAACATAAATTAAAATAAAATAAAATAAATTAGATTGATTTTGGGCTTGGGCTAAAGGTCCAGTGCGGGCATTTGCCCACATTGGTCCTTGAATGGCTCCGCCCATGGACGTGTGCTCTGCTGAACGCAAACTATTGTATATAGTTTTATCAATTTATTAGGAACAAGTAAGGGTCTTTTAGGCTTCTTACCTGAACTTAAATGGGGTTTTGGCATTATTCCTAACTAGTATATTATTTGAAAAATAGTACATGGATGAGGCATGTACTTACCTCCAAAAGATTACATTAAGTCTCTTTTACGTACAAATAATTATGAAATGTGATGGAGGGGGCATGTACTTACCTCCAAAAGATTACATCAAGTCTCTTTTCCGTACAAAGAATTATGAAATGTGTTGTCGTCAAAATTAGTAAGGCTAATTTTAACTCAACTTTAAGAAAAAAGGGAATTTTATTGAAAGAAACTACAAAATATGTTGAGAGAGTGTAATTGTGCCATGAGCTTTTATATGAATTCACCTACCCTTTACAAGATTTCTACCCTACTATTTATACATGGCTCCAGCTGAAATTACATCAAATTAGTCAAATCAGCTATAGTACCGAGCTCGAAACTCGGGTCGTCGAATTCTCCTATGATTGGTCGATGAGGCAGTGGCCATGTGTCAATGTTTTCCCTAGGTAATGATGTCCTGCAAGGGGTTTGAGAATAATGGTTTCGGATTGACGGTTTTGGACGATGATGACGTCACTTGTGGGGAGTGTATATGATTGATAGGGTGATGTGATAGGAGGTAATCATGATGTTTTCCTGAGATAACGGTGGGCTAGTCCGATTTGGGAACAGTGACCGAACTCACAGCTGTCTGTGGTGGGTTTAGCGATTTGTTTTTATTAGATCGGATTTCAGTAGTCAACAGTCAACCCCCAGGTCAGTTCTATTGTGAGGGGGAGCTGACCCTCCATCTTATCGGACCCTTTTTTCGGGGGGTTCAATTATTATTGTGCCAAGTGTTACGTTTTTTATAGGGGTGAGCTGTATGACATTTTAGACAGCTTCTTTGAGAAGTTTCGTGAAGAGACCATTTTGACTACCCAGCCTTTTCTGCCGTTTGATCTTTTCCTCCTTTTTTTGAATGGACGGTCTGATTTCAAACCCTTTGACTTCTCTTCCTTTTAAATCCCTTTTGGCCTTCATTTTTCCTTTTTACTTTATGCAATTTTCTCTCCAAGGTAGCAAGATTCTCCCAGTGTGCCCTATCTTCCTTCTGAGTGAGGTCATCTTTCCTTCGATTTCCCAGGTATTCCTTCGCTTTTTCTCTTTGTCCTTCATGTTTGTATTTTCATTTTGATCTTTACATGAGTTCGGACGAGTCTAGAGTACACTCCTGGGGAAACCAGCAGGAAGAATATGTTCTTTCTTCGTCGAGCTCGTTGTCCAATTGTAAAATTTTTTTTACTCCTGTCCCTATCTCCGTAGTTAACCCAATGGACCTAGGATGTACTGTCATGGAATCTGGTGGTGAGGGCTTAGGGAGGGAGGTCGGGGACATTAGGGATGTTGAGGGAAGTGTCCTTGAGGAGTAGGGATCGAGTTCTTATAGGTCGGTTGTGACGGGAGACATGTTAGCTAGCTGGTGAGCTTAATACGCGATTTCAATTTCGGTAGTAATGATCATACCAGAACCTTCTGACTGAGCTGACAATCCCCCAGAGGGATGTGTTGCTTTAAATTTGGTCATACTTCAGGCTGGTCTTAGACTAGCATTCCCAAGGGTAGTTCGTAAGCTTCTTTTTTCTTGGGGCATAGCTCCCACGCAGTTATGCCCCAATGGGTGGCGAACCTTAATTGTCGCCCTCATTCTCTGGGATAGGATGGGGAATCCTGAGCGGAGCGTTTGACAATTCAATTCACTGTTTACATTCAAAGAGGATGGAACGAACTTCGGCTGGTTGTATACTAGCTTAGACCGAGGACGGGGGGTCATTAGTGCTGGACACTCTTTCCTCGATCAAAAAATGGAAGGAAGAGTTCTTTTACGTATTCGGGGAGTGGCAATTCTACCCTTCCAAGGTGAACAGAGAGGATGTAGTTCCCCGGCTCTACCAGTCTTTGTGTAAGTTTTTTATGATCTGACCTTTGGACGAGGTGAGCATTTATGTAGTACTGATCTTTGCCCTATTTCCAGATTACAAGAAGGAGACCGTGACCAAGGACATATAGCAACGAGCTGAGGTGATAAGGGCATTGCTAAAGAGGCAAGCAGAGGTCTTGCAAATTTGTGATTTCAGATTCGAACTTATTCCAGGCCGATTTAGAGTAAGTGCGAGCGTCCAGTTCGTCAGTCCCCAGAGAATCTACTTCTACTCACTCTAGCTAAGGTAATAGCAGAGTGTCGTGTGTGTGTGTGTGTGTGTGTGTGTGTGTGTGTGTATTATTTTTTTATTTTTTAACTGCTTTATTCTGTATTTCAGCTTATAACTCGGAGATGCTGGGGTATAAAGTGGCCAAGGCTGGGACGGTAGCAAAGGCAAAAAAGAGAAATGTTCCAGATCGGCCAGAGAGGCTTTCTGAGGAGGTAGAGGAGGAGGTTCCATTGAAGAAGAACCGAACTTCCACGTCGGTTGCTCCATGCATACCTGAGGCTATTCCTTTGCCGAGCTCTTCTCCCATGGTGGCCATTATTCTACCATCACCAACTCTTCCCTCTCCTACTCCAGTTGCAGCCTTCGTAGCTAGGACCAGCTCAGTTAGGTCACAGGAGAGGTGCCCTGACCTCCATCTGTCGAGCTTAGACAGTTTGGTGGGCCACTGACCAGAGATCCTTCTCGACTATCTCCGTGCTCCATCTCTCCCTAGAGAGGTGACAGCTGCATTCACCTCACCTTTGCGGGAATCAGCAAACTTGCTCACCAGGAGCTGGGGTAAGAGAAAGCAGGGTTATCTAAATGAGATGCCCATTGACGAGGCCCTAGTTACTGCACAGCTCTACGGTCATCGATCTATCTTGTACATGATGGCCGTCACAGATAAGGTATTCCTGGTTTGTACTATGCTTTATGATTTTTTATTTGACTATTTTATTGACTTAGAGACTTTTTGATGTTTTGGAAAACAGTTGAAGTCCGAGCTGGACAAGTTGATGGAGGCTAAGGATCAAGTCTTCAACCTTTACCAAAGTATGGAGGCTGAGAAAGCTCAGTTTGCTCTGAAGGAGAAGGAGTACGAAGAACAACTTAACCAGATGGGAATCGAGCTGAACTCTAAGCTCGATCATGAGGAAAGGTTTATGAGAGAGATTAGAACTTTGAGGGCTTGGGAGGAGGAAGCTAGAGGTCGGCCTGAAGAGGAGAAAAGAAAATTTGAGGAGGAGCGAGCTAAGGTTGTGGAGGCAGTCTAGAAGATGTAGGAGGCAAATGAAATGGCCAGGGAGGCCGCCAGGAGGGCAGACGAGGTTGAGGCTAAGGCCACTAAAGCGGTGGAGACTTGGAGGGAGTCCCCCGAATTTGATGCTTTAGCCCTGGACGCCTATGTCGTGGCGTTGGAAGAGCTGGTGAAACATATCTGGAAGGAGAGGCTGGATTTTGACGTGACCTTCTTGGAGGATACTTTAGCGGAGCAGAAGGAGGAGCATTGGAAGCTGTCCGAAGTGGCTGGAGTTCGGGTGTTCCCAGTTGAGGAAGATGAACTAGAGACGACCCCTGCTCCTCAGGATCCACCAGAAGCCTAGACCCTTTTTATCTTTATTTTTATAAGACTTGGTTTGTATTTAATACGTTTGCGGATAATGTTTTGCAACTTTATTTTTGATTTAGTAAGGCATATTTTATTTTGGCAGCAAGTTCATTTTAATATACTTGCTTATCAATATTATGAATTACCTTAGTGATTTCTGAGATTATTCCAGCTTGCGCATGTGGATGTGCTTTGGAGAATTCGTTAGGAGGAATTTTTACTAAGTGTCATAGCACATATGACCTTAGCTCAGCCTGTGCATGGGTAGGGTTTTTGAGAATTTTTTAGGAGGAATTTTTACTAAGTGTCGTAGCACATACGACCTTAGATCGACCTGCCTGAGGAGCAGGGCTTTTGAGAATTTCTAAAGAGGAATTTTCACTAAGTGTCTAGTACATACGACCTTAGATCGGCCTGCATGAGGAGTAGGGATTTTGAGAGTTCCTAAAGAGGAATTTTCACTAAGTATTGTAGCACTTACAACCTTAGATCGCTTGCTTGAGGAGCAGGGCTTTTGAGAATTCCAAAGGAGGAATTTCCACTAAGTGTCGTAGCACATACGATCTTAGATTGGCCTGCGCATGGGCAAAGCTTTTGAGAATTCCTAAGGAGGAATTTCTACTAAGTGTAGTAGCACATACGACCTTAGATCGGCCAACGTGAGGAGTAGGGCTTTTGAGAATTCTGGTGAAATGCTGAATAAAATGTTCAAAATAGGGAGTCCCTTTTATTGATGTGATTAACATTACAAGCGGGCTTTACATTTCATAGACTTTTCTCCAGCAGTGGGCTTTACATTTCATAGACTTTTCTCCGTCACTGATAGCACTGCTTAAGGTGCTCAGTGTTCTAAGGGTGGGGTAAAGGTCTACCCCCAAGTCTTCTAGTTCATATGCCCCTTTTGGAAGGATCTTCATTATCAGATAGGGACCTTCCCAGTTTGGACCCAGGCATCCATTGTTGGCCTCCCTTATGGGGAGGAATACCTTCCGTAAGACGAGGGATCCCACTTCGAATTCTCTTTTTCGTACTTTTTGATTGTAGTACTTGGCGTTTCGTGGCGTGTAAATGACATTTTTGAGTTCAGCGTTGTTCCTTTTCTCCTCGGCTAGGTCGAGTTCCGTATGAAACACTATGCGGTTCCTTTCTTCGTCGTAATCAGTTATGCACAGCCAGAGAATGCTGACTTCAAGTGGGATTACAGCCTCTACGCAAAGGCCAGTGAGAACAAGGTTTCTCCCTTGCTAGTCCTTGCAGTGGTACAGTATGACCATAGCACACTGGAGAGTTCATCGGCCCATCCTCCTTTAAACAAGCCAAGTTTTGCTTTCAATGTGTGCTTAATAATTTATTAATGGCTTCGACTTGGCCATTTGCCTGCGGATGGTTTAGAGTTGAGACATGTTTCTTGATGTCGAACTCTTCATAGAAATCTGAAAGTTGTGCGTTGTCGAACTGTTTTCGACTGCCTATAACGATGGAATGAGGTATGCCGAACCTACAAATGATTGATTTCCACAAAAAATTGACTTTTTTTTATTCAGTGATCTTGGAAAGTGGCTCTGCCTTGGCACATTTAGTAAAGTAATCCACTGCAATGATGGTGAATTTTACGCCTCTTTTTCCAATGGGTATATGTCCAATTAGGTTGACCCTCTATTTTGCAAAGGGCCAGGGTACTGTCACCGGGTTCAGTTTGCGAGGTGAAATATTTATGATGGGGGTGAGGCGCTGGCACTTGTCTCATCTTTTGACAAACTTGAGGGCATCACATTTTATTGCAGGCCAAAAATATGTCGTATGATCTTGTGGGCTAATGAAAGCCCATCGGAATGATTTCCACATTTCTTCATGAACGTCCCGCAGGGCGTGTTGGGCTTCTTTTTTGTTCAAACATCTTAATAAGGGCATAGAATATCCTCGCTTGTAGAGGACATTATCAATGAATGTGTAACTGGCCGATCTGATTCGGAGCTTTCTAGCCTCTGTCGAGTTTTCGGGACATTTTTCGGTCTTTAGGTAAGCGATGATCTCGTCCTGCCAAGTTGGTTTAGGATCTATCATCATAAGGACCACTTCTGCTAGCTCGGTGGTAGGTAGGGATATTCTTCCCACGGGGATGCTGTCGAATTCTTCGATTCCCTCACTGGTGGCTAGGCGGGCCAGTGCGTTGGCGTGGCCATTCTGAGATCGGGGAATCTGCTTGACTTGGGTAGTATTTAATTTTTCAAGTTCTTTCCTTACAATTCGTAGGTAATTGTCCATTCTTTCTTCTTTCGCCTGATATACGTCGTTCACCTGATTTACGACTAGTTGGGAGTCGCTATGTATGATTAGGTCGGAGATTCCCAACCCTGAGGCCATCCTTATTCTGGCAATGAGAGCTTCGTACTCGACCTCATTGTTTGAAGCTTTGAAGTCAAATGGAAAGGCTTCGCAGAATATGCGTTGCTCAGGGCTGATTAATACCACACCCGTCCCAGATCGGTCCTCGGTGGATGAACCATTGACATAAAGTTCCCATGGGATTTCTTCTAGTAGTTCCTCGATTGGAACGCTGCAGAACTCAGAGACAACGTCAGCAAGCGCTTGGCCCTTAATGGAGGAACGAGGCGTGTATTTTATGTCAAATTGTCCGAGCTCGACTGCCCATTTTATCATCCGACCTGAAATATCGGGTCTTTGCAATGTTTGTCTCAATGGATAGTTGGTGAGGACCTCAATGGGGTGTTCTAAGAAATATGACCTCAGTTTTCGCCCTGACATCAGTAGGGTGAATGCCAGTTTTCCATGGGTGAGTATCTAAGCTCGATTTCGTGAAGCACTTTGCTTACGTAATAGACTGGATGTTGAACGCCGTTCTCTTCTTAGGTCAAAACGGCACTAATAGCATGATCTAAGACAAACAAATATAGCTCCAGGACCTCGCCTGCCTTTGGTTTTGAGAGTAGCGGAGGCTGAGCTAGTTATCTCTTTAACTCGTTAAAGGTTTCCTGGTATTCTTCGGTCTATTCAAACTTCTTTCTTCCTTATAACGAGTCAAAGAAGGGTTTGCATCAGTTCGTAGACTTAGAAATGAACCGGCTAAGGGCGAAAATCCTTTCGGTTAAACTTTTTACCTTCCTGGGTTTGGTCGGAGGCTTCATTTGGATAGCAGCTTGTATTTTTTTAGGATTTGCCTCAATTCCTCGATTGTTTATAATGTAACCTAGGAACCTTCTAGAGCTGACCCCGAATACACATTTTCTCGGGTTTAACTTCATTCCATACTTTCTCAAGATATCGAACATCTCGGCTAGGTGTCGACGGTGGTCTTTAGCCTTGATACTTTTGACCGGCATGTCATCAACATACACTTCCATTGTTTTTATGATCTGCTGGGAAAACATGGAATTCACAAAGTTATTGATAAGTGGCACCAGCGTTTTTAAGACCAAATGACATTACTCTATAGCAATAAAGACCTCGGTCAGTTACAAACGAGGTATGTTCTTGATTTGGGCCGTACATCTGTATCTGGTTATATCCGAAGTACGCATCCATGAAGCTGAGTAGTTCGTGTCCCGCAGTGGCGTCCACCATTTGATCTATTCTTCGTAAAGGAAAACTATCTTTAGGACATGCTTTGTTGAGATCAGTAAAGTCTATGTATATCCTCCAATCTCCATTATGTTTTCTCACAAGGACCAAATTTGCGACACACTTTGGATATTTTGCCTCACGGAGGAAACCGTTGTGCAATAGTTTTTGCATCTAATTATTGAGTGCTTCATATCTTTCAGGGTTTAGTGGTCGCCATTTTTGCTGCTTTGGCCGAATTGAGGGATCCACCTGTAATTTGTGGCAGGCGATTTTGGGATCTATCTCTCTCATGTCCTTGTGATTCTAGGCAAAGACATTAAGGTTTTGTCTAAGGAAGGCCACAATTTCACTTCGGGTGGAGGGCTGCAGCTCACGCCTGACTTTTAGCTCTTTTGATGGATCGTCGGCACAAACTTGAACTCTCTCTAGCTTTTCGATGGGTTTTCCCCCTTCGATCTTAGTCTACAAGTCTAGTGGAATGAGCTCGGATTCCCATATATTAGCCATATGTATTGCCGGGGGTGCATTGATGGCTGGTGCAGGGTTTCCATTGACATCTTTTGGTGAGCTCCCTGTTTCCTTTGACTTTACCCACACCATGGGGTGTGGAGAATTTGATTGAAAAGTGATACATGGACACTGCTGCTCTCAGGCTGAATAGTAGGGACTGTTTCATTACAACATCATAAGGTGATGGAGTGTCAAATACTACGAACTCGGAGTTCGTCTTCACTTGCCGGGGTGCTGATCCTGACTCGACTTGGAGCTTGATCGATCCTTTGGCAGAAGTCAGGGCTCCACTTAATCTAAGGACCATATTTGAGTACGACTGGAGGAAGTTAGCAGGAATACCCATCCATTTGAGGATGTTGCTGAAGAGGGTGTTTAGAGCACTCCTCGTATCCACTAAGACTTTGGAAATTGTTACCCTAGCTATAGGCAACGAGATAACTAGAACTCCGGGGTAAGGATGTGGGTCCGCCTCTTTTTCATCAAAGGACAATTGCTCATCTATGGCTTTCTTGAGGTGCTTCTCTGTTATGCCGATCTCAGAGAGATCCGCAACGATTGGTCTCTTCAGTCTGGCTTTCTCGGCTTGCGTGTTCGCCCTGTCCCTTAGCATGTTGATTTGTGGCTTTAGCAGGTCGACATTGCATGCCCTTGCTCCAGCTTGATCTCCTTGAATAATTGCTGTCCCGTAAGGATTGGGAAATTTCATACAATAATGATAAATTGATGTAGCAGCTTTTAGCTCATGCAAAATGGGTCGTCCCAATATTGCGTTATAGTTGGATGGCAAATCAACCACCATAAAATCTGCTAAAATCCTTCTTTGGCAAGGAGCTTCGCCCAGCTCTACAATAAGGATGATCTGACCTCGAGCTTCAATAGGATCTCCAGAGAATCCCTATAGTCTCCTTGAGTACGGTTGGAGGTAGCGTTCAGATATTTCCAACTGCCTTAAAGTTCATGAGTACAGTATATTGATCGAACTTTCGTTGTCTACGAATGTCCGGTAGACTTTTACTCCGGCAACTGGCATTGTGACCACTAGGGCGTCACTTTGGTCTTGGAGGATTCATTCAGAATCTTCCTCCGTGAAACAGAACCATTCAGGATCTATCCCAATCTGTGGGGTTTGATTCCAGTAGTTCGGCATGATTCTTGCACTTCGGGCTTGTCTTCGTCTCGCCCTTCTAGACCCCTCAACATACTGATTTCTTCCCACCATAGTTTTGATTTCGACACGTGGGGGTGGATTAAGATTAGGGATTCCCTGCTGAGCTCCTGCGAGAGGCCCCAGCAGCAGCGGCTACTGCGTCGTAAGTTGATCTACTTCTTTTGGTTTGGCAACAAATTCTTGTAACCGACCTCTACGAATTAAGGACTCAACTTCCTCTTTTAATTCTCGACAGTTATCAGTATCATGGCCCACCATCCTATGATATCGATAGTATTGTCCCTGGTGGCGTCTTGCCTGCCCGTCCTTCAGGATCACAAGATGTGAAATGCCTCTTTTTCATTAGTTTGTGTGAATACTTCTTCCATGGAGGTTTTGAGTGGATGGTATTCCTGAAATTTGTATGGCTGAGTCTTAGGACGTTCTCTTTCTCTCCTATCCTTCTTTCTTTCGGGCTGAGGACTATCGCTTGGTTTTTTTTTCTTTCACCGTATTGTAGAGGTCGAGTTCGTATCTACCTTCCTCTTGGTCAGAGGTTGCCTCTTCAGCACTTATATATTTCTCAGCTTGGTTCAAAAACTTGTGATAAGTTCTTGGGCCGTCCTCGTGTACTGACCACCAGAATCTTGTTCTGGGCCTAAGTCCTGCTAGTAAGGCTATGAGTGCCGCGTCGTCAGATAATTTTTTCCACTTCCATGGATTGCTTGTTGAATATTCTCAAATAGCTTTTTAGGGATTCACTTCTTCCCTGTTTGATGCTTACTAGCCGTTCTTTGGGTGTGGTTCTAACCTTGGGGGATTATTCCAATTTTTTACCGACCTCTGGTGCAGTCCCCTAAACTATCTCTGAGCTTTGTCTCCCAGAGTCGGGGGGAATGCCCAACACATAATTGCATTGCTTGTCCCCTGTAGTTCCATCTACGAGATGTATTTTTCAAAGTGGCTGAGAGGATCACCATCCCCTTCATATGCGGCCATCTGGGGAATTTTCAATTTTTCAGGTACTGATTCTATAAGGACATCCTCAGTAAAGGAGGAATGTCGTTTGGTGAGATAATCTTCAGAGCTACCTTTGTTTTTAGCCTCCAAGTCAGCTATGTGTCTTCTCAGCATGCTCAACTCAGGTTCTATCCGCTCCAGAGGACATTTAAGGTCGGGGTCGATTTGTCCTCGCATAGGAGTTAGCGAGTGCTAGGTCCCCAGTCTGTCGAACACACTGCCAGTCCTCCTCGCCCCTGGATCTTTATTCCTGACTTCGTCAATTCGGCTTCTTCTCTTGAAAAGTGGAGAGTCCTCCTGGTGGGAGATGTCTTGCTCTTGTCCTCGTAGGGAATTCTGCCTCAGTATTTGGTTGGGATAAGTATGCTTGATTACGTTCCAATCGTCTCACTGCATTTGTCAGTTTTTCCAGGGCTTTCCTCATGGCGATCATCTGAGGTTCTTGTCATCGTGGAGAACTTGGTGGAGTATTCATTTCATGAAGGTGGGTGTGAGATAGGTTTCTAGAACTTGAGCTATGACTCATGGCTATCGGATTTTGTGGGGAGAATGAGACTATTTTTTTCACAATTGAGGGCGCTCCTTCTAGCCCCAAACTGTTGACGTCAAAATTAGCAAGGCTAATTTTAAGCCAACTTTAAGAAAAAGGAGAATTTATTATTGAAAGAAACCACAAAATATGTTAAGAAAGTGTAATTGTGCCATGAGCTTTTACATGAATTCACTTGCCTTTTACAAGATTTTTGCCCTACGCTTTATACATGGCTCCAACCGAAATTACATTAAATCAGTCAAATTAGCTACAGTACCGAACTCGAAACTTGGGTCATTGAATTCTCCCATGATTGGTTGACGAGGCAGGTGGCCATGTGTCAATATTTTTTCCAGGTAATGATGACCTGCAAGGGGCTTAAGAATCATGGCTTCGGATTGGCCATTTTGAGCGGTGATGACGTCACTTGTGGCGAGTGTATATGATTGATAGGGTAATGTGATAGGAGATAATCATGATGTTTTCCTGAGCAAACGGTGGGCTAGTCCGGTCTGGGAGCAGTGACCGAACTCACATCTGCTTGTGGTGGGTTTAGCGATTTGTTTTTGTTAGATCAGAGTTCGGTAGTCAGCAAAATGTATTACACAAAATTTAATATTTACAAACAGCAAAATACAATATTAGGAATAATAATTGATAGCAAGGACAGAGATGTTTGCAAAAAAATAGAAAGGAAATTTCTTCATCGAAAGCTTCCGCTCATTTGTCATAATACTAGTATGTTATTTTCGATGAAGGAAATTTCTTCGTTGAAGGCTTCCACAGATTTGTCGTATCACTTCTGTTATTTTTGATGAACATATTGCCTCTAAATGTGGAGACACGATATTACCAATTGTGTTATTATAATGTTTGAATTGAAATGCACAAGGAATCAGAAGAAGTGATCACATGTAGTGCGAAAGTAACTGTAACTATAAGTGAAATAGTTGAGGAAATAACCTTCGTGCCCTCCTGGCCGTGTAGGGTGCTTTCGCTGTTCCGATGACCAATTGTTATCTGCAAAAGTGAGGTCGAGGCTTTCTCCCCCGTTGTACCTTCAGCGTGAGAATTAGTATTGAATTATGGAAAGTTAGGAAAGGAGAAAGAAGATATTCAAATAGCCAAAGTTTTTCCAAGATTCATACCTGTTTCACCTTTTGGAGTATTTATAGGTGATTGGAGTCATGTGA
Organism: Olea europaea var. sylvestris; assembly: GCF_002742605.1. Taxonomy (NCBI): domain Eukaryota; kingdom Viridiplantae; phylum Streptophyta; class Magnoliopsida; order Lamiales; family Oleaceae; genus Olea; species Olea europaea. The sequence continues at coordinate 11,469,321 of NC_036237.1, read as the reverse complement.
ACGCCGAGCAGTTATGGTGCCACGTGTCCCACGTAACCTCTTCCACTGCCCCTACGTTTTACTGGGTAACCTCCGACCGTTCAACTGCTAGTTGTGTTCGTAACAACCATCGCGTGACCTCTACCCAATTTATGATTTTTGGCTAAGTGTTGTATTGACCACGTAGTGGTAATGAGCTCATGATAGTCGATGGTCCAGCTAGGTTGTAGAGTACCCATGGTGGTCGACATCCCGATATAGGTATAGAGTGCTTAGGGGGTCGATATCCCGGCATGGGTGTAGAGCGCCCATGGGGGTCGATGTCCGGCATGGGCGTAGGGCGCCCATGGGGTCGACGTCTTAGCATGGGTGTTGTATGCCCACAGGTGGTGTGGGCCGACGGTGAAACTCATATCTTGTCAGTTGTTGTACGTAATTAGCCCCTCTACCCCTTGTTGATATTTATCGGTAAGGGGTAGCATCTATCCTTCCTTTCCATGCCTTCGATAATTTTTTTTTATATATATCTACTCAATACTCGACCATAGTTGGCTCAATATGAGTGGGTCGAGCGGTCTAGGTGGGGTTGGGTACTAACAACCATACACATGGCATTTCTCAAGTGGGCTTGGTACTTTTGGGGGGAAACTTCCCTCCAAAATTTTCAAAATTTTGTTATATAAGAGGGAGAGCCTCCCTCATTCTCACTTCTCCCTTCAAAAATTCTTAGTCTTCAATAGTAAGGTACTCTCTCATCCTCTCTTTTATTCCAAGTTTTTTTTTTTTTTTTTTTTTTTTTAATCTTTCTTCTTGCAATGTACAAAACCATTATAAATTCCTCTTCTCGTGAAAGCGAAAACGAGGGGGTAAATGTGTCATCCGACCTATTGTGTGTTGGGTCGCGTCGCTCGACCGGTATTGGCCCATCGGCCAGCAAGGTTGTCGATCATTGACCAGCCCAGCTTTGCTGGCTGACGGTCGACCAGCCGCGAGGCCGATCGACAGTCGACTGGCCTCATGACCGGTCGATGGGTTTGTCGGCCTTAGACCAGCCCCGTCGTGGGTTCCTCCTAAGTTAGAGAAGTGCCTCAACAGGTTCGATCGAATCGATGATTATATTTATAGAGCACCTAGGCCTAAGGATAGGCTTCCCGAATCTGACCCCGTGAGATTGCCATGTATAAAGACATCATGGATGGGGGTTTTCGATTCCACATCCATCCTTTCTTTGTCTCAATTTTTAATTAGTTCCACCTCACCCCTAGTCAGATAAACCCCAATGCATGGAGAAAAGCGCTGTACTTTTTGTATGTCTATCTTAGTAAGAAAAATCCACTTTCTATAGACCTTTTCAGGTGCATTTTTGAAATGCATGAGCTAGTTCAATATAATGCCTTTGTCTACCTTACTGCTAGGGTTCCTTTGCACTTTCCTAAATTTAGGAATTCCAACAGTGGGGGAAAATCTCGGTTCTTCTTTGTTCGATCGTCGGAGGGTCAATTTCCTTTCAATACTAATTGGAGACATCCTCAAATCCGTCTTTTTCAATAGTCAAGTAGAGGTTACTTCTCTCCTAAGAGCTCAAATCCAACCTGTGACCATGAGATCATCCCCTTGCAGTCGACCTAGGGTCAGTCTTGACTATGAGGAACATGTTGATCATGGAGATTTGTCGACCTACCGGTAGGTTCTCTTTCCTTGCTTTATCTTTTATTATCGCATATTTTTTTACTTGCCATTTTTTTTAGTTAACAAATTTTATTGCATGTTTGCAGGCATGGATTTTGACTTGGACGAGGTATTGAAGAGCCTGCCTGAGCCTAGGAGCGATGAGGGCTTCGTTCCTACTGACGGTAAGCTTTTGAATATGTAGTTCTTTTACTTTGTTTGTGAACATGCCCCTGTTCTTTATATTCGATGGATTTTGGGTTGGGTGTTAGGTATAGAGTTTGACTTGGAAGAGGCTATGGATTCCATGCCGAGCCGGGGCATGAGAGTGACGTCAATCTTAGTCCCGTCCCATTGAAGAGAAAGAAAATCGCTCCCCGAGAGGCGAGGGACCGTGTTACAAAGGAGACTCCCCAACCTTCAGACGAGCCCGTTGAAGTTGTTCAGCCATTGAGGTTGGGGGTGGCAGCTTGAGCTGTGCTAGGTGCGAGTGCGAGAGTTCTCTCCCTAACTTTGTATTTCTCCCTACTCAGGGTTATGATTAGATGGGGGTATTACGATCTTTGGTGACGCCTGCTAGGGCCAGGGCAATTGCCGGACATAGTGCTGACGACATTGAGAGAGCCTTGGCTATCTATACTCAGAGGGTAAGTTTCTTGTCGCTCTTTCTCCTAAGAGTTTGACTTATTTTTTCTAACTTACCTAACACTTGCGTGCCACTTTATCCCTTTATCTACTCGATTGTGGCCTTGTAGACTAGGCTTGTTGAGTTGAACTATTGCCAGGCATCGGAGTTGAAAGCCCTCTCGAAAGATAAGAAAAAGGAAGTTCATCATCTTAGGAAGAAAAATTCCTCCTTGAAGAAGTCTGTTGAGGCTTTGGAGGCTCGAGCTCGCAAGCAAGAGACTGAAATTAATAATTTGCGATCTATTTTTGCTTGAGCATCGGAGGAGATGGTGGGACGATACAAGGCCTCCGCAGAGTACACTAAAGACTTGGAGGCATCTATAGAGTAGTATAAGTTATCGTCAGATTTTGCCAAGGTTCTTCATTCATACGGGAGAAAGGCGATGGCTGCGTCCATCAAGTTGGCGAAGGAGTGGATATCCGTTGAGCACCCTTCTATTGATCCGTCGAGTTTTGATCGATTTTTAGAACAGCACAAAGGTCGGGATGGCGGAGCCACTAAGTCTCAGACCTTTAGACACATATCGCGGGGTGTGAGCGAAGGGACTTCTCACTCGAGTTGAGTCATTTTTCAGCCGAAGATCTCTTAGCTACTTCCGTGATTGCTCGTTTTTGTTAGTTTTTTGCTTCCTACCAGTCCGGGGTGTGGACTGAAAATCACTTCTTATTTTACATGTGGTTGGTTCCTCATTGAATGCTATGGTCTTACCGGTCCGGGATGTGGACGGGAAGTTATATTTCATTTTGTGTATGGAAACCTTCTCATTGAACGTTGTTATTGTTCAACCCCTTTTTGTATTTCAACTATTGATTTTTACCCGTTTGTTTGGGGTAATGTTGATCCGTTGAGTGTACGATATTAGCGTTCCAGGGCCTTAACCAAATTTTTGGTTTTATGGCTTTCCGCCTAGCTCCTTGGGTTATGTCGATCGTCGACTGCATGGTCTAGCGGTTTAGGGCCTTAACCAAATTTTTGGTTTTGATGGCTCTTCGCCTAGCCCTTTGGCTATGTCGTCTGTTGATTTTGTGGTCTAGCGGTTTAGAGCCTTAACCAATTTTTTGATTTTTATAGCTCTCCGCATAGCCCCTTGAGCTATGTCGACCATTGATTGTGTGGTCTAGCGGTTTAGGGCCTTAACCAATTTTTTTATTTTTATGGCTCTCCGCCTAGCCCCTTAGGCTATGTCAACCATTGATTGTGGGGTCTAGCGGTTTAGGACTTTAACCAAATTTTTGGTTTTAATGGCTCTCCGCCTAGCCCCTTGGGCTATGTCGACAATTGATTGTGGGGTCTAGCGGTTTAGGGCCTTAACCAAATTTTTGGTTTTTATGGCCCTTCACTAGGAATGAAAAACATTGTCAAGTTGTCGTGGGAGATTAAAGCTACATATCAACATATAAATTGCCTGATTTAAGGAGCTCAGGAGGCGCACCGGAACGTCCTAACTAGGCTAACCTTTCCTTAGTACCCTCATCATATGCCACCTCTAGGGCATTTAATTGAATAACATGAATATTTGCAATAGATCGTGCCTATAACAAGCTTTACATTAAGGAAACAATTAAACCAACCTATCTACTGTATTTACAAAGAAAATAACCTATCTTTCTGATTTGCGGGTCGGCTGATAGTACTTTTTGAGATGTTTCGCATTCCATGGCCTACCCAATAGCTTCCCTTTCGTATCTTTCAAACTATAGGCTCCTTTTTCGAGGCTGTAGATTACTTTATATGGTCCTTCCCAATTCGGCCCAAGCTTTGGTGGGGGGTGTCCTGCTGCGGCTACATCTCTTAGTACAAGATCTCTTGGCTGAAAAACTCTGATCTTACCTTTTGGTTGAAATACTCAGCAGCCCTTCGCTTGTATGCTGACATCCTTATCGCTACCTTTTCTCTAGCCCCTTCGAGTAAGTCGAGTTCCGTCCTGGTGGTTGCGACGTCAAGCTGCTTGATTTTCATTTGGCCAGTCTCACTGAAAATTTCAACGGGGAGAATTGCCTCCATCCCAAATAACAACTTAAAAGGCGCTTTACCAGTCGATTCCCATGGGATCATGTGATACACCCATAGTACATTAGGCAACTCGTCCGCCCAAATTTTTTTTCCTTTTCCAGCTTTGTCTTCGGATCCCATAGTATGGTTTGATTGGTCACTTCAGCATGTCCATTTGACTGTGGGTGAGAGACTGAAGTCAACCTGTGGTCGATGTGGTAGCTTGTACAGAAGGCTCTAAAACTGTGATTGTTGAATTGTTTGCCATTATTTGTAATGACTACTCTGGGTATGCCAAACTTGCATATGATATTTTTCCAGACAAAACCTTGCACCTTTGTCGTTGTGATGGTGGCCAAGGGCTTAGCCTCTACCCACTTAGTGAAGTAGTCTATGGCAATTAGCAAGAACTTTATTTGTCCCTTGGCTAGGGGCAAAAGTCCCAAGATGTTCATCCCCCATTGGAAGAAAGGACACACCCCAAAAACTATCGTCTGCTGCTCGACTGAAGTGTGGATCAAATTTCCATGGCGTTGACATGCATCACACTTCCTCACCAACTCCTTAGCATCTTCCTTCGTACTAGGGCAATAATATCCTTGTCGTAGTGCCTTGAATGCAAGGGCGGTCGCCCCTTGGTAGTTGCCACAAATTCCTGCATGTATATCAACTAGTACCTCTCGTGCTTCTGTCGGTAGAAAACATTTCAAATACAACATTGTGAAACGAGGCTGCCCGAACCCTTAGCATTCTTGTTGCGAAGGCATCTTCCGGTAGTTTGTCCTTTGTGAGATATTCAACCAATGGGCCCATCCAACTTTCCCCATGTTCTACATTCAAAACATTGACCGCATGTTGGATGCTAGGTCGCCGTAAGATTTGCACGTTTGCTGTGCAAGGCAGATGTCTGGGGTTAGTGGATGCAAGCTTAGCCAATGCGTCCGCCCCACTCATTGTCTTTTCAACGGACCTTTGTTATTTTGAACCTGGTAAACCCCTTCTGGAAATTTTTGACCTCCATTAAATACGCTGCCATCTTTCTGTCTTTTTCCTCAAATTTTCCCGTCACTTGCCCGACTATCAACTGAGAGTTACTGTAAATTTCTACTGAAGTTACCCTGAGTCTGGCTGCCAGTCCTAAACCCGTGATCACCGTCTCGTACTCGGCATCATTATTTGTAGCTGGGAATTCGAAACGCAATGAGTATTCCAACTCTTCACCATTTGGCCCTATCTTTATGATCCCCGCCCCGGATCCTTCATCGTTCGAAGATCTGTCCACAAAAATTTTTCAATCTACCTGTTCCCTTGGTGGGTGCTCGGGCGGAATGGTGAGCTCAACGATGAAGTTTGCTAGAGCCTACGCCTTAATAGCCGTCCTTGGTCTAAACTCGATATCAAACTCACTTAACTCGATTGCCCATTTCAACAGTCTCCCAGAGGTTTCTGGTTGATGGAGGATCTACTTGATAGGTTGGTCGGTCATTACTTGCATCGTGTGAGATTGAAAGTATGGTCTCGGCTTTCTAACCGTGACAATTAAAGCAAACATCAGCTGCTCAGCCAGGCTGTATCTTACCTCTGTTTTCCTCGATACTTGGCTCACATAGTAGACCGATTTTTGTGCCTTTGAGAATTCTTTCACCAGTGCCGTGGTGAGACTGCCAAGTAGAGACACAACACGTCCCTGGGGCATGGACTAGTCAAGATTGTAGGCTCTTATAATGACTGTTCAGGTACCTAAGTGACTCTTTACACTCCTGGGTCCACTCAAAATTGGAGGAACACCCTATAGCCTTGAAGAAGTAGTAGCATTTATCCGTCGCCTGGCTCATGAAATGATTTAAAGCAGCTACCCGCCCTGTTAGCCTCTAGACCTCCTTCGTACTGGTGGGGCTTTTCATTTCCAATTTTACCTAAATTTTGTTCGGGTTCACTTCGATGCCCCTTTGCGTGATCATGAAGCCTAGGAATTTTCTTTCTACAGTACCAAAAACACACTTCTCTGGATTGAACCACAATCTGTTTTGTTGGTCAATATCAAACACTTTCTACAAATAGACCACATGGTCATTAGCCTTGGCACTCTTGACCACCATGTCGTCAATATAGGCCTCTACAACATCCCCGATCAGTCCACGAAAGACTTTGTTCACCATCCTCTGATAAGTTACCGCGACGTTTAAAAAAAATCGAATGGCATGGCTATGTGACAGTATGTGCCAAAGTCTGTGATAAATAATGTCTTCTCTAGATCGGACTCGGCCATTGAAATTTGATGATACTCAAAAAATGCATCTAGAAAGCTGAGCCTTTCATGACCCGATATAGCGTCCACCGGGTAATCTATCCTGGGAAGCGGGTACGAGTCTTTTGGGCATACCTTGTTCAACCGAGTATAATCTACACACATGTGCCACTTGTCGTTTGACTTCTTCACAAGTAAAATGTCTGCCAACCACTCGGGGTACTGCACTTCTCGAATAAAACCCACCTGTGGCAATTTTTCTACCTCTGCTCTGGCTGCGGCCTGCCTCACCAGGGCAAGATTTCTTTTTTCTGCTTCACTGGCTTAGCCCCTGGTTGGACACCGAGGATGTGCTGCGCAATGGTCGGGCTGATCCCTGGGATGTCTTCTGGGCCCCAAGTGTAAACTTCCAAGTTACTGGCTAGACACATTGTCAAATTTTCCTTCTTTTCGAATCCCAAACCTGTTCCAACACTAAACTCCCATCCCTATACTACGAAGATTTTTTTAGTCATATCGAGCAACTCGATTCGTCCCCTTGGGAATTCCACATCCAGCATTATGATTGGTTGCGAGCCTTTAGCCTGTATATTATCCACATAGCATTTCCTTGATGCACGCTGGTCCCCTCGCACGCACCTGACTTCCCTGCTAGTTGGGAACTTTATAATCTGATGGTAGGTTGATGGGACAGCACCAACTGCATTTAACAATGGCCGGCTATAGATGGCATTGTAGGCCATGGGGGTCTTGACAACCAAGAAGTTAGCCACAATCACCACCATCGCTGGATATGTGCCTAGCATAACTGAAAGCTCCATAGTTTCTTCCGGTATCACTGTTGCCCCTCGAAAGCCTTGTAGAGGGATAGTCACCATCTTCAACTTCTCGGGAGGAATCTTTAGACCCAAGAAGGCATCCTAGGTGAGGACATTTGCCGCACTTCTCTCGTCAACTAGCACCCTCTTCACGTCAAAATCTGCTATATCATCTACTATCTCTAAGGCGTCATCATGGGGATACATTATACCGATAAAGTCCCCTTCGTCAAAAGTAATGCTCTGGTTGAACTTTGCTTTCTTCTGGATAGAGTAGACCCCCACGAAATGCGCATAGCTCTTCCTAGCTGAATTTGAGTCACCGCCCGATGCTACACCCCTGATGATCATGTTTATCACTCCTCCCTAGGTTGGAGTCGATCTTCGACCCTTTGCTTGCCCCTGTTGTTTTTTACATACTTAGCCAATAGTCCCCGCCTTAGTAGGCACTCAATTTCCTCCTTCAACTGCAGACATTCTACGATATCATGTTCGCGATCTTTATGAAAATGGTAGTACTTACTTTGATTTCTCTTGCTGGAGGGTGTCAGCATCAGTTTATGCCATTCGAGCTCTTTCATGTGCTGTATTTTCATTAATAACTTTGTTCGTGGGATGTTCAAAGGGATGGATGCTTTAACCTCCTCTCGCTTCTGCTTGACTGACTAGTCCTGGGTATAACCCTTGTTCATGCGTTCATTCTTCGGCTTGTTCTTATCAGCGAGCCTTTACTCATCACTTGTCTTTTGCTTATGAGTTTCTGTCTACCATCAATCCCTGAGATTTTTAGGTACCTTCTCCGCTTCCTTCACATCGACATACTTGTCTCCCTTCTTCAATAGGTCATGCATCGACTCCTGGGGATTCTCGGAGAGTGATATCTTAAAGGCTCCATTTCGCGTTCCATTCATCAAGGCGGTAACCACTGCGGACATTTGCAGGTCCTTTATGCAAAGAGTCGCCCGGTTAAACCTAGCCAAGTATTCCTGCAATGATTCATCTTTTTCCTGTACGACCTGCATCAACCCAATGGCCGTCTTCCTTTTCCTCTTGTTGCTTAGGAAGTAAGCCACAAAGCTCCTGGACAGCTCATCAAATGTCTTGATAGACTGCGGGGCCAAGGTTACTACCTAGTCACTGGCCTCCATCCTGAGTTTGGGGGGAAGGACCGGCACATCACTGCGTTCGGGGTCGCATAAAGTCTCATCAAATCTACGAAGGTCCGCAAGTGGTCAAGCAGATCTGTGATTCCGTCATATGCTTCTATCATGGACTATTTGAAGCATTTAGGTAAGGGGGCTGCCATGATCTCAGGTGCAAACGAGTCTTCCTCCAAAACCATCTGCCTCCGCTTATCCTTCCTCTTGGATAGTGCATCATCTAGCTTCTGGGCTATTATTTCTTCCATCTTTCATTCCAGGTCTACCATGGGCTGCTGGGCTGCTGAGCTACAACCACTGGAGCCCCTGAATCTCCCATTGCCTGCCGAATGTGGGTGGAAAAATCGAGGGTAGTGCTTGAGGTGGCTGCTGGTTTGTCACTTCCGTCGGGCTCAATGGGGAGACCGCGGCTCTCTGTGACTGGCTTTGTAAGAGCGCCATCATTGTTGCCAATTGAGTCTCCAAAGCACTGAATTGACTCTGCGTCACATACTGTAGGGGCGACCGTGGTTCGTGACCCCTTGCAACTAACTCCGACTCCGACTCTGTCTCTATTGTATTTCCAACCAAACGAGTATCACTCCTTGTTCGTCTTCTCGACAAAGCTTTTTAGTTCAAATTTTCCCACAGACGGCGCGAAATAGTTAGGGAAAGAACCTCCGTGCCCTCCTGGCGGTGTAGATTGCTTTCACAGTTCCGATGACCAATTATTATCTGCAAAAGTGAGGTCGAGGCTTTCTCCCCCGTTGTACCTCTAGCATGAGAATTAGTGTCGAATTATAGAGAGTTAAGAAAGGAGAAAGAAGATATTCAAATAGCCAAAGTTTTTCCAAGATTCATACTTGTTTCGCCTTTTGGCATATTTATAGGTGATTGGAGTCATGTGAACGCCGGTCGGTTATGGTGCCACGTCTCCCACGTAACCTCTTCCACTGTCCCTACGTTCTTAGTGGATAACCTCCGATCGTTCAACTACTAGTCGTGTTCGTAACAACCGTCGCGTGACCTCTACCCAATTTATGATTTTTGGCTAAGTGTTGTATTCACCGCGTAGTGGTAGTGAGACTCATGGTGGTCAATGGTCTAGCTAGGATGTAGAGTACCCATAGCGATCGACGTCCCATCATAGGGATAGAGCACCTAGGGGGTCGATGTCTCGGCATGGGTGTAGAGTGTCCATGGGGTCAACGTTCGGCATTGGCGTAGAGCGCCCATGGGGGTTGATGTCTTAGCATGGGTGTTGTATGCCCACGGGTTGTGTGGGATGGTGACAAAACCCATATATTGTCAGTTATTGTAGGTAATTAGCGATGTCCAATATCAATAAGACAAGAATAGAGGCATTTCATATATACTATGCGTCATGTTAGGATACATTGTATAAGTAGTGTGTTTATTGAGTCTCCGTAATCTCTTGTGGTTAGATATTTTGCTATTTTAATTCTTATATAATATGCCATTTTTCTTATTACAATTTCAAAATATTACAAGGAATTCCTTGTTATGATCAGGTTGACAATTGTGTAGAACATATAAATAGTTCCAGGGACAACCCCAAGAGTGGTTTTATGTGATGCCCAGAGATCTACCAGTAGAAGGATAGATACTGATGAAAAATTTTGTTATTTAGTAAAGTCACAGATCAAGGAGTGCTTCTGCTAAGTTGAAGAATACTTGATGTCTTTGTTGGCAAAGTGTCTGGAATTAGACTCAAAGAACGCAACGAGTATATTGTCTGGGTATATTGATCACTTTCAGAGTGTCAAATCAGAGGATGTCGCGTGGGGTTTTGGTTAACGTAATATTCAGATGCTTAGTTCTTTTCTGCTTAAACAAAGACAAGAAGCAAGAGAGTTTACATGGTGGTTTTAGATTTGTACCCGATATTGCTTCCTTACGAAGATGGCTTGAACTTGCTTGGGAAAGAGGTTTTGATACACATGACTCAAATGACTTTGATCAGAACATTTATGGGCACTTTTGTATAATTTATCATGAGATTAATTTAATTTCTTCAGCATATGTTATCAGTGCAATATGTTCATAGCTGTAGTTGTACCATGTCTGTGTGCTTTTACAGTCTTCAGAGCTCTAAACACTCACTGGTCGAAACGCACGGAGTTAAATAATTCTACAGTTGGGTAATTGCCTCAAAAGTCAAAAGTTGGAGGACTTCTATTAATAAAAGGTATTTATTGTATGGAAGACTTCTAATTAATGTTTAGAGCAGAATCCTTGCAGAATTTGATCTACAATTTACAATCTATTTTGGATTCTTACACATGAAAAAATCATTGTCGAGTTAAAGGAGTTGTGTTTGAGTTTAAATTAAACTCTTCTATTGGGTTATTGATCATATAAATAGTGGAGGTATTTCATTATTTTGTGTGTGGGCATAGAGTTGATTGGCATAGAGTTGATTTGAGAAGAAAATATTGGAGCCTAGCATTTTAAGACTTTTTGTACAAAGGGTAAAAAAGTAGGTGTTGTAAAGTTCGGGTTTATTTTTTCTTTGTAATATTTGGGGATTGGGTTGGTAAATGAAATTCTATATGATTGTAATAATTTTTCGTATAGTAAAAAGTTTAAACGGTCCGTTTAATTTCTGCGTTATATTCTTTATTTTTCCTACTTGCTAATATTCTCTTGAATAACAAAAGATTTTGCGGATAAATAGAAATACCAAATGGGGGCTTAAAACCAGATTTTTAGTAGATTTTAATAGAATTAAATGAAAAATGTGGATTAAAAGTTGTAAAATTCATAAAAATATGTGGTTAAAATTAATGGTTGATTTTGACTACATTTTAATCAATACCAAATAGAGGCTTAATATGATTATGAAGAATCTAACATAAACAAAAATTTGAATAGGAAATTAACAAAATGTCAAATTTCAACGTGCAATACAAGTTACAAGTAAAATTTGACAAACAGAATTATAATGCAATGACAAAGGGGTATGTTTGTTTCTATGATTATTTTTTCACTACAACTATTTCAAACAAAATTCAATATACGTTTGAGTGATTTATGGACAAAATTGGAGAATGCTGGCTGCAAAAGATAGTATAATAAAATAATGAAAATGATGATTAAATACAAACTTGATTCTAATTTTATATTAATTTATAAGAAATTAACTTTAAAAAAAAAGTATTTGTATGAACCGGGCAAAGAATTATTAAATTCAAAAAAAAGTATTTCAGCAAACATTTAAAATATTGTTATCAAGAGATTAAAACAAAATAATATAATAACAACATATGTATTCTGGAGTAGAATATAAGAGATAAAA